>NC_088979.1:90118303-90442582 GCF_963932015.1 Anas acuta
AACGCAATTCCAAGACACCTCAAGAAGAGTCTCTGGAGTACAGCCAGGACTTAAAAAAGATCATTGATACATTGTAGAAATAAGGTGAGTTTATACCTGCTTAAAGTCTAAATAGACTGAAAACCAGAGAGAGCACAAAGAATCAGAAAAGTGATTTAAAAGCTTAAAAATATTCTGCTGTTTAGTAACAGCAGAAGCAGACAAACATAAAAAACAACAAAACAGAGATAGATGAATTAGGTAGTGCTTTTCTGGTAAGAGGTCATTTTAGTCTAGACAAAGACATAACCAAAATTGATAGCTGGAAGTTTAAACAAGATGGATTCATTTTAAAAATTAGACTTGACTTTCTAAGCAATAAAATATGAGCAACCACAAGCAAAACACACGGGATAGCATGGGTTCTCTACCTTGGCTTATTCAGCTCAAGATGGGATAGCGTTCTGGTATATTTCCCCGAATCCAAGTCCTTCAGTTCAAGTGGAAGGAATTACAGGTACCCAAAAGAATATAATTTATTGAAGTCATATTTTTTAGTATTCAGATTTTTTCTATTTAAGAATAATTAAAAAAAATAAAATAATATTTCAAATCATGCCCAGTAGGAGTTGTCACTATTTGGTAGATAGTAAAATCTGCATAGAGCTGTTCAAAATTTCTAAAGAGTTGTCCAGACATAATTTACGTTTACAAATTAAACTAATGTAATTATCTAATGAAAGCCTGTGAAGAGATCCGAGTAGAGTCCTCTAATGTCTGTGTTCTGCTGCTTGCACACAGTCAGCAGTGCCTATTTCATCTCACTCACATTTCTCTTTATTGCCAGTCCTTTGACTAGCAAAATGAGATGCTATTGCTGTTTTTCTTTGCTGACTGCTTTAGGAAAGGGTTCTTCTGTGTCCACCACAAGAGAATGTTGCCACCATGGTGCTGTCACCAGCCCGCCGTTATCTCTTGGCAATCACTTGGTCTTTCACCAAAACTGTCCCAGGTTAGGTGGTCTCAAGGGTTTCCACGCAGGACCCAGAAACATCCAGTAAAGAACAGACTGAGGCCTGCAGAAGGAAATGCATCAGAGATGATTTGATCCCAGGCACCATGCCCCAAAACGGGTCTGTAACTCTTCTCAATTTGAGCAAAAATTTTACCAGGAAAACAGTTGCTGGAGCCTCCCGCAGTGGCGCTGGTTATTGCTGTGTGCTGTGATGAAGGCTTATGGCCGTGCACAAGTCTGAATGTGTGAAGCAAAGTCCCTTGAAGCTGCCTACAGAAAAGTGAAGACAGCTGAAGTCATCTGTAAGCCACAGGATGTTTTATCCACAGTATGAAGTGTTGAATAATTTTGTGTCTGAGAAGCCAACATCATCAAATTCAGAGAACTCACAGCATGGGACAGATGCAGTGAGACAAAAGGATGCAAGATACTCCAAGGTGTGAAAGGGTGTTGAGAAGAGCCAGGGCCTGGAACTCCTGCTGGGTAGAGGAAGGAGAGGTTTATATGATTTATCTTTCTTGCAGGTAAGGAATCACAAGCCTATAAATCTGTCCAGGGCCCGGTATGCATTATGTGATCCACAGGCAACAAAGGGCGAGTGCTTTTGAACCTCACAGCCCTCTCCCAAATCACAGCTCCGTTTGATATTTTTTTGGCACTAAAACAGGCACAAGCTGCTCACAAGTAGAGGTTTCCTGTTCTCCAGGTAGCTCTGCTCGTTATCTGCCTCATTAAAAACAGGACTAAATCAGTGCAGAACTCCAGGACAGTCACCTGCCATGTCCCCTGACTTTGGCACCTAGCAATACCCATGGATTTGCTGCATGCTCCTGCCAGGTGGTATGCCCCCCACAGAGCTGGAGCACTCAAGCTGGAGCACTAAATGCCACAGCTGGGTGTGCTGCCCATCACCCTTCCCCCAGGAGGCTGTGAATGGCTCTGACCAGTCCATCTGCTCTTCTGCCATCACCGCTGGTCTTCAGAGCATGGTGAGACCCAAAGGGAGAACTGGCTTGATGTTGGTGGGAAGCTTCGCGTGGCTCCTGGGAAACAAGGCTTGAAAAGCACAACACGAGCTGGAAAAGTGCCCAGGCTGTCAAAACACCCAGGCTTCAGGTAGTATCTGGCCTGATGTTTGTCAGAACAAACGGCTGGACCACCAAGACATGCATGCCACAGCTCTTACACCAACACCCACAGCACAGAGCCACCGACTGACTTCAACCGGTGGAGCTTAGGGACAAAAGTGCCAATTGAGTTTGGGCATACAGAGCCACCCCATGGTATAACTCAATAATTACCTCTAGGACCAGAAACAATCTTTTTTTGTTTTGTTTGGTTTTGTTATTGGTTTTTTTTTGTTTGTTTTGTTTGTTTGTTTGTTATGTTTCTGTTTTGTTTTCAGCCAGCTTGGTTGAACTTGACCACGTGTATCTGTCTCCACATCTCCACATATCTGCAAATGTAGATAGCCAAATAAGACATTTTAACTGGACTGCCCCTGTGTACAGGCCATCAAAATGCCCTGGAGCCAAAGGTTGGGTACTAAGGAAGATGGATGAAGACAATGTAAGAGAGAAATATTTTCTTTTGATGAGAAAACTAGTTGCAATGAATGAAGTAATGTAAAAAAAATAATATTAATCAACCTGGTCAATCATCTATTACTACACAAACTTCCTTTGAAGAAATTGCCACTAAAAATGCTTATCTCGGATAACCTCTCTAGTTAAAAACATTAGAAGCAGGCAGCATAGTGTCACTTATTTTGAAGCTCTCTGACGTTTTGCATTATACAGGTTTTTAGTTGCTCATAAAACCTTGCCAGTTTCACAAGTCTGAAATTTTCCATTAGGGGTGTTGGCCTCAAACTGAATTTTTGGGAAGATTCCAGACACAGTTTTTTCAGCTGCCTAAGATCAAAACTGCAGATTTTTTTTTTCCCTTGTTAATAATAATAAATTAAACATCATAGTTACAGAAAGAAAAAAAAAAAAGTTTTGAAAAAAGATCTTATATTTAACAGCAGGGTGGTCCTTGTGTTGTGTAGGGGCCTCTGGCATCCTCTGGGGAACTGACAAGTGGTTTGGCTGCATTAAAAGCTTTGAAATACATTGGTTTACAGATATTCAGTAGACTTGTCAATATTTAGTTGCTAAAGGTAGAGTTTCCACAGGCAATTTTAGTTCTAACTCTTCCTTATCAAGTGCTGTGCATGCTGAAAGGAATTTTTAATTAGGTAGGGAGGTTAATTATTTATTCTGCAATTTCAAATAATGTCTCCTTGGTTCAAACTCCCATTGTTTTAGGGGGGAAAAGGAAAAAAAAATATTCAAGGCTTGCCCTATAATTCTATAAGCTCACTTTTCAGTTGCCTTATTTCTCCATGAGTCAACCCTACCACTTCCAGAGCTGCTGGTGAGTACATGCAGTAAGGGCGAAAGGACCGGTAAACATTCAGCTCAATACGTTGCTGGAAGACAGCCTGATAGGTTATGAAAAAGAAAAGCTAGAGAAAATTCAAACAATTAAAAGGTATTTCTATTTTCTCTTCTTAGCTAAAAAAAAAAGTTGCAAATGGCCCTGAGGGCTATCTGCTTCAGTGACTACACAAGCATTGTATTTTGAAATAGGACTGTGCCAGCCCCTCCCTGTTTCTTTAATAAATAGTTTAGCAAGACAGCAGGGCATTACAAAACAAAGCATTGCATTAAGGGACCAACTCTGTTTTCAGTGTGACTTGAATAGGAACAAAATTTGCTGCTAGAATAGCATGAACTGATTTTTAGGTTTGGATTTGTCATTTCAAAACTGTGTTACTTGCTCTCTTTCAAGCAAAGCTCTGTTGTAGCTGCAGCAGCTGTGCTCTACGTGAGCTGCAACAGTACTTTGAAACATTGAGATGTCAAATACCCTATAAAAATGAAAAGTGGGTTTCTCCAGCACAGACATGAGCAATCTCTTTCCTAAACTTGCATAAAAAATACATGTCACGACGTGAAACTTTCATATAGGACTGGACTGATGGGACTCAAGAATGGAGCAAAAGTGAAAAACAAAAACACAAATGAAACTCAAACTCCTGGAAGTAAAGCTTAAACTCCTGAAGAAACTCCTTGTTCCTCCCTGTCCTTATGTGACTTGGGATGTGGAGTCTGTGGTCTACTTAAATTGATAGTTGTTTGCGATCTGCTCAGTACGTGTGGAAGCTTGTCAATAGTCCATAAAGTTGCACCAAGTTGCACCACTAAGTACAGAGAGCCCACTCTTTTATTATTTTAGTATTAAGTGTCTAAACAGACACTTCAACGTAAAGTTATAAACCCTTTCCAAGTCAAATGTGAGGTTTTAGCTGCACGAATAAATTGCCATCGTGAGAATACATGTGGGGGAAACAGTGATAGCGTGAACTGTCATGTAAAGAAAGAACTATACCTTCAGGAAAATCGAAGTAACTTGAGATCAAAGTTTCCATAACGCTTAAACCACAAGCTTACCTTTAAGCAGATAATAGTCCCACCGGTATTAACAGGACAATCCGTGTGTCTGAGGCGTACACATGCATCGCTTGCGCGGCCGCACCAGCATGTGCAGGCTCAGCATGTTTAACACACGTGTTATCAGACAGCCAGAGAAGAGGCAAGGAGCCAAAACCATACGGAGAATATGTGAATGCTTGCAATTGTTATGGAAGAAATAATTACGCTCTCATACCTTTGTTGGTGAAAAGTATGACTCCATTTTAGATTTATAAAGGATTAAGTTGTATACAATTACTGCCAAAGGAATAAACGGGAAATGCTTTTTGCTAAACTTCATCAGCAGCATTTTGGCTGTAGGCAGGAGAAGTACAAAAGAAAAGAAAAAATATTCTACTCCTGTATGTACAGTACTAGTTACGTTAGATTAAAAAAAAAAAAAAAAAAAAAAAAAAAAAAAGCTTTTGGAATAAAAACTGCCAAAAGCTGAGACTGAATTCTGAATGCATGTAGTAGTTAGGGCTATATGGCAAATGAAACATTTTGAGATTCATAATGGATTACATAGTCTAATAGATGATTAAGCAAAACCAGGAACAAAAATGGACCAGAGAACCTTACAGCACATTTGCAGAAGAAAAAACTTTTCAGGGCTTCATCATTAAATAAACTGAAACAGTACATAAACACAGAGTCGGGTACTATTGTGCAGGGGATGAGGCTGAGGCTGTCTTTGTATTTAGAATGACTCCTGTTTGACATTTTAGATTTCTTTACAAATGTCAACCAAGAGACAATAAAAGAGAGCTGGTGCTCCAGTTAACTTGAATGCTTCAAAAGTTCCTCAGAAAAGTCCTACATAAAAAGCCTCCTAAATTGCTAGGTGGTGACAAAATCATGTAATGCAGTCTGGTGGGCCTTGTTCCTGCTGTGAGTGTGAGAACTGAAATGACTGATAGACACCTTCTTGCCTACCCTATATTTTTTTCTTTTGATATTTATTATCCTTAGGATTATGGAACATGAGGCTTAAATTTGCGGCTTTTTTTGTTTTTTGTTTTTTGTTTTTTTTTTGGTAGATGTACTGAAATATTAAAAAGAATATATATGCTGGGCTTTAGAAGCAACTTCTCGATCTGAAAAGTTGGTGTTTTCAAAATGCAGACCCTGTAAATTTTCAGCGAAGCCTTCCTCAGCACAAGTAAAAATCACATATGCACATTATTTCAACTATTTGGACTATTTTCATCCATGCTTGAGCTTGGTGTTCTAATTCCTTGTATCTTATAGAAGACATTAAATATAGAATCAGAACCATCCAGGTTGGAAAAGCCCTCCAAGATCCTTTGCTCCAACCATCCCCCTACCACCAATGTCACCCACTGAACCATGTCCCCACATCCAGCCTCTCCTTGAACACCCCAGGGACGGTGACTCCACCACCTCCCTGGGCAACCCGTCCCAGTGCCTGGCTGCTCTTTCTGAAAATAAATGTCTCCTCATTGCCAGCCTGAACTCCCCTGGCGCAACTTGAGGCCATTCCCTCTAGTCCTATCACCAGTTACCCGTGAGAAGAGGCAGACCCCCAGCTCCCCACACCTTCCTTTCAGGTACCTGTAGAGAGCAATGAGGTCTCCCCTGAGCCTCCTCTTCTCCAGACCAAACAACCCCAGCTCCCTCAGCCGCTCCTCACACATATTTATTTAAATGCTTGAAGTAATTCCTTTGACAAGATTCCTATTCCTTGCCACCAAAATTCTCCTACTTCCTCCTCCTGTGTTATACATTGCCCATGTTAGGGTTTAGGGTCTTTTGTTTCTTTGTTGTTTAATCCTTTCAAGATTAAACAGAAAGGTGAAGTTATTTATGTGCTTGTGCTCCTTACATAAGTTTTTGACTGTTACAGATGAAATGTTATTCAACACAAACAAAAAACTGTCTGAAAATGTTTATTTTGCCTGGGCTCAATCCAAAACAATGTGGAATGAGCACTCTTACTATGGCAGTAAGACGGACTGGAGACATACGGGAAATTAGATGTACACAGACAGATGCAGATTTACAGAAACAAGAACAGCAACGCCAGGACGCATTCATAATTTTAGCATCACGGTACGTGAGCATCAGCTTTTAAGCCAGCTGTGCCAGAGTAGCGGTGGTAATGGAAGAAGTGATGCGCGACAGGCCGTGCGCAGGAAGTCTGGCGGTTTGGGGACAGACCACTGGATGTAATCATGCATACACAGGCGCCATCGCATGGTCAGGAAGAGACAAGCCCTGGAAAGCAGGACTCGGTGCAATGTTTAAATATTAGTAGGAAGGGGGAGGCAGCTGTTTGAAAGTATGTAGGGGTTTTTGGCCTTGTCCTTGAAGCAAGGCGTGATGCAGAAGGGCAGGGGCGTGCATAGCCGGGGCCTCTGCCTGGTGGAGGAGCGATGGGATGGCGGCACATCAACAGGAGGGGGCAGAAGCCGCATGGAGAAACAGTGGAAGCTCCTTTTCCAGGAGCGAGCTAGAGAGAACTCGAGGGAGCAGATAGAACGCATAACAGAAGTATCATTTTAAAATGCTTGTGGATTTTTACTTTTATTATTTTTTTGTAGTAGTAGTAGAACAAAATCAGCAAAGATGTTAGCTGAAAATTCAGGCTTCGCCCTTTCAGAACGTGACCTGAGATTTGGCTGAGAAACGGCATTTCCCAAGTACGTGCTAAAAATTCAGAAATAATTAGTCTGACACGGCCCATTAACTTTGTGCCACTGCACAAGATACCTCCTTATTGTACTGAAGAAAGGCTCCGTTGCATCAGGCTGCCTTGTTAAATAATCTTGAAGTAATGCAGCCTGACAACGTCTTCAGTCAGCACTGTATCCTTCAACAATGCCTTAGTTTAACTTGAGCCAGTACAAAGCACTGTGTGACAAGTCAACCCTTCTTCCCTGTTACACCACTCAAAAGCATTCAGTGTCTCAGCCAGGAAGCCAGAAGGTGTTAAAGTATCAGAACAGCTGTTAAGGTATCAGAACCTCTAATTGCCCTCATTTTTCCCCTTCTGCATTTAATTTTGGCTACTTTAAAAGAAATCTCTATGAGATATCAGGAGAGCACTCTTCCGTGAGAACTGACCTATGAAACTGGAAGGGTTCGTACCTGAACAGCTACCTGCTTCACCACTGGTATATTTAAACTCCCACAAGAACAGATTTATGCATCAGAATATAACCACAGGGTTTTAGTAATGAGGTAGAGTTTAAACTTTTACTTTTGGAAACTAGTCCTGCATGTTGGAGCCAGACTACTTAAGAAGCATTTTCTTATTGCCTCCATATGTGAAGGGATGAAAGACACAGACTCCTGATGGCTCTTGAACAGAAGGCCTTTATTGCCCTTTTTCACTACTACATACACTTTCCCTGTAGCCCCATGCACTGTCCACATGCCCGAACCTGTCATACAGCTGGTTTGAGACCCTCAGACACGCGCCTTGAGCCAGCCAGCAACTGGCCACTGCCTAAAGCTCATCTTCAACACTGTCGCCAAGTTACTTTATCCCAGCCTTGCTCAAGTTTTTGTTTCTACCGCTTTTTCCCTCATGATCTCTAATTCAGGAACGTGTGAAACAGCACAAAGCTACCTGCAAATTCCTTTCCCATGATTCCCCTTTTTTATTTTCAACCAACCAAACGCTTTCTATAGATTTTTCTATCAATCATCGCAAACTTTGCAATAAGCACGGTACAGTAAGCAACAGGGTGAGAATCACATGCAGAATTACGACTGTAAAGCAGCGTGCCTACTGGAGTCTACATCAGTCAACAAGCCACTAAGCACTAGGGATGTTGCTTCACAGCGATGATGCTTCTCACTCACACAGCACAATCACACAGTCACGCAAAGAGGCCTCTTGCACTTCTCATTCATACCACAAGAAAATATCACTTAAAATAATTTGTCCACGGCTTCAGGAGGTCCTTGTCTACTCCCTTAGTGAGTGGCTGAGAGTGGAGACCCCTCCGAGGAAAATGCTTGGGGTGCAGTTAGGGGCGTCCATTCCACAGTCGATCCCACAGCCGAGCAGAGCAACTCCTGGCACAAGGAATGATGCTATTATAGTTTTGTATAATTGCAACAAAGAGATGCATTGCAATAAGGAGCAAGTGTGGCGTTGACCATTTGTTTCATGATCTGTTTTTTGCCTATGCAATTGAACCTTACACATGCTGTTGCTGTTACACATCCCAGGATATCCAATTCCTGCAGCTCCAATGGGGCTATCGGTAATTGGACCACCCAACCATCCCAGTTGTTCATTGCCTCTCTGGAGGCATGTCTTGTATCCGAGAGGTTCCACCCCCCCACAAGGTGTGGCCCTGTCGATGTGCTGCTAACTGAATTTGTCAGATCCTTATCTTCTAGTGGAATCTAGGCAGGTCATGAACGGATTTTGCACGCTGGCCATAGACAGACACATATCGTTTTGTCCAGTCACGTTGGTGAGGGTGATCCAGATGTTTTGTCTGGGCTGGATTGAGACCCAGGAGGAACCAAAGCTGCAGAGGTGGATGAGGACGATGGTCCCAACCATGGTCGCACACCACGAGCCAACACCCATCATGGTCCTTGTCCTGTGGAAACACAAGCGTACCCTCAACCCCAGGTTATGAAGGGATATGGTCCTTCCCAACCCCCAGTATCCAGATTTCTCATCATAACCATCGCTTCTCCTGTTGGAACGGATGTTAGTCCTGATTCCATTGATTTAAAATGCTTAATGGTGGTATTTCTTCGTATTGAAAAGGTAGTGTCAAATGATTCATGACCTATACCACTTTGTTTAATCTATTCTGCGGGGTCTCCTGTGTCTTCCCCTTTTTCTGTTTTGCCAATAAGTCCTTAAAAGTGCAGTGAACGCACTCTGCTATTGCTTGTCCTGTGGGTGAGCGTGGGAAGCTTGTCTTGTGAGTGATACCCCAGGTATGGAAAAAAAAACACGTAGAGCGGCTCACATAAGCCGGGCCATTATCAGTTTTTATTTCTTTAGGGATTCTGAGGGCGGTGAAGGCCACACAGAAAGGTATCTGTACGTGACGGCTTGTTTCGCCCATCATCGCAGAGGCCTAGAGCACACGTGAAAATCTGTGGACATATGAACGTATTTTAGCCTCCCGAACTCGGGAATGTGAGTAATGTCAGTTTGCCAAATCTGAAGAGAAGAGAGGGCTTTAGGATTAATTGTAGTTGGTGAGCCTGATTGTTATTAACAATCTGGGCAGGTCTGTACTATGAGCTTAGCATCTCCTATGGGGATGGCAAATTGTTTGGACAATGCTTTTGCTGCCTGGTGGAAGAATTGATGTGATAAACAAGCCCGGGACAACGTATTTGGCACGGGGACTTGCAATGCAATGTTGGTCAGTTGACGGGCCCGGGCTTTTCCTTCTGTAAAGAATCCCATGAGTGTTGTATGACTTCTAATGTGGATCACACAATAAGGGTGGGTACGGTGCTCTACAAGAAATAATAACTCTTTAAATTTTAAGAATAGTGCCTCGTTCTGGATGTGTTTGATCTGAGATCTTTTGATTCGTTGTGCTACTGCATAATGTGAATCAGACACAATATTTAGTGGAGCCTGGTCCTGTTGCTTGAATGCCATTACTACCACATGTAATTCTGCTATCTGAGGGGAGCCCTGTATTGCTTCTATCACATGCTGCCAGTGGCCTCCTTGTTCCCACATGACTACAGCCCTGACCCATCTGTAAATGCTGTTTGTCCTTGGACAGGGTGCCATCAATATAGCGGCTTGTCCTCAACCTGTACGTTATTAGAAAAAGTAAGCATTTTATGAGATGGGAGATGTATATCAAATTGACCATTGAAACCCGAAAGGGCTGACTGTAGCTCTAAGCTATTCTGGAGGCACCAATCAAGACAGTCTTCAACTATCGCAATGATAACGGATTTTGGCTTTTCTCCGGCCATTTCTACATGTATAATTAGTTCTCTGCCCTTCCTAATCAAATCCAAAAACATCTCAATACAGGTGGCAAGTGTCTTTGTCGGTTGGTGGGGTAGAAACACCCATTCTAATAGTAGCAATGGGTCTGTTGTGTTGGAGTCCTATTGAGCGATAATAGCTAAAGGCTGTGGATTCTGGTTGCATATGTAGAGCTGAACAGGTAAATTTTCTGCTCACCACTAGCATTGCTGGGCAGAGATCTCTTCTATATGGTGTAGTGTCACCCTGTCTTCATTAGTTTAGTGTCTTCAGCTGGCAGGGCGTATTAATATCAGTGTCCCCTTTTAACAACTCGAACAGGGGTGCTAGGGTATGGTTGTCAATTCCACATTGTGTTCTTATCCAATTTATATTGTCTATAAGTTTCTGGACATCACTGAGTGTGTGATTTTCCATTGTAATGGCTAAATTTTGGGGTTGAATACTTCGCTGCAGTATCTTCCAGCCTAAATATTTCTGAGGAGCCTCCATTTGATTTTTTTCCTGCACGATTTGTAATCCCCATTTCTGTAACTCCTGCCGTAGAACAGGCAGTACTTCCTGCGTTGTTTGTCAGACTGGAGAGCAATACGTCATCCATATAATGATAATGTATACGTGCGGGAATTGTTTGCATACGGGGCATAGTGCTCCTGCTACGTATGTTTGGCAAATTGTTGGGGAGCTTTTCATCCCTTGGGGCAGCACAGTCCAATGATACCAATCCATTGGTTCTGTCTTACTGATTTTGGGGACCAAGAATGCGAATCAAGGAGTAACAGCAGGGTGAAGCAGAATAGTAAAGAAGCAGTCCTTTAAATCGATAATTACTATATTCCAGTTTCGAGGGATCATAGCAGGAGAAGGTAATGTGGGATGGCGAGCTCCCATGTCTTCCATCGCATTGTTTATTTGACGTAAATCGTGAAGTAATCGCCATTTTCCACTTTACTTTTTAATAACAAGCACGGGTGAATTCCAGGGTCTGGTTGTGAGGGTAATGTGTCCCAGTTGTAACTGTTCTTGGACAAGTTCTTGGAGAGCAGTGACTCTTTTCTTGAACGGCCATTGATTCACCCACACAGGATTATTAGTCCTCCAGGTGAGTCTCATGCATGGTCATTTGTCAATGGTAGCTATCAAAAATTTTCTGGAAAGCTCAGGGTAAACTTGCCCTGTCCCATCACATTATAGAGCGAGCCTTCAGGAGTGTTAATGGTAAGCATATCCCGGCTCTGAAAAGTATCGGAGACACCTCCAACTCCCACAAGGCCTTTTGTGGTGGAATCTAATGGCCAACCTTGGGGCCAATCCTGAAGAGCAATTACCATGACCTCTGCCCCGGGATCCATTAATATGGTTATTTGTGCACTCAAGGGGTCACCTCTGGGTGATGAAATGTTAGAGTCAGTGTAGGTCTCTTGATGGCGATGGCCGAGGCCCAAAAAACTGATGGGGGTCCCGTCAATCCAAACCGCACGTTGTGTTGGTCGTGTGTCTCTGCTTGTGGAACTATGGCTTCAGATAGCATGAACTGTGCAATTCTAGTCTGCTTGGGTATGAGCACTGGAGGAGAGGGAGTCCATGCCATTGCTTGTGTTATTCCTTCATAATCAGCACTGATTACTCCAGGCAGCACAAAAAGACCCATTAGCGTGGTGCTAGACCGCCCTAGCAAGAGGGTGCTGCATCTCTTCCCTATTGATCCCTTTACGTTCAGAGGTATTTCACAGATCCGAATGTCCCAAAAGGTGCAGCGCATTACTGCAGAGCCATCCCATGCGGCGCTTTCTTGGGTTTGGGCTGTGAGGGAACCCATGGTGACGCAGGAGCAGGGGGAGGCTGTGGTTGCGGCCCAGTAGTCATCACCGCCTGCCCCAGTGACTTCCGCGAGGACAGCCCGGCCACTGGTGTCATCGTGCGGCCCTGTCCCGCGCTCCGCTTGCCGTGTCCCCGCCGCGGCTGTGAAGGCTGACCCTCTGCGTTGTGCTTCCAGCGGCACTGCCTAGCCCAGTGCCACCCCTTGCCACACCGTGGGCAGATGGTGGGAGGCGCAGGGTTACCACGTTCCCCCCCGGCTCCTCGCTGTGGGCATTGGGTGGCACAATGCCCCGTGGCTCGGCAGTGGAAGCACCGCTCACCCCCGCTTTTAAGCGCGGCAGCAAAAGCTGCGGCCAAAGCGGCAGCGTGACGGTCTATGGACCCAGCTCGACTGCAAGCCTTTATCATTTGCACCAACGTAGTGTTAGCAGGCAGGGCTCGGAGTATTTTCTTACAGTCTGCGTTTGCGTTTTCCACTGCCAGTTTTAGCGTAAGGACCTCCTTCGCCTGGCGGTTGTCAATTTGTCTGTCCAAAGCGCCCCGCAGTCTGCCAATGAACCCCATGTAGGGCTCGGTAAGGCGTTGCCTGACGCTGGTGAACGGTGGCTCGGCTTCTCCAGCTCCAGGCAACTTCAGCATGGCCTGCAGGGCCAGGGAGGCGGCCTGCCGCAGGATGGCGGCGTTGAGCCGAGCCTGCAGCCTCGGGTCCAGGAACGGCCCCGTCCCCATCAGCTGTGGGACCCCGGCCCCGCGGAGGGGGTCACCGGGCTGCCGCTGCATGTTGCCCAGGGCGGCTAACCTGCACCCTGCTTCCCATGTTTGCTCCCAGAGCAACTTGTGTTTCGGCGTTAAAATCAGCGCGGCTATCTGACGGCAGTCGTACGGCACCAGCAGCTGGCCAGCCATAACATACTCCAACAACGACTGAGTGAATGGTGCGCGTAGTCCATGCGTGCTCACAGCCTTCCTTAATTCTTTAATTAGGTCCCACTGGAAGGCATTACCGGGGGTAGGCAAGGCAGGAGCCGAGGGGTTCAGCAGCGGTCTGCGGCCCCCCTCCTTGTCATCCCCCAGGTCTATCAGCTTGCACCTCCCTGGTGACCTTGCAGGCTCTGATCTCGGTTTGGCTGCTGTTACGGCCTGGGCAGCAGTGCTCTGTACTGTCTTTTCTGCCTGCCACGATCTTAAAGTCTCAGTCACCAGCCACCACGTAGTAATCACCTCAGCAGCATCAGTATCCCCCCTGGACGCTGCTTGCCATAGTATTTTCCCCGCTTGGTCCCAAGTTTTTACATCAAATACTGTGGAAGCCATTGAGGGGAACCCTTGTTTTCGCAAAAATTTCAATAGTAGCTTTATCTTAAATGGCTCATTTTTTACTCCCCTCTCTTTTAGGAGTTGCGTTAGTAGTTTCACGATAGCCTCTTCCTCTGGCGAAAGGCTAGAAAGGCCAGCTCCCATGATTAACGCCCAGCCGCTCACCTGTCCTTCAGGCCATGTCCCGGGGCTGAAGCTGCAGTCCAGCTGCCAGCTTGACTCCTTCGGCTGGGTTCCCTTCAGACGCTCCTGCAGCGCTGCTCCTCCCACCTCGGGGTCACCATTGAAGGGATGCAAGACACAGACTCCTGGTGGCTCCTGAACAGAAGGCCTTTATTGCCCTTTTTCACTACTACACATACTTTCCCCATAGCTCCACACGCTGTCCACGCGCCCGAATCGGTCATACAGCTGGTTAGAGACCCTCAGACACGCGCCTGGAGCCAGCCAGCAATTGGCCACTGCCCAAAGCTCATCTTCAACACTGTCGCCAAGTTACTTTATCTCAAACTTGCTCAAGTTTTTGTTTCTACCGCTTGTTTCCTCATGATCTCTAATTCAAGGACATGTGAAACAGCATGGAGCCACCTGCGAATTCCTTTCCCACGCATATGTATGATTACAAACCAAGCTTTCCCCAAACCTCCTCTTTTTAAGGTACGAAAAGCAGAAAAAAAAAAATCACCCTAATTTTTTGTTGAATCTAAGCCTACTCATCCTTTTAAGACTTTATATGTTCCTCAGCATTTTATAAGTTTCTTCAAAGAAAGGACCTCAATAAACATCACACACAAATACAAGCTTTTAGCTTTCTTTATCCCTTTGCTGCATCACAGAATTAGTTTCCTGCGTATCCATTCACTGTCCTTTATGCATTGAGCAAGTGCTGCATGTATGCAATACCCTAACCAACAAACATACTAAAGCATTAGAGAAAATACCAACATGTTACTAAGATAATGACATTTTTTCCCCAGTATTTTTGTGAAATCATGGCTTTGCAAGCTAGCTTTTAAACTGTTAACAGCAGCACCACCACAATTCTGTGAAATGCTCTCTTCATGTTACCTCCTTGTTGCACAACCAGCCTCGTATCCTAGGAAATGGCCATGCAGACGCTCTGCAGACACTCGGGGGCATGCCTCCTTTCTTTAATCAGCTCAGACTAACTCTCAAAAATAATTAAAAAGTAGAAACAGCCAGAATCTTGGGGAAGGAAAAATAGAGATGTTTTGATTTTATGGTTTTACTTTTTTTTTTTTATTTTTTTTTTAAATACACGCTGCTTGGACTCACAATACTACACTTACACCATCCTGACTTTAATTGCATTACCAGTGTGAATTAATGGACCTGTGCAACTGATGTATGCACATGGACTGGAATTTATTTTTAGTTTAATGGAGATAGAGCACAACGGTATAAAGTCTTAAGTTACATTAGATACCTAAGGAAATGAAGGCTAATTTCCTAATTGGGGAAAGCAAGATCAGGATTTCCCACATTCCCTGTCACCTACAATCTTACGACAGATGATTTGGCCTTGAAACCACATTTTAAATCCAAGCTGCCAACAGAAATGCATAGCCTTCGACCTGATTCTCTCTTAATTCCTAAAAGGAAAATGGATTTTCTTCCAGTAAAGTTGTTACTGAGCTCCTCGGAATGACCGGCAGCCCATGTCTTACAAGTTTTAATAGAGAACCAGTTACGGGTTCATTAAAAGACAGCTAACTTACACTGGTCTTGTAGATTTTTGACATGCTGGAATGCTTTTACAAAGTATGTAGTGAGGTGATGCATTACCTGGAGCATTGTGTCCAGTTCTGGACTCCCAGTACCAGAGGGACACAAAGCTACTGCAGCGAGTTCAGAGGAGGGCTACGAAGATGATGAGAGGCCTGGCACAGACGTATGATGTTGCAACCAGCACAAAACGAAGCACAGGAGGTTCTGGCTGAATATCTGAGGGCACTTCTTCACTGTGAGGGTGACAGAGCACTTGCACAGGTTGCCCAGGTGTGCAGGCTTCTTCTCTGGAGATATTCAACACCTGCCTGGATGCCATCCTGTGCAATGTGCTCTAGGTGATCCTGCTCAGCAGGGGGGTTGGACCAGATGATCTCCAGAGGTCCCTTCCAGCCTCGGCTGTTCTGTGATTGACATTACTTTCCTCCGCATAGCTGAGAGGCTCCACCCTAGCACCCTCCTCAAGCCAACTACCAAATGCTAACAGATTACTGGAAGAGATCCAGTTACTGAAACACAGGTACCTGGTGCCACCCGAGATGCCTTGCTGTATCCTGCCTGGTTGCCAGCTACTGCTCCAGAGTGCAGGAACCGATGGCTGCCAGTTCCATACACGTGCCTTGGCTATCCAACACACCTGAAGCAGGCACCTATGTTCATGTTGCTAAATGTGACCTACAAAGGGTTCAAATAAAAGAGCTCCTTTCAAACAGATCCTTAGTAAAGGGACAGGGCACATGAGTACTGTTACTATTTTTCATTCAAATCAAGAACATTAAATAATTAACTTCCTTAGTTTTATATGGTATCTTTTCTTCTACTTTCATACATCCAAATCATGGCATCTCAATTTCATCTCTGTAGCCAGTGAATGCCAGGTGGCTGTACACAGAGGTGGCTGTACACAGACACATCAGCACATTACATATTTACACTTACAACATTTGTATTTGGCTCTGACTACTGTCATGTGCTTCATGTTTACATCTAAATCAAAACTTTTTTTTTTTTTTTTTTTTTTTTACTACTCATACCAGCAGAGCCAAAGCTTTTCAGTTAGAGGAAAATTCTGGAGACAAAAAAAAAAAAAAAAAAAAAAAAAAGGTAAGTGCATTATTTTACATGCCCCATTCACCACAGTCTGACAAAACATATAGCACACTTTGTCATATATAAATCCCAGTTCACAACTCAGACCACCCACACATGCTCCTAACATCCCTTTTCTTGGATAGGATCAGGAACAGACTTCATTCCAGACAGACAATTCAACAACCATCCACTCTTAGGCAACTCTTTTTCTGCATGACACAGCATACACGCACATACAATGAGCCTAATCCACCATCAGGAGGAAGATCCAAATAAAAGAAACTGCTGTAGGAGAGGGCTGCAGCTGCTCAAACACCTAGCCAAGTCTGTTGGAAAAGCCACCGTGAAAGCAGGCTGATGTAAAAACAGACCAGAATCAAGGTTTACCATCCTGGTACCCAATTGTTTCTACTTGCTCACTAGTTCCCATCAGTTCCTGTGCACACGATCAGACAAACAAGGCATTGCTTAACGTTTCAGAGGGAACAAAACAAAATTTCATAAAGCACTTTTATTACTGATAATGTATACCTAATGTATAAATTTGATATTAACTACAGCAGTATCAAACCATATTTTAGACCCAAGCTAAGTAATGACCTATGGATATTGAGATGGAATGATGTAGTTACGGCTACTGATCCAGCACTAGGACAGTACTAGTACTTTGCATTTATTACCTACCTAAGTGAAGGAATACATCAAGTGCTTTGGAAAGATTATAGCACTTCTTTTGAATTTCAGATCAAGACATTAAGGCCTAATCTCCAAAATACATGGATGCCTAAAAATGCCTGTGGGTGCTTAACCAATATATCAGAAGCATTTTGACTTGGCATTTCTTTAGTATTAGACCCACACGTTGAGGGCATCCAGAAAGAAATCTTTGGAGTAGATTTCAATTTTGTGGCAGGGTTGTTCTGGCACTGTGTTGTCTTACTTTCGCTTCTGTGCCTTCATGCAACCAAACGAGGTAAGATTTTAGTTTATCCAAGTCTTTAGAACTCCGAGTTACATAAACGGGCTTCCAAAGCATTGAAGATGCAATCTTTGAAACATCCATGTTCACTGTATACTGGTCAAGTACTAGGAGAATCAGGAAGAACTGTATCTGACACTTTTCAAAAAGGAGAAGCACTATACAAAAATCAATGCATTTAGTCCCAACACTGTGTGAGGTAGAAGTACTTTACAAATGGAGAAACTGAGTACAAGAATGTAGATGGAATAAGGCAACACAAAATACAGTGTGAAATCATTAACAAAACCAGTATGCTTCACTGAAGTCCATTTTGATGAGTGAAACAATATTTACCCTTAAAATGCTCTTGACCATCCTAAACACAGTGGCTCAAACCAGATTTTGAAAATGAAGACAGTACTTTGTATAAAAATATGGGAAGCAGCATGACTTGCTAAATAGTCTACTATATGAAATACCTACAACTAATTACACTAGGACAAATGAAAAGAAGTTAAACCTAAAAGAGTGAGTGTTAGCACCCTACAGTAAGTCTGTTACATTGTTTTCTTCTAAGGAGTACGTGATCCAGGAAAGTAAAAGTGGTTTTTATACCTCTCATCTCATTGTGATTTTGTCCTTCAAAATCATTCCCTTAACAGCCTTTTCCAGCTATTTTATAGTTCAAGATCACAGCTAGTAATTGCTCAATAGCTTAATTTACAATATGCCAGGTTGCTCACAAGTTCCACAAGGATAAACAGCTATGCTTCAAGTTAATCCTGTTCTTTTTGTAAACCCATTCTAACGTAAGTTCAAAAAAAAAAAAAGTACTGTCAATTCAGATCCAGTTTGTGGTTTTTCTTTGGGGGTTTATCCAAAGCTCCTTGTAATATTGAAAGTGACAAATATAAGTCATCTTAATTATAACTGCCATCTTAATTATAACATGTACTACAATCACAATCCTAAAGTCAGAACCATACAAATTTTAGAAGAAAGCTTTTGCTGTAAACAGCTGACTAAATAAACCAAGATGTTGTGCAGAAAGGGTACTAGTCTTCTGTGAAAGGATGTTTTTTGCTTGTTTAATTATTGTACTGGTTGAGCAATCACTGCTCTCTTTTGTTATTCAAAATGTTTTAGGAATTAATGAAAATAAGTGATATTATTTTATTTCCATACCAGATTTATGGTTTGTGTGTTACACTGGGGCTGGCTTGACTGATATTAAACAGATATGTCTGAAAGAGAAAACATAAATTAGACATGCCATGAGACATGTGCAATTAATTTCTACTAAAACGTGGATAATGAAACCCACTTCTACAACATTTCTTTTACACTTTTAATGGTGATAATGACTAGTATTTTAGTAAGAGGGTAAAATTCAGTAAGATGTACAAGGAGAGCCATACAACTCAAAGATAATGTTTGCACAGCTTCCAATTCCACTGTGAAAATATACCCCCCTCCAAAGTAGATAGGAATAGGCACTTCATCTTTAAAAATGAAGCACTCTTTTTCATTCTTCAGTCATCATCGACAGTTGGCTTGATTGTCACTCCTCTTCTGATTTGACCCCAACCAATTAAACTGTAAAAAGAAAAACAGTTTATATTACTTTTAATAGCAGTTAGAAATATCCAGAATAAATCAACGTACTTCTATTATGCTTAAGCCTTCAATTCACATTTTGGATTTTTTCCCCACTTGCTTTCTTCACAAAACATCCTGCAAGATCTAAGGATGAGCGACACAGAACATCTGCATGATTGTTATCTATTAAAAATGAACCTCACAACAGTGAACAAAAAATCTGAAGGTTTTGTAACATAAGTTGCAATAGGTAACTGTAAATATAGCTAAATCTCTTTCTACCTATATGAAAGTGCTGCATTACTTTCAGAGAGAAATAAAAATGTGAGGATTCACATTCTATTTTTTTTTTTTTTCTATTTTTTCTCCTCTTCTTTTCTTGCTTTCTTACCACCTTCTCAGTACTCCATTCCCTCAGGCAACAAGTTCCTTCCCACAATACCAACTGTATAGAGACAAGTGTCCTTTTGGCAAACTTTGCTCATGTTTTATGAGTGGGAAGTACGAAAGACAGATGCCTTTGAACAAAACTTGCATTAAAATTTGCATAAGTTGACAGTCACTGGCTTAAAAAAAAAAAAAAAAGCACTGTTCAGTTTCCAATACATTCTCCTCTTCCTTTCTGCTTTTGCTATCTTAATTTAGGTTCTTGATTTCTTTTCCCTTCTTCTTTCTCCTGTTCAAGAACTTATCTTTTTATTTTCTTCTGCTCACTCTGCGCAGGGTTTCCTGATTCATCAGCTATCTCCAAGACAAGAAGCACCAAATTCCTGTCTGTGCTTTCCTGTTGAACTGAAACACCCATCCATGGATACTAAAGCCTCAGTTCCTTTTCATACAGTAAGAACTTCTCGGGTGAATGCTCCTGTTTCCTTATACTTTCCCCTCATACTGCAAGAGTTGTGCAGGGTCAAGGAATATAAATACCCTTATGTTCTTATGGAATAAATACATAAGAGTTACAGTACGCATAATCATCTAAAGAGCAGTACAGCACTAAGCTTAAAATTAATCATCAATCGAATCCGCTTATCATTTTTAGCCTCCATGCATTTTTTGTGTTTATATCATAACAGCCAGATATTCTACCAATTTGTTGCCAACTTACCGCCAGTGCTTCTCAACTCTTCGACTCAGGGCAATTTTTTCTCCCACTTCTGTGCACACTGGGTTGGTTAGCACAATCTTGCCCAAATCAGCCTTTACTGCACTGACTCTCCCTCCAGTAGATAAGGATCCTATGTTTACCATTAAAACTTCATTCTTTGATAGTTTTTGCACCTGAAATAAGACATACAGAAGTCTGAAACATAAGCTTTAGTATTTAAAATAACCTGCTCACACTAAGCCAACATCATTTAGCAACACAATTCCTCAAACGAAGAGAAATACCACAGACAGTACTGAACATTATTACCTAATGGCCACAAAAACAGTACAGCTGAGAAATGCAAAAACCATAGATATCCCACATAAAAACCATGCAAAAGCATCAGTGGATAAAAAGTTTATGTTTTTAACTCTTGTGAAGGCCAATACACGTAGTACTACAGGTTCTTGTTATACCTAAATCCCAAGAAGGTATATCCTATTTTCTGTACATACCTAGAACTGCACATACTCTATCAAAAGCAAAATCATCATCTTACATATTGTTACAAAGCGTTTTACCGTTCTTTTAAATTATCTGGATATTTTCATTTGCCTTATAACTACATACATCAAAATTATTTCTCAAAAAATAATTTCACAGAGGATCTGAGCACTGAAGTATTTCATTTATTGTTGCATGAAGCAGGCTGTGGATGTTAACACTAAGAAGGAACAGTATGATCTTCTGGTTTTGTTAGTATAAAATGGACCATGGAACACAAAGCCATACTGTGTATCAAGTTCAGTTTCTATTCAGCTATAGTCTTTCAGAAATATTTAACTTTAAGAAGTTCTTCAAAGAGAGAATCTACAAAATGCAGGCAAGCAGGAATTAAATCAGTGTGTGCATATTGCACCAATGAATATGCTGATAGCAAAGGAAAACTACCAATGTGTTTAAAAGAATATTTAACTTGAAGATATATTTGTATTTCATAGTATTTTAAGCTACTCTGATATGAATTTCTATTCCTCTGAAGAGTTTTATTCTGTAAAATTTGAGGTAACAGTTTTGCAACAACCACATACAAACAAGGAAACAAAATACTACATCAAAAATGTAGGTATTAATGAAACTTAGCACAAGTTATTAAATCAGAAATCAGAAAAAAAGTACATGAAATACTTTTTTATTTTTAAAAAGGGTACAGACCTTTGCAGCTTTCTTGTCCCCTTCAGTACGCACACCTAATAGTCGTCTCAGCAGGAAATAGGAAATTTCTAACTCTGTAAATATTTCAGGCAGTGCTCCAACTGCACCAAGAACTTGCCCTACCATTCGGTCAGCCCGACACAAAGTTGGATCGATCTTAGTTCCAACTCCTACAACATAACAAGGAAAGTCCCAAGGAGTAATCAAAAGGGAGATGTCACATTTACGTAATTAAAATATTTGAATGAGACCTCAAAACAATACACGTAAACTGAGAATGTACTGTGAATTCCCTGTGAACTTGGACAGCCCTTTCAGAATGCCAGCAAGACTGATCTGTCTATAAACACATGAAGATATATTCTACCATTATAGCTGATAAAATTAACAGTTTAAGTTGATTGAAGTTGGCTAGTGACAGGAAAATTATTTCATAAATACTTAGTTTTCATACATATTGTCTCTTTCTACATCTAAGTATTTGAAATTGCTCATATCCCTTTTGGTTTCACTTAGCAATGGATTTCAGCGTAGTAACCAAGTGTTTTCAATAAGCATTAGACAGAAAGATCTTTCTGTAAGAGAATATCCTTACCTATAAGACCTCCTGGAGCAGCGTACTGTAGATCATTGTGTTCTGCAAAGAGTGACACTATTTTGGAAAAGATTGGCTTACACATGAGTTTTCCTTCACTGTCCTTGGACACAATACCAGGCCGGACCTCAATTTCCTGACCAACCTAATTACAAAGGTGAAAAAGTGGTTAACAGGTGGTTTCACAGGAACATGAAGAAACTACTAGTCATAGGTAAGACATACTTCTTCCAAGGCCCACTGTTAATACAAATCCTATGTTTTGGGCTACTGTAGAACTTCTAAGACTTTGGCACTGCTTAATGCAAGCCAGACAATACCTAAAGCTCTGTATCTTACAGCCAATCAAGCAATTGCTTTTCCTTCCAATTAATTTTAAATAACTGCTTTTGCAAAGGATCTTTATCAGCTTTAATTGTGACATATAAATTAAGTTTATTTTTTTTAATAACATTTCATTTAGAAGTGTTACAGCACCAATAAAAATTGTGTTAATTTAATCTCTGTAACTGATCATTGATAAACCAGAAAAAAGAAAATACAAGTTAAATAAATGCTCAAAGACAATTTGCTTTCCGGTCTAATGCAGTAACTTTTGAAGTTCCCACCTACTGACAGTATTCCACAAGAAAAAAATATTTACAGAATACTTGAGTCAGGAAGCGAGACCTGTGGGAACCCACATACACTTCAGAGGTACCTTTAAAGTTTTTCCCTTCCTCCACAAAATAATTGACAAAGTAAGAGTGGTAGGACAGGGAAAAAGTAATTAGCTCCCTCAACTTTTGTTAAGCAATGAAAACAGTATCATTAATAATAAAAGAATACAGAAATATTTTTAAAGTATTTTTTTTAAATCAGTGTTTCTTGTTACATTATTTTAAAACAGGAAAGTAGCAATGATGCACATACAGACAAGATAGGTGCCACCTTATGGTATTCTTCTTAAAAAAAAAAAAAAAAAGAACTACATAGATTAATTTTGTACTGAAAACATACAAAAACTACTCGTTATCACTAAAAATCTCCAAAAAGAGAGAAAAGGTTACCTTTAAAACACCCTTTAGAATACTGCCACCAGCTACTCCCCCCTTAAGGTCATCCACTTCACAGCCAGGCTTGTTGACATCAAAAGATCTAATTACTGAAAAGGACAAGAAACAAGTTTATATTTAAGAGCCAGTTTTCAAAGAACTTGTGTTTTTTCAACAACAATTTCAATAATGCCCTTATCCTTATGAAGGTATCCAACTACTTACGAAAACATAATTCAGAGAGAATAAAACATGAATATTTAGCTGTTTTGTTCTCAATATCATTTAAGCAGCACATATATATATAAACAGTATTTTAAAAATCTATTTCTGCATAACACACATTAAGTTAAATATCAATACCTGAAAAAGAAAGCAATGATCAGCTATTTAGAAAACTTCAATATTCACAACGTCAACTTCTTTGTAACCTTGTTTTAATGTACTCCATTCATATGCACTATGAGCATGTTCTGTGGGTTTTGGGGCAAGAGGCAAAAATGTGGTTTTATTGTAGTGGCACTGAATTTCAAAATATGCTGTACAAGAACAGAGGCTTTTTAATACAGAAAATTAAATCAGGCTACCCTAACTATAGGATTTTCATGTAAACTATTTTTCAAATGAAACAGCCTGTCAATACTTTGTTAAATCAAGTTTAAATTCACAGTAATTAATGTTTAAGATACTGACAAATTTCTCATCTTTATTGCATTTTACTACTGTTGGACACACAGAATATATACAAAAGAACAATTACCTTGGATAGATTTAACTGGATTAATTTTGCTATCAACAAATTATACAGGTCTCGGAAGAGAGTTTTAAAGAGCAAACTGAATGCTCCTTTTAAGCCCACATCTTTTTAGAGCATTCTGCAACATGGTGTTCTGAGTGTAGGTAAAGGTAGGAAACATTTAAATCACAAAAGCCCGAAGACAAGCATTTACATACCAATAAGCCTTGGTTCGGATGTGAAGTCTCGCAAAGGGACTGGGATTTTCTTCACTATATACTCACAGACTACCTCAATGTTGTATTTCAGCTGTGCTGAGATTGGAATTATTGGAGCTCCTTCTGCAACTGTACCTAAAACCAGTTCCACATCAAGCCTTAATATAATATTTATAGAAGCATGACCAAGTGTTCTGTCATTGTTATAAGCACTAATGAAGTTTGAAGCACACTTTACACGTACTTCTCAAAGCAGTATCACAACATACACTCTTCCCTTCAACATCTTAGCTCAAACCAGACAGACCTACTTTTCCAAGGCAGTCTGAAACCACCTTCGCGTGGCCACTGGATAACTCCACACAGAGGAGTTTTACAGTTGCTCTATGAAAATTGAGAAAGGTAATCTGCTTCTGGGTGAGCAGAAAAAGTCTTAAGAGAATTTCCTCAGAGAGATCAGATACCTAAACATTTGATACATTGGCATTCATTTTAAAGTCAGTTTTTGTGAACCAAAACATGAAGCACAACTCCCAATTGCTTATTTTTTTTTAGATTAACAAACCATGTGTATCAGTGAAGTCCAATTCAGGGCTTTTCTATATGTTTATAAAAAAAAAAAAAAAAAACATCTCTATGTCTCAACACTGAAAAACTTCCACCACTGACTGGATTTCTGCTGGTGAAAACTTACCTTGTACAAATGCAAGAATCTGTTCATACTGTTCTTTAGCCTGGCTCTCTTTCACCAAATCAATCTTATTCTGCAGAATCAAAATATGTTTCAGTTTCATGATTTCTATAGCAGCTAGATGTTCTGAGGTCTGGGGTTGAGGGCATGACTCATTGCCAGCTGAAAGAAGAAAAGGGACTGTGATATAGAAACTAGAGAGATCGACAGATCTCCTGCACTTAGGACATTTTTCTGTTGTGCCTTTTTTTAAAAAAAAAGTCAGCCTTTTTTAAAAAAAAAAAAAAAAAAAAAAGTAAGCTACATGAGAAAAAACACCCACTCTTTCCCAGAACTGCTGGATTCAGCATCCACAGAATATGACAGATGAGTGGTTGCAAGACCGGTCTGCCATTCTGCTTGCTCCCAGCAGAAACAGATTTAAAGCTTCCCAAGGTACTGACAGTTAACTCACATCTACTTGAATCATGCCACCCTCTAGGTCTCTAGACATCTCAGTACTGACCGTACTGGACCTTTCAAGAAAGGTCTTATAATTCCTTAGTGTTTTCTTACCACTAACAATAAAACCAGCAACATCCCCAAACTGTATGACAGACAGTAAAGATATTAAGTATGCGAATAGGGCAGTTATCAGTACAGCTGGCCATCCAAGAAGCCAACTTTGACCCCATGTGCCATTATGACAGTTAATCTCACTTTAGTTTGGTCTATCACACTTTCTAGACTTAAGCTGTCTCTCCCTATTTATCAGTTACCTTGGACTATTTAAACTTCAATATCTGAAGTTGGTGTTCTTGTTTGTTGACATGCCCTGTCCAGATAATGTAATTGCCATGTATCCCTGTAGAGCATTCTATTGTTTCACAACCATAAAAATGAGTTTTACTTATTTCTGATCACTTGCAAATCAGAACAATTGTTTTAGTCAAGCTCAATCTCCTGTACCTGCATTTACCCCATATTCACCTGGATTTGCTGCTCATACTGATGGCTGTGTACTCTTCTGTGTGACTAAGACTACAAACTTAAAGCAAACTGAAGCTTCAGATAAAAGCAACTGTATCCAATGCATTTCCATAAAATATAAATGTTACAGTAGTATTCACTACAGAGATTCATCTTGGCCAAATGATGGCTACCAGGCTATTGACTATGTATAGCTGTATTTAAAAAAAGCTTGTTGGAATATATTTTCACTGTAACATCACTTAAGCTTCTTAAACACATCTCAAAAGCATTCTCTTGTTTTAACCACTCACCCCACCCCACTAGATTTCAAAACCCATATAAAGCTGCCTTATGGTATTAAAAAAAATAGAGCCATGCTTTTGTGTAACAATTCTTACCTATCAACAGTAAAGCTGCATCCATTACTGCTGCACCGTTCAACATAGTAGCCATCAAAATATCATGGCCAGGACAATCCACAAAAGAGACGTGCCTGTTGTAGAAGAAAGGGAGAAAAAAAAAACAAGAAAAAAAGCCAATTATCAACAACTTCTCCGATTTATGTGAATGGTTAAGCAGATACACAAGTTAAAATAAATAAATAAAAACAAAAAGAACAAGTTTAAGTAAATAAAGAAGCAAACAAAATTTCAAGACAGTTGCTATGAAGTAATACATTAAAAGTATACACTTAAGAACACAAAGACTATGGAAAGACTACAGAAAGGCTGAGTTCTCAAATTCAATACCATATACTCACACTAGTTATTGCTTTAATATTTCAAAAAAAAAAAAACCATGTAAATTAGACTAGATTTAAATGCACCAGAACAAAGAAACACAGGAACTAGCACATTGTACACCATCTCTCTGATCTCTTTTAAGATGCCTCTCACTCCAGTTTTAGAAAATGATGCATCTTTAATTACATGGTAACAATTGCACTTCAAAGATTTATCCAGAGACAGCACTACAGCTGCTAGCTCCAATCTTATGAATGCATTGTGCAGCTGATAACAGTCGACACACTACATTCTTGTGTGAAACTATTCAATGAAGAAACCTTGCAGCATGCCACCAAAAAGGAAGAGACTAATTTTCCGCTTCGCCAGCAACATTAAAAATCCACAATAAGCAAATAAACAGCAAGATAAAGAACCTAAAGCTTTAAAGCAAGAGCTTAAAAATGGCTGCACAACAATCACACCCTGACAGAAGCTATTGTTAGAACTAGTGCTCTACTGGGAATCTGAGGAAAAGGAGGAAATACATGACTACAGCAGGATGCCTATTTTATAGGTAAGCATGAACCAGGAATCCTGTCATACAACTGCCTTTGTGAATACTCTCATTTGAACAATCATTGTGCAGACTCACACAACCACAGCTGTGATTACGATGCTTGCATAATGACCATGCTATGCTTGTGAAGGAAATGAAGGACGCCTGTCCTCCAGTACTAAGAATCAGGCTTTAAGAGATTCGTTTTTAGAACTAGGAAAACTTTTAAACTTTTTTTTTTTTTTTATCCATTGAAGCAGAAAAAAAGCCACACATCAGAAATGAATTTTAAAGATGAGTTTGCAAAGTCCACGTTAGTTCTTACTCTGGTGTCTTGAAAAATGTACTTATGGTAAGAGTAGAACAAAGCATCGTTTCACTTCAGTGTCCTGCAAACAGACAATGACAGAGAGCACAGTTTAAGAGATCCCTCAGATCGGGGTGCCCCATCTCAGCGTCTATGAGCACGTGGTCTGTTATCATTCAGCTCACAACTCAGTCCTAACAACTATTTTCATTTCTGTAAAGCAAATGCAAATAAAGGAAATACAATTTGCACCACTCATTTTACAGCAGGTACCTGACTAGTTTGAAATTCCCTTTGGTGCCAGGAATATCTGTAGGGAATTCATCTGGGGTGCTACTTCCACAGGATCGGTAGCACTCTGGTCGGGAACAGCTCGGGTCATCCAGCTTGTAAATCTGGAAACAATTTTTAAAAATTGAGAGGTTTAATTAACCGTTTATTATTTATAAGCTTCCATCCACCCTGAAATATATCAGCCATATATTTGCTCTATCTCTACCAATAACTCACCTTTGCATTAGCATAGCCCAGCTTGATTGTGATATTCCTTTCCAGTTCATTTTTAAATCTGACAGTATGAACTCCTGATATAGCTTTGACTACTGTCGACTTTCCATGGGCTACGTGGCCAATTGTACCTATGGTTTAAAAACAGATGTTTGTCAATAAGCCATTGTCTAATTTGTGCAGTGTTCTATTATGGTCATAATCACCCCAAACTCTCTGGACATACTGGCTCCAGTGGTGCCATCACAATAAATATGGGTTTCTTAAACGCACAACACCCTAGAACTGTCTCTTGATGCACAGATCTTTGCGTTGTCGTGATTTGCATTTTCATGAAACTCATTTCAATGTGTAATTTTAAGGTATAATAAACTTTACTTTAGCAACCACTCCCCACGTCATTCAACACGGAGTTCTTGAAGTAAAATCACAGTGCTTTTCAAGTTAAAACGGTTTGATTAGTCTCTTCCTGCATCTTGACAAAACTTATAGTAAGAATACTTTATCTACATTACTGTGCTTCAGTAAGGATTTCTTAATTTTTTCAACACAGGTACCATATGCTAACACACGAGCACCACGATAAGTTACACTGTTATGCCCCCAGCCCCTCGTTTTTTCAGAATTTTGTTGTTACCTATATTAATTGTGGCTTGTCTGCTGATGACTTCTGGTGACAGAGGCGTCAGCTTGGTAACATCCTGTACGAAGGAGATTTTACAATTTATTCATCCTGGATCTAAACATTTAGAGTACTATATGTATTTTCTTAAAATTTATCCAGTAGTTCTATTAAGCAAAAATCCAACCGAGCTCATTAAAACACCTCGAGCGTTATGCATTCCATTTTATTAAGTATGCAGAATAGGCCAAAAAGCCTACAGTCAGAAGAGGTCGCAGTGTTAAAGAAAGACGGAAGAAAAGTAAGCAAAACAAAAAGCTTCAAAGGAAGCTCTAAAAATAAAAATACCTCGCATCTATCCCCAAACTGAATTGGTTGCAACATGTAAAATCATATTAACTTATCGTGGGCTACACAGCCAACTGTACTTATGTTTTAAAGAGAAAGGCCTGGCAATAGATGGTAGTTTTCTTTGAGATTAAGGTTCTATTAGAGAAAGTATATAAACGCAGGTATATTTGCAGCTTTGTGGAGTAAGTAGGCGGAGGGACATCATTAACGCCATGGCTCCGATTCTGATTGTTTGAATGGCAACTTTGTCCCCCAACGCTGTTATTTCCACCTCGTGTACTGGAAGAAGAAACCTGTTGTCCTCAGCAGATTGCTGCTGGAAACCACTGACAGCACCTGGCCAAACACCGCATTTCCGCAGTCTGTGTATCGATTGTATCACCCAGCACAGCCCTGTAACACCACCCGCCCTGCTCTCGAGTCCCACACGAGTAAAACGCCCGTGCTGGAGGCAGCTTCTGCCCTCGCCGTGCCTCACGCGGTGCCGGCGCCCTGCAGGTGGCAGCGGAGCCTCCCCGGCCCCGCGCGAGGCCCCGCACCGCGCCTGGTGCCGAGGAGCAAACGGGCAGCGCACGGGCGATGAAAGCGCCGAGCAGCGCGGCCGCACCCAGCAGCGAGGCGCGGAGGCGCGGGAGCCCCTTGGGGACGAGCACCCGGGCGCGGCGGCGGCAGCACCGCTCTGAGGCGTGACAGGAGCGCGGCCACACGGCGCCGGGGCGCTGAGGGGAGCCCACCCAACGGTCGCGGCAACGGCCCCGGCCCCGCCCGCCCCTCACCAGGCTGCCCAGGTCCTGCCGGGAGAGGTGCGGCTGCCCCAGCGTCACCCCCGCCTCGTCCCCCGCCATCTTGGCCGCCAGAGGAAGCCGGGGCTGCCCGCGCCGCCGCCTGCCCCCCGGCCCCGGCCCCGGCCCCGCCCCGCGCCGCCCTCAGCCCGGCCGCACGGCGCTGCCCGGCGCAGCCGGCACAGCCCGGCTCGGGGCCGCCCCGCCGGGGGTTGCGGCGCGGCGGGGCGGGCGGCGGTGGCGGCGCGGGGAGGGAGCGGCTCAGGCGCGGCGCGGGGCAGCCCCGCGGAAGGCCCCCGCCGCCCTGCCGCCGGGTGATGCAACCCGGCCCCGCGTGCGGCAGCGCCGCCGGGGCGCCGAGGGCCTCGCGCATGCGCGGGGCGGGAGGGCCGCCGGGTAACGGTCGCGGGCTGAGGGGGAAGGGGGGGGGGGAGGCGGGGCGGTGCTGAGCTGAGGTAACGGCCGCCCTAACGGCCGCCGCGGGGATCGGGCGTCGCCGTGGGATGCGGGGGGGGGGTGAAGGCGTCAGCGGCGGTCACCGCGCGTCCAGCGGCCCGGAGATGGAGGTGTGTGGGGGGCGGCGGGGGGGCGGGGGGCGGGCCGCCTGCCCGTGTGCGCGCCCAGCGCCGCGGCTGTAACGGCTGTAACGGCTGTAACGGCTGTAACGGCTTTAAACATGTCACCGCGAGCGGGCCGGGGATCTCCGCTGGCCGCCAGCCTGGTGCGGTTCAGTGACAGCCCGTTCGTGCCCTCGCTGCTGGCTTCTGGAGGCGGGGTGCTGCAGGGGGCAGATACAAGGCCCTGCCCCAAGCCATGAGCTCTTCTTTTATACCCAGCAGCCCCCAAACCCCCCCCCCCAAATGCACGCTGCGTTCAGCAACATAACGTGCTCACAACATAAACGTGTTAAGAATGGAATAAAACCCCTGATCAGTGCTGACAGCCATTTTAGAGACTTAACAGAGACTAAATGCCAAATTCACAGCCCTCCCCCGTGGGGAATTGAATTGACTTCTCCATGGGAACTTCTTAAAGGCCTAGGGGAGATTGCTGCTCTAATAGGATTTCTTCAGTGATCAGAGCAACTGGTTTCACAATGAGTAACCGCTGTCAGATGCATCCACATTCATCAACAGCGGTTTTGCTTACTGGAAAATGTGGAGGTTCCCAGATTTTGCCCGGCTAGCTGCTCGGGTGAAAACAATAGGTCTCAGGCACACAGCACACATGTGATTGAAACGCGATGATGGAAATCTGTACAAAACTGGTATGCCTGGTTTAACAACGCGCGTAACCTCCCACTTTCACAAATGCTATTCCCATACTTTCCTGCTACAAGATCCAGGAGTGACTCCTGCTGTATATACCCGTAGCAAATACATTGCCGGCATTCTTGTTTTGAAGAAAAGAGTACAAGAATGTGGCAAGAAACCGTACGATGATGATGTTGCCAGTGACAAAATGTATTATGTCTTGCAACCCAGTAATTCTGCACAAAAATAAAACACATTTACATTTCTAGTCTTTAATCGGGCCACATGATGTTTTACATAAGAATTGTAAATATCTTGCTTTTGGGAGAAACAATACATGCTTATGACAGATAGACAAATTACAGTGAGAGTGCGATGTGGTATTTGAATGTAGTTGCCTCAACATCAGGCATGAAAATGAGCTGAAAATACTAGACTCTACAGTTACTTAGCTATATACTTATGCAATAATGCAGTGCAGTATAAAATTACAGAAACAGCTTTTGTCACGTTTGCAGAAATCTTTAGAAATGATTTAATCCCTGCCAAGAATTCTGCCAGGAATGGGAAAAAATACACAAATGGTTGCGCCTACTTTAAACAACGAAATGCTACATTTTGCATATTCTGATGTTTTGTTACTAGGGTTCACCGTATTTGTGAATATGTGTAGTATGAAGAAAAATGAAAGTCTAAAGACTGCAAATGTCTGATCAAAACAAGGTAAAAACCTTTATAGGAATTGTCAAGTATATGATACGTGCATGCTTAAATTTAATGTCTAAATTATAGAAATGGAATAGTGAACCGCATACTAATAAAACTCAAAAACTTAAGTCCAGAATTATATTAATTTCAATAGTCTCAGTTAAGCCAATGGTAACTACTTCATAACCGAGGTTGTACAGATACCTAAATGAGAGGAGTCAACCTAAATCTCTATGTAAATTAGTATTAAGGTAGTATTGACCCTACTCGTTGCTGTCTGGGGCCCAAATTTAAGAGTCTCACATTTTTAGTTAGGAGACCGAAGCATTATTAACAAGTTATGGCTTTTACAGTGGAGGTAAATTGTCTGATGTGGAGGAGGAGTGGTTTTTTTGTTAATACTCTTTAATACTTTAACGCATGTTTTAATAATGATGAGAACAAGTATGTAAAAATGGCTGGCTTGCTTTGTTTGTTTTTTTGCCAGGTTTGAGGTCCATTTCTATGGCAGTGTATAGGAGAGACCCGAAGATCATCTCACACCTCAGCTTGCCACAAACTGCAAACAGCAAAATGACAGTCAGGTAAAACCAAAACAGCCCTGCTAGCTTTTTACACCCTCCCTGAACTATGAAGGCCAAAAGTGAAGAGGGCAGAGGGATGCACGGTGTTTCAGTTGTGTGGTTTCTGCATGTGTGGAACGTATTCTGCAGTGATTCTCCTTGTCAAAGTGTATGTGCTTGATGCAGCAGAGGACATAGCCTGCGAATAAGGGAGAGCCTGTCTTTCGGAGGCAGGAATGGTAGCAGCTTTGGAATAGCGGGTGTGTAAAGGTTGGTTGTCTCTCCGTAACTGCACAAGTAACAGGTTTTGAAACTGTGACCGGGGAAATGGGGCAAATTTACTGCGTGAGTAAGCGCGTGAGGAGGAACGGTATGAAGCTGGCTGAGTAGAGAGAGGTCAGGTCACTGGTTCGAGGGAGTGAATGGGAGCAGGTTGTTTGCAACGTGGAGTAAGTAGGCCATGAGGGAGCAGCAGGAGGTCAGTTGGACAGAGCGGGAATAGCAGCGGGAAGTCTTTTGTGCAGCTGAGCACGGAGTAACTAGTTGGTTGTGTGAAGCTGTGAGAGGTGGGATAGACGTTCAGGTCGGGGTGGCAGTTCTGGAGGAGCTGCGCTGCTGTTTTATTCATCGAGAGCGGGCCGGGGGTGGCGATGAACGGCTGAAAACTGGCACAAAGGGGATGGGAACAGCAGTAGGCACGGGGAGGATGGCAGCGGGCGTGCAGCCTGTTACAGCGGGGAAGGCTGGGTTTGCTTTTGGCCTCGTACAGCCAAGCCAGGAGGTGAAGGCCGGGCCACGGCCAAGCCCCGTGCAGCCGGCCCGCGCCCGGCGGGGCTGCCCGTGCCGAGCGCGGCGGCTGTGCTCAGCCTGCGGCTCCCGCAGCCGGCCAGCTGCGAGGGGGAGGAGTTGCGCCAGCTCCGCCGAGGGCTCGCAGCCGCTCGCAGCGCGCTCCGGTGCCGCATCCCCGCCGGGAGCCGCCCGGCCGTGCCCCGGGGGCCGCCGCCAGGCTGGCGAGCCGCGGGGCCGCCCCGAGGCGCGGAGCCCCCGCAGGTGGCTGCCGGCGGGCGGGGAGCCGAGCAGATGACGCTCCTGGGCACGGCTCTCCCGATCCCCGGCGGCCGGCGGCCGCTGCTCGCCCCCGGTAAGCGAGAGAGCGGCGTCGCGGGGGCCCGGCCCGGGGAGGCGCCGGGTTCCGGGGCGGGGGAGCGGCGGCCGCCTTGCGGCGCCCGGGGCGCGGCCCCTCCCGCGGGCTGCCCGCCGGGCCGCAGGTGGCGGCGGAAGTGACGGGCGGCGCGGGGCGCCCGCGGCGGGGAGCATGGCGCCGGGCAGCGCCGGGCAGCGCGGGGGGCGGGCGGCGCGGAGCGCCCCTGGCCGGGCGGAGCGGGGAGCGGCTCCCCCCGAGCGCGGAGCGCGGGGAGGAGGGAGCTCGGGGTCCCCCCTTCCTCCTCCTCCTCCGCCGCCGCCTCCTCCCGGCTTCGCCTCAGCCCTCGCCCCTCTCCCCAGCCCCCCGGCGCGGCCCGCCGCTACCGCCGCCTCCGGCTGTATGCTAGGCGGAGGGCACCCTCTCCTCTCCGCCGGTTCTGCGGGAGGAGCCGCGTCTTCAGCGCCGCTGCCGCCCAGAGGTAGGCGAAGCCGCCAGCCGCGCCGCTGCCGGCAGCTCCGCCGAGGGCGGCCCGGGCCCCCTCGTCTCACCCGGCCTCCGGGGCCCTCCTCCTCCGCTCCGCCCGCGGAGCCCGGCCGAGGCGGCGAGCTCCGTGCCTGCGGCCGCAGGGGATAGGGCGGCGGCACGGCTGGGCCGCGGCGGGCTGCCGGGAGAGCGGGGGCCCCCAGCGCGGCGCCGCGGGCCCCGCCGGCCCTCCTGCCCCGTTGGTCGGGGCCGCTCAGCCGTGTGGGACGCGTCGGTAGGAGAGCTGAAGTAGGTCAGCCAAGCGCCTGCCGCAGGAAAGGACTACTTTGCGATCGGCGGCGTTAGAAAAAATACTGGTTACTGGTAGCGGGAGTAGCCTGCCACTCAGGATTGGTACTGGGGCTTCGACCTGTTTTAAACGTCACTTAAAAACTTGAAGTCTCTTTCATTCCTTTAAATGAAGAATAGGGGAACCATAAAGCTGTTACCCGATAAAAAGGCAGAGCTGCTGAAGTGTGGTGTCCTGTTGACTTGCTTGTTGTGTCATATACTTGTTCCTAGGACATAACCCAGCCCTTTCACCACCATCACCCCAGTTCACACTTGGATCCCCTTGGCATACCACTATGCGTCAACATCCTTTCTGTGTTTTTTCCTTCCAACACCTAGCCAACGTGTTTAATTTCTACCACATGTCCTATAAGCTTTCCTACCGTCACTCATCTCCTTTCACTTTCCTTAATTATATCCTGTAGCTGGTTTGGATCTACACGTGCTGATCTGCCTTTCAGCAGGCGAAGCAGAACAGATAAGTTGAGCTCATGCTGGAGGTAGTACTGGGTCTTTTTGTTTGAGTAGCTGCCAATTTGGTGCTGATTTGTAGAAGTTTGAGACTTCTGTCCTGACAAATTAAGTTGGCACTTGACAGTGGGGTCAAAAGCTGTGCATCTTGGACAAAGAGCACAATCTCATCATTCTTATTTTCTCAGAGGACTACTAAAAAGCACAGCTGAGTTAGCAATAAATTTACTGATGATAACAAACAAGTCGATGAGTTTTAAGAAGTAGTTAAGATATCCTAAATTTAATTAAAAATAATTTTTATGAAGTAGTAACTTACAGCTCATTACCTTTTATTATGCTAAAATTGTATGTAATAAGAGCCTAAACACTTTGCTGTAAACATGTAGGATTAGATTTTGGTGACTGAGTAGGAAATACTTAATTTGATATTTTCTTGTATAAAATCCGCTGTGATGATGTTCATAGTATGTTGACAATGAGAAAATCACTGGTCAATATCATTCTGACATTTGATATAATCATTATATAAATTACAAATACATAAATAATGTTGACACTTAAGGTAGGGCGGTCCTTCTTTGAGAGCAGCGGCAATTCAGTTTTCATCCCTGCCATCATTTAAGTCTTACATATTAGTGTTACAAGTTTTTCTTGTTAGAGACGATTCTCATTCTTATGGCTCTATTGGAAATATTTTAGACTGCATGTCTAACATCATGTTAGACATCGTGTCTGACATCAGTAAATGTAGCTGGAACAGCATTGGGCTGTGCTTGTTCTTAGCTCTGGTGCACGTTGTTTATAAAGGTGTAGCTGCAGTGATAGTTTAGCCAAATGGTTTAAAAATCTCTCGATGTCTGCGAGGTGCAATTACGTCTTCCGCCTAATGGGCAAACTATGCAAAACTAACACATATGTCATTAATGTTAATTCATGGGACAGAAACTGAGTTTAGATTCAGTCAGGCGAGATTAAACTGGTCAAGCAACTGCAAATGTCTGGCAGTCTTGAAAACTTGTCAAGCATCCACTTTCACCAGACAACTTTTGATTATCATCCTAAAGCTTGATTTAAGGGCTCATCCGGTGAGCATATTATTCTTCTCTGGTTGTTAGCATTGTAAAATGTGAAGTTTCTGACAAAATCTGTTAGTATTCATCTAAATTGACTGTATGCGATACCTACACTCTTCAATAGAACCATTTAGTTTTAAAGACTATTTTTTGTGTGTGCATTTGGATTCTTCAGTGCAGAAAGACTAAATTGGGTTGTAATGCTGTTTTTTAGGAACAGCAAGCAATGTGAGTTGAGAACCTTATCCATTATGAGTACATATATCTAAGAGCAGCAACACATCTGCTTTGGGTTAGAGGTTTTTTCAAAACAAAAGGCTCCCAGTACTGTACGCTGTGGTTGAAGCACACTTCCAGTGTGACGTATAAACATGCAGAGCTGAGACGATCCATATGTCATTTAAGTATGTTTGGTTATAACTAGTTCTGATAACACTTCTAGCTTAACTATGATGACCTCACAGGCAACTGATCTGCTGCAGAAATGCTGCTGTTGAAAGCTGCTGTGGATTGCTTGGAGATAGCAACACAGGTAGAGACTGTCGGTGTCTGATGTATGCCGCTAAAAGAAATGCCTTGTGCAGTGGCTAGTTTTCAAGAGTACCCAACTGTTAGCTTCTGAAGTTCTGGCAGCATTGTTCCTTTGGCTCTGTGACTCTTAAGCCTGCAACTCTTCACTTCTGAAGTTAACTGGATGCTTCTGGAATTCTCACCTCGGGCTGGGTGAAGTCCTCAGCGTGAACTACCAGATAATGCTGAGAGGTTTAAGAAAAGTTGTTCCAAAATTTAGGATTATAAAGGGTTTTACACATACAAAAACTTGATGTGCTTCTTTGTTTCCTGCATCTCCAATTATTCTGGCAATGGAAAGTTTTGATATCCACTCTTACTGATCCTTCTCACTTTTATATAATTCCTTCCATTGCACTTAGTGGGGAACTGTGAGGAAAAATGGTGTTTTAGACAAAGTTTGGTGGGTTTAGTGTCAAACCATATAAATAGAGGCCTAATTTGGGGGATAAATTATCTATACCGTATAAACATGTTTATACACTCATTACCTATCTGCATTCAAAGGCCCATTTTTCAGTGACCAGTGTATACGACTGTGAAAGTTTTGCTTGTAAGTAGTCTATTTTCACATATGTGTATAAAATCTGACTATGGAGAAATGTTGCCTTAGTGCAGGACAGTGTTGTTTTAAGTAAAGTTAGTGTGAAAGAGTGCTCCTCAGAGCAGTTTTTGCTATGTGCTGCGCTATATAAAGCGTACAGACTGGCTTTAAAATTTAGGTTGAAATGCGTGCATTTGACAGATGAAAGGAATGGGATAGATTGAACAGATTTCTGTTTTTTAAGCTCTGTTTTAGTACTTTATGTTACCAAAACACAGCTATACATGTATATGTCTTGTGAAATATCTTTTTGTGTAACCTGGAGACGGTGTTCTATTATGTGAAAAAAACATGGTTCAGCTGTGTTCACATAGATGCTTTCTTAGAATTTCTCTGAGGTAGGTAGAATGAACAAGTAGTTCATATGAAGCTTGCTAGTTCTGTCTCAGCATCACAAATGAGTAATTAAGGAACAGCAGGAAAGGAAAGCAGAAATTTGCCTTTCAGATGCTGTTCCTGATCATGTCAGTGCTTTACTGGGACAATACATTTCTATCCCTAGACAGTGCACACAGAGTTCTGTATTAAATACAGGTGCTTCTTTTTAGGGTGCTTTTTTTCAGGAAGTACTGCTTTTGGATAGATATTGAAATCAAGAAGGGCATAAGCCACAAGTAAGTATTCCATAACTTCTCAGTAGCCTGTGCATTTAGCCTCCATTTCTTCTACTTGTGACTAAAAGCTTCAGACCCTGAGGAAAGAAGGTTCTCCTTGTTCGGCAAGAAAAAGCAGTCTGGAGCAGGCTTTTCAGACATTTATTACAACTGCAGAATAAAGATGAGAAATCAATGTTCCAAGAAAGAGCTTTTACAGTCGCAGCAGAGTAGACTGTAATGCATTATGTGCTGAAAGAGGAAGAAATGTCAGGAAAAGCTAACAAGGTTGAGCGTATTTGTCTTGTTTTTTTTTTTTTTTTTTTTTTTTTCAGCAGAGAATCTTACTTCCTGTGCTGCATTACACTGATCAGCTCTGTTATGCGCAGGACAATGCAGAATGTCAGCTTTAGGGGGTTTTTCCCTTTATTGTTTATACGTTGGAATTTTTTGTTCCATTTTCGTACAGATCACTGTAGGCTACATGTCTTCTGTCAAATCAAGTGTGCTATTGTGATTTGCATGGGTGGAAAAAAATCTACCTCTGAATTTTGCATTTTTATTGAAAGTAAGAAAAAATTGTTACGTTATTGTCTTCTGGGAAATAAGCTGCAGCATTTGAATAGTGCATAGAATTACATCGAAGATTGCAAGTGTCTGCGTGGGAGGAATAGGATAGCTGTGCTTTAGAAAAATGACTTCCTTTGAGAGTATTTTGTATTGCTTTTTAAATGTTTGAGCTACCATGTTGCTGTTTGCTTTTGACTTGGAATACTAGCTATAGCAATGGAGATTTTTACCAGTTGGTCATAATATGCATTTAACTTTTACTCTTTCAGTCTCTGCTGAAGACTCTATAGAAAACTATTTTAACCCCTTGTTAAAGTATATTCACTGGCCAATATAATTTTGAGTTTTAAAGAAAATTGTGACTTCTGATATCGTGTATGGCTTTATACTGGAAAAAGAGTATTTACTCCTTTTGTTTAATAGAGGGAGATGAGTAGTCTTCTCCTTGTTACTCGTAAAATTCTGAGGCTTCTTTAGATGGGGTTTTGGTGAAGTCTTATTTGTGTGTCTTCCTAAGACATCCATTAAATGCAGTGTGATGTTTGGGAGGAAGCATTTTGAGGTTGAAAATTGTAGACTTGCTAAAAATAATGTAAGCAGAGATGTGAAAAGAAAGATTAAGTGACTTAAAACATCACATTCTCTGAAACATTCTGAAATAATAATTTCAGAGTGTTGACTACCTTGTTACTGTTGAGTTTTGTGGCTGACTTCTTGTTTTAATATATTTATTTATTTATTTATTTATTTATTTATTTTTTTACCAAATAACCACTTCTAGGGAGATGTGAAAATTGGAACCTAATAGGCACTTCCTCAGTGCATTTTTTTTTTTAATTGCCTTTTGGTGATTCCTACCACCTTACTTTTTGATAGATACAAATTTGAATTGTAATAGTTTATTTCTGATTTTTTTTCTTTTTACTATTGTTTAATCAATTTAAAAAAAATAATTAAAGCAATTGCTATAAAAACACCTTGATCACAGAATCAAGGGATGGCTGAGGTTGGAATAGACCTCTGGAGAGGTTGTCTGGTCCAATCCCCCTGCTCAAGTAGGGCCATCTACAGTCAGTTGCCTAGATCACTGTCTGATGCTGGGTTTTGGATATTGTGACTTTATAAAGATCATTAAAAAGATCACCTGACTTGCTCCTCTGGAGTTGGTGCTTTTACCTTCTGGGATTTGTCTCTCTTTATCTTTGCTTGCTGACTTCTCCTTTTTTGTTGCTTTGACGGTGATAAGAGCACCCTTTTAAAATCCCCGAGTTCCTCTCGTTTGCAGAGTATGTATAATGTAATTATCCTTCTCAAGTTAAGGGCAAAGGCCCCCAACATGTCTTACTGGTGTTGTTCCTGTGTGGTGTTTATGTATGCAGTAACATATGTACAGTTTTGAAGAAACCCCTTCCACAAGATTGTCACCTGTGTGATGGGAAATCCCATTGTTTTCAGATTATTATATGTTGCTTCAGTCACCTGGGGAATGTTCCTTCTCTTGTGACTTTTTTGTCCTTTTTTATATATATATGTGTGTGTGTGTATATATATATATATATATTTTTTTTTTTTTTTTTTATTCTTCTGTTATTCTGTTCATGTCTCACATTTGCAGATGTCAACTGTCCTTCTGTCCTGTCATCTCCATTCACCTTGGAGTTGAAGCTGAGGTGTATGCCTTAGTTATCTTCTAAAGAAATGTAGCTAACCCAGCTTTGCTGCCTTGGATTCCTACTAATCTTTGAACCCCGTGTCCAGTTTCAAACCCGATGGAGAGGCAGTTGTATACAGAAGTTGCTCTATATTTTGTGAAAATGGGGAGCCCATTTAAAGCCTGTTTAAAGTAACCATAAAGTTTCATAAAGAGAGAAGAATTTAGTGTGAGCTCAGCTACTGTTAGACATCAGAGAACTGGAGGTGGACAGGGAGGTGTTAGAAGTGCTCTAATGAAAGAAAAAAAAATCTAATATTAGTGCTTGTCTTTTATTTGATATCACAGTTCCTATTGGAAAGCAAATTACTGAAGCCAGGTTTTATGTTTCTTCTTCTGTTTGTTGCTTCTTTTTGAGATGTTAAGGGTTAGAAGAGGAATTCTATCCTTTCCTGCTTTTATACAAGAATTATCAACAGCTAAGCGGAAAATATTTGATGATGATTTACCTTTCTGGAGTTTACCTTTCATGGATACTGGATCACTGGAAAGTATTTGGGTTGTCAACTTTGTTCCCTTGCTCCTGCTCTAACTTTGAGGAATTTGAATTTTGCTTTAAGGCCTTAATTTGCCTGAATTGCTCCTGGCCTTAACTCTATTCTATGATTGTCAGCAGGCTTCAACAGTGTGGGAGTGGTGCCAATTCCACAAGGCGCGGCTACAAACACCCACACACCACTGTAGTTTTGTGTAGACAAAGAAAATCTCAGGTTTTGTTTCCCAGAATGGGTGTGGATGAGTTAAGGAGAGGAGGTGATTATCTGTTCATGGAGCCTCATAAAATACATTGCCGATAGAATGGCAGCAGTCAGGATGCGGTGCTTGGGGTGCAACGTGCTAACTGCTCTCTGAAGTTGTGAAACCTTGGCCAATCTGGTCACTCTCTGGTTCTGTTTTTCCCCATGGTTTATTTTCTACCAGGCTTAAGAGCTGAATGGGTTTTCCAGAGCAGTCCAATGAGCAGCAGAAGTGGCACAAAGTAGGCAGCAGAAGCTTAGATTCCAGGTTGAGGACAGAGGGAGAGTGGAGCACACTATTGCCCTGTGAATAGTGATAAATTGTTAGGTTGGTTCAAGCTGTTTAACGGAACTGCACCCTAGCTAGACCCCAGGAAGGTGAGCAAGATTTTGACAAATTCTTGGGTTTTGAGTACTTTTTTATACTGCTTTTTACTGATTATTAATCTTCCTTAACTTTTACAGGGCAAGATGCTGCTGGTCTTTATTTTCTTTTTGACTTAATTGTTGCTGACCCTAGCTTGCACAGAAGTAGCACTTTAAAAAGCAGTTAAGCTTCACTAAACACAGTAGATAGTATATTATTTATTGTGACTTGATCCTGTCAGTGCTTCCTGTGGCCTTAAGTATTTTGTAGTTTATAAATCTCATTATGTAAATAATTCTGAGAATAAGAAACAAGAGGGAAAGTTGGACTATATTGTTGTGGGACAAATGAGACACAGAAAACTTAAACAGTATCTTCGAATTGCGGAATGTTTCATTTCCCAGAAATAACTTTTGAGTAAATTGATGTATGTTTTTAAGGAGAGTAATTTTATTTATTTATTTATTTATTTTATGTTACACCTCGTACAGTTCTTTTGCAGCTTGGTTCTGAAGTTAAGGAAGTTCCACTTCCTTTCTGAAACCTTTCATATTCAAGAGTGTGTTTCATTGCTCTCCTGAGATACCTTCTTTAGAAAGACTGGGGGGGAGGGGAAGGAGGGAGAACAATGGTGAGCTTTTTGGTATTGTATATTCATTATCTGACCACTAGGTAGTGTGGAGTGAGGAATTACTTTGGTATTATTGCATAGTTCTTCTTGTTCATCATCCTTTCTTTAAAAGGAGAATATTTGGGGGTGAAAAGTATTTAAATTTTGAATCTTAAGTTGTTTTTTCCGGTTAATTTCTCAGCTGAAGATAAAACCAAAAGGATGGGGAAGACTTTTAAGTCTTAGTGAAAGCAACTTCAGTTAGGATTTATCTGGTCAGGAAGAGTTTGTGATGTGTTCATTACTAGAAATAAAAATTTATTTTTATTTTTATGTTTATTTTTTTCCCCCAGGTGATTCATGGCAGGGGACGTGGAAGGGTTTAGCTCCTCCATCCATGACACCAGTGTCTCTGCTGGATTCAGAGCACTGTATGAGGAGGGATTGCTTCTTGATGTCACACTTGTCATTGAAGACCACCAATTTCAGGCCCATAAAGCACTGCTTGCCACCCAGAGTGATTACTTCAGGATTATGTTCACAGCTGACATGCGGGAACGAGATCAGGACAAAATCCATTTGAAAGGTCTGACAGCTACAGGCTTCAGTCATGTCCTCCAGTTCATGTACTATGGAACTATTGAACTGAGTATGAACACTGTTCATGAAATCCTTCAGGCTGCCATGTATGTCCAGCTTATAGAGGTGGTAAAATTTTGCTGCTCTTTTCTCTTAGCTAAGATCTGCTTAGAAAACTGTGCAGAAATTATGAGACTCCTGGATGATTTTGGTGTAAACATCGAAGGAGTCAGGGAAAAACTGGACTCCTTTCTGCTAGAGAATTTTGTGCCGCTCATGTCCAGACCTGACTTCCTTTCATATCTGAGCTTTGAGAAGCTCATGTCTTACTTGGATAATGATCATCTGAGCAGATTTCCAGAGATAGAGCTGTATGAAGCTGTTCAGGCCTGGCTGCGCCATGATAGAAGACGCTGGAGGCATACGGACACCATCATTCAGAACATCAGGTTTTGTTTGATGACACCATCCAGTGTTTTTGAGAAGGTTGGTGCATTTGAAAAGCAATAGACAGGATTCATCATTTAGCTAGGGCAGCATGCCATTAAATAGGTAAGATTCCCAGTGCTGTTAGGAGGAACAAAAATATACCATTTATTTTTCTAGTATACCTGTAGAAGATAATCGGATGACAATACTTTAAGATGTTTATTAGACAATAGTATGTACAGTGGCTGGAGAACAGGTAGGTTTACAGTACATGTGTTTTAAGTGATTTCATGTGGAAAGGATGTTTTAAAACAAGGTCACCTGTATCAAGTTTTATTTTAATCATTCTTGTTTTCTACAAGTTGCTTCTTGCTTTCCAGAGATTTTGGGACTGCACGTGTTATGTAGGGCATATGTCGTGACAAATGTTACCAATATAATCAAAGCATTCTGACTGTGGAGTTTGTGTGTTTTAAGTACTTTTTTAAAAATTCTAATTGTTTACAAATGAAAAGTGTCATCTGCTGTTAAATCTGCAGGGTGTTTTTGTTGTTATTGTATCTTCAGTACTTGTGCTGTTACACAGAAGTTGGAACTAAGTCCCGGTCCCTCAAAGTTACACGTGCAATTGATTTTATACAAGACAAATAATGCAACCAAATGTGATTGACAGTGTGAAACATAATGACCTCGAATATCAGAGGAATCTTTGTAATAGGTGATCTAAAATTTATCTGATGACTGTGTATGTTGAGGGTCTAAAAGAGAACTTGCTTTTTCCACTGTTCTGTTGAAGAATAGATGAAAAATGTTGTTCTTTAGTTCCTGATAATCTCAGGAATATTTATTGTCAACAGTAGAGAGCTACAAAACTCATAATCAGCTCTCTCACAGGCTAGTAGCAGTAAAGGTATTCAAGTTAAGAGTTACTTAATTTGTGCTATTTTGTTTTAATTATGTTATTAATTTTGCGCGATCAGACGAACTTTAATTTGTATGTTTTTCACCTCCTAATGAATTAATAGGATTTAAGGCCCTGTATTGGGCCTTAAATGGGTTGTTTTTTTTGTGTGTGAATTGAGTAGAGAACTTAATACATAAAATATATTGGTGATCCTGTATTAGCCTGTGGACATAAAATAAATCTAATTACCTAGAATTGTTTCAGAACACTAATGGAATGTTTATATTGGGTTAAAATGTTTCCAGCTAGTAAGAGCTGGATTCTGCAAGATACCATGTGGTGCCTTGTTTTTTATAAAGCTTTTACCTTTTTATGTAATTTAAGCCTTTCAGTAGGAAAACTGTTAGGATTCACCAGGTATTCTTAAAGTCAATTTAATAGGTTAAGATTCATGTGGAAGAGGCTTCAGCTCTTTGAGTTTTGGGGATAGAAGTTCAAGGATCAAGCTGTCTCCCATGAAATTTCTGCAAGCGCAAGTGAAAAGTGTGTGTTGATTTTTAGGGTTATATTCAGGTGTAACTTCTGAAGTTGGTTTTTGATATCACTGGTATCTGTCCTGCATACAGGGCTTTTCATGGTTTCTGTTGGCAGCTACCAAACAGATAGAACTTAAGGAGAGATGCTGTTTTCAGTGCCCCAGGTTATATACCCACAGGTAAAAGCTGTATCTGTGAATGCCCTACCCATAACTGTATGTGGCAACGGAGAGACACCAGTGCACTTTCTACAGGGACACAGTGCTATGTTCAGCACAGGGAAGCACAGCTAAATATGCATGTCATTCGTCACTGCAGCTAGAAATGTATTTGTCTTTTGACCTGCTAGAGAGCACTGAGTAATCCAACATGACAAGTGACAAAGGACATCTGCAGCTGAAGCCAATGTAAAAAAAAACAAAAACACATATTTTTTTTTTAATAAAATAACATGTCAGTTAACTGTTCTGTCAGTAACTTGAGGAAAACCTGTGTAGAAGGGGGAAGATATTGATTACTCTGCTTTCCTGGAGATCAAAAATCAGACAAGAATTCTTCCTTCTGAAGCCAGCGCATGGTAAACTCCTGCATAAATGTACCAAATACAGTCTGAGGCTGACTCTTACGGTTCAGCAAGCTCAGAATTCACAATACACTCACTGACATGTCATATGTACTCTTATGTAACCTTTCTAACAGGCATTTCTGAGATGCCTGTCATTATAGTACATAAATAACTTACATAACATAATTTTGCAAGTTGCAGTAAGGATACTTTTTGCCTCTTAGGCCATTCTGTTTCTTACAGCATTTTTAAAAAGAGATTTACAATCTGAGTGGGATGCCTTGTCTTTTTAAAAAGGAATTGATGAGTGACTGAGTTAATACCTCACGACTGACATGCATTTGGGATGCACAAGAGAAGGTGTGGTTTGTTTGCTTGCTCTAAACGGTCCTGGAAGAGCTGCCTCTAAAGTAGGAATAGGTACTTTGTTGTTTGGCTCTTAAAATAGATGTATGAGGAAAATGGAAGGATAAATATAAGGATTTGGAGAAATTGTTGGAAAAGGAAAGGTTCATGACTGAGAAGCACAAGTTCCATTAGACATTACATTTGCCTTTATTTTAAACCTACCCATAGCTCTTGTAAGTCTTTAGGCAAGCTGAGTTTTTCTCTGTTACTGTATGCAACCATGTTATGCTTTCCCTTCATCTTTTGATTTCGATCTGTGTACTGCTCAGATGTAAATGTTTCAAAAATCTCTGTCCTTAAATCGTGGAAGTTTTTTCAAATAACCATATTTTAGAGTGTGTTATGACTAGTCCATGCTGATTTATAAATTCCGAATTTAAATCAGAAGCTTACTAATCACTAGGTACCTCAATTTGTACTTTAGAGCTACAATGAAAAGCACATTAATTAGTCCATCTTTGAGTATGTGCTTTTCGGTATCTAGCAAATGATTGCTTTTGAAAAGATGGCATTATAATGTTGTCCTTGTGATTTTTGTCTTTGATAAATGTATCTGTCTATAATTTTTTTTCCTCACCTCCATATCTAGTAAATTACACATCACTATTTTCTACATATTTAATATTCTGAGGTTTAGAATAAGTGTCTAGTGGATAAGGTTAGTGGTTCCCACTTCTCTTAAATAGGTGCTGCACGTGATATTTTTCTGTCTGAAGGTTATCTCTGACTTGGATAGACTTGCTAGCAGTACTTATTATGTGCTGAGCACCTCAATTCTGGCATATAGATTTCTGGTTCTATAGGAGAGTTCTTGCTATTAGATTCTAGCTCGGCTGTGATAATTTTTCTTGCTGCTCCTTTTTTTTTTTTTTTTTTTTTTTTTAACTGGGGAGACACTCTGAGAGCACTGTTCTTGCTGCACAGTCTTTTTGTCTTTTTACAGCTAGGCTGAAAAGCACTACGTGATTTGTAGCACTCGCAGAATAGCCCTTCAAAGTCTTATGCAGGTACTGACCAGTTTTCACACTGGCCATGGGCTGTAACAAAGTAATCACCCATGCTAGAGAAAGGAAAAGTTAAGTACAGCAATTTACCTAGTGTCATGTATACTGATGTTGGGTTGCAAAGTAAATTTGGTTGCTGCCCTTTTAGAGACATACATGTAACTTTTTAAATTTGACTGAATTTTGACTTGGAGTAAGCGTGCCAGAAATTTAATCATGTTTGTTGACAGGCTTGTAATCGTGTTTAGAATATGGCCAGAGATAAGGAGATGTGAAAATAGTATGAATTATAGCAGAGTTGATGGATCTTTTGAGTCAGCCTAATCGATATTAGCATAGTTCCTTCTGTAGGACTGGTAAAAACTCTGAAAGATTTGGATGGTTCATAAAAAAACTCCACGATTTCTAGCTACATAAGCAGAAAACTATTTCAAAGGTCATAAAATTGTACCTGAGTTTTTTAAAATTGCTAATTCTGAATGTGTAAGTGAAGCAACTCAAACTCAACTACCAGGCACGCAGAAGGTATGCTACGTCTTTCCAAAGAAGATGTATGTAACAGATTTCTAGAGCTAACTCCACCTTTTACTTGCAAAACTATTAAAAAATAAATAATCGAGATTTGACTAGAGAATATCTACCTCAGATAATAACATGTTAAGAATTAGTTACTGAGTTTACAAATAAGAGATGTTTATTTTGGCCACTTCAAAAGCAGCCTTTCTATATTATTTTTTGTAAGCTTTTTACTAAAAGACCAAGTAACAAAAATACAAATAGAGCGAGAGTGGTAAATGGCTGCTGGGAAAAAAAAAAAAAAGCTATGCTTTGAAGGCAGACTTCTGTTAAAGGAAATTTACCCTGCACTTCATTATCTTCCCTGTTAGAGGGGAAAAATAACACTGACATAGCACGGGGTTTATCTGATCCTTTATAGGGCTTGCTTTTCAGACTAGATACTCTAATGTAAAGGCACATATTTTGGGTTTATTTCTTTTCAGAATACAGTTAGAAAAATTCCTTTACTTGCATGCATTGTGATTCTGCAGGAAAATAGTCAGTGATGAATAGTTGCTTTATTTTAGAGAATCAGAGCTCTTTACTGAGTATCTCATGGATTCAAATTGAAGAAGAGAAAATGCATTCCAGCTCCAATTTACTATGCCTGGAAGGATGGTGACAATTTTGGTAAAGTTTTGGTATTGGCTACCTGTAGGAGGGCTGTGGAGGTGAATGGCTTTTAATTATTTTCTTCATCTTTTCTATGGAATGAAACACTTCATTTTGTTCATGCTGTTTTCTGACTGTGTACCTAGAAGTCTGACTGTGAACCTCTGTAACTAGTAGATGGTGCAATGACGTACTTCTCCTATGGTTCTTTGTGTAGCTATGTCCCAATATTAATCCTGTATCCCAGCAGAACCTCTAAGAAGGTTTTGTCCAGAAAACTGAAGAATAATACTGGAAAGAATGAAAAAAAATCACAGGAGGGAAGACTTATCACCTGGATTAAATTTCATTTTTATAGTAAGACTGGTGTTGGTAAGGAAGTCTGAATCAAGCTTTCTGTGAGACCCTCCAGAAAGAGAACAGAAAGTCTCTCTAAATTCTGGGAATGCTGTGAAGCACTTAACATTTTTATTATCACTACAGAGCTGATGGTATACTTCTTACCACGCACGTTTGTTTTACTTCAAATTTACATCTCCATCTATCAGATGTTCCACACAAGCTTTGAACATTCTCTTTAATTTTATATTATATGTTGGTAACTAGGTGCATGTTCTTTCTAGATCTTCTCCATTTGAACTTAACAGAAAAATATGGTCTGCTATTAAGCACTTAGATATTTGTTGGACAACTACTTTTTCTACTTCTAGACTACTTCTGAACACTGAGGGATTTCCATTAGCATATTTTTGGTATCAGACAGCAGTTCGCACAGCAGGCTTGTTGTGGGCCATGCTTGTAATTTACTGAAACTAAAACATATACAACTTTCTGTTGTATTTTAACCACCAAACACATACATTTTAATGCTTGCTTCCCTTTTTGATTATACACGCAAGTAATTAAAGGTATTATAAAATTATTCCAAAGTGTAGGTGTATAGGAAGTTTTCCTTACTGTGATCTGGGTAGGACTTTCAAGTAATTCCAGATCTCACACAGACGAACACAGGTGAATGTGAAAGTGGGCAAACTGTCCTACAGTTGCCTTGCCTTTGTTCATATCAAGCAAGCATGAACAGTCTCTACTTGTTCCTGTAGACACATCCCACCATTCATCTTAGACCATCATTTGAGCCTTGGGAGAAGTACTGTTCCTATATGGCTGAGGTGGTGCTGGTGAAAGGTGGAAGGCTAGCAACACTGATGTTTTTCCCCACCAGCAAAGTCTAGGAAGCCTCCAAGTACCTTTTCTTCCTAGTGTATAGATAAACAGCGTACCACCCTAGTTTTTGTTTCTGAATATTGTAAGAATTCCCAGTGCTTACATATTTTCTTCTGTTTAAGATTGTCTGTGTAGCTAATCAGACATAGGTCAGTCTGAGAGGATCGTTTATAACTGGTGGTTACGTTTGCTTCTTGATGTCTTTCTTACTGGTTTAAGGTAAGAGGTTGAAGCTTTGCTTTGATGTTAGTGCCCTTATCAAGAGAAGTAGTGATAAACTACTGAGAGATGGGCTCCTTGGCCTTGAGAGGCTGTCTCTGAAATAAGATAGATCCCTCATTTCTTTTCGTGTACTCTCATGGTGTGAGGTTTAGGCTGTCTAAATAAAGGAGTAGAGTGACGAGGATATATGAAGCTTATGCCAGTTTCCAGCTGGCATTTCCATTTCTAGGTCTAAAGACAGAATTGTAAAGACAGACGGATGAGGAAAGAAACACCACCTCCCTTCTCAGCCAGCCTTTGATGGCATGCTTGTTTTATGCACGTTGATCTTCCATAATCTTCTAAGAAAACTTCAGATGCACATAGGTGGAACAAAAATCGTCTGTCTTTTTGTTTAATTCCAGAAATGATTGCTCCAGCTTGGATGCAAACAGTGTGAAATTGTAGTGCTGTTCTAGAATTTGAAAGTAACTTTTGAGGATACCCACCTTGTTTGTCATTTTTGTTTTACTTCTTTGTATTTAACTTACTGTTTATTTTATTTTATTTGAATCTTTAAGTCTACCTGTGTTTGGGATGTGGCTTGAAATGATTTTTTTGAAATGTTTATCTGATAGCAGAACATCGTGGTTACTATGCAAGGAAGAGAAGCGATTAACAGCAAGCTAATGTAATTTGCATAGTCCTTGTTTATGGAGCTATTTTATTCACAAGGTATAAACAATAGTTGTTTCAAAACTGCTTTTCATATATGTGAAAACTCATTCACACCATAAACACCTAAGTGGTGGTCTGGGCTTTTGCCTCCTGGGAATAGGAGGAAGTGGGGGAACAGATGTTGAAATAGAGTAGTTTCTGATGTTATTGTGTGGTTGCCTTGAAATTTTGGAGTTACCTGACACTTTTTCAGAGCATTGCTCCTCTTTTTGGAGCTGGTAGGAGCTAAAGGTATTGAGAGTGTTAGAAAGCAATCCTTTTTTTTTTTTTTTGTGGAAGATACTTAGAATTAGGATCGAATCTGATAGAGGATTTGTGGGTTAGGCAATATTTGGGAATGTGTTTTTTTTTTGTTTGTTTGTTTGTTTTGTTTTGTTTTGTTTTAGAGGTATAATTCAGAATGTTGCATATAATTCAGAATGTTCAGAAAGAGTGAAGCCTCTTTGAAAAGAGTCACATGGTGACTGAGGGCTTCCTGGAGTTACATAAATGAAAACGTTCAAATCAGATGATATGTTTTGGAATCATCTCCAGACCAGTTTCAGGAACTTAAATGAGCTTAGATACTAGGTAGAGGCCTGGGAAGGTAAATTACAATCATTCTTTCAGAAAAATCGAGCAGAGAGAGCTCTTTTCAAATTGAGAGATGGCAGCAGGAAGGAGAGCTTCATGACTAGGCATCGATACAAAGGTTTTAATGCTCACTGGGGAAGTGGTAGTTCAAACCTACATCTGCAATTTACCAGTAAAATGCACAAGCAAAAGAATATTTGTTGATATATTTTCCTCTTGTGTTGAAGGTGTGTGTTAACCTGTGGAGATGCACAGAGGGGGAACCGTAAGGTAACCATGATGAAAAGTGGTTAGTGTGATCACATGCCCTGAAGGAAGGGGTTTGTGTACCTTCCCTTTCCACCACGATTAAATGGCCCTCTGAGCAGAGCCTCGTGTTTAGGAATACCTGCTTGGGCTCTGTGGTGAGAATTCATTAGAAATTAGTCTAAAGTGGGCACAGAATGGGTGTGTAGAATGTTTTTCAAAACTAGGACAATGGTGCGCTTTTAATTTTGGTACTTCTTTGATTAAGCAGAAGATGAATGAGCTTTTACGGAGAAGGAATAATGATTTTTAAACTAGGGGACTTGAGTTGTGCATAATCCCTGCTTAAATTTTGCATGCGAGTATTCCACTGAACCTGTTAGCCACCGCTGTTAATTTCTCAAATGCCTTCTGGATTTTGGATAAGAGTGCATTAGCTTAACCTTCCCTACACAAATGCAATTGCTCTCGAGAATACCCGAATGAAACTAAGTAAAATAATCTTTTAATGACACATAGTCATTTAGATTTTCTGGAATGTTTCTCTTGGTCAGAATTTTAATATCTTTTAAATGTATTCATAGGTAAAAACATCAGAGTTTTATCGATACTCCCGGCAGCTGCGACATGAGGTTGACCAAGCCATGAATTACTTTCATAGCGTTCACCAACAGCCTTTGATGGAAATGAAATCGAACAAAATTCGTTCTGCCAAACCCCAGACTGCTGTATTTAGAGGAATGATAGGACACAGTATGGTAAACAGTAAAATTCTTCTCTTGCACAAACCGAGGGTCTGGTGGGAACTCGAGGGTCCTCAAGTACCTTTACGACCAGACTGCCTTGCCATTGTCAATAACTTTGTGTTCCTATTAGGTGGGGAAGAACTGGGGCCAGACGGTGAGTTTCATGCTTCATCCAAAGTGTTTAGATATGACCCAAGACAGAACACTTGGTTACGAATGGCAGACATGTCTGTCCCACGGTCTGAGTTTGCTGTTGGAGTGATTGGGAGGTATGTTTACGCGGTGGCTGGGAGAACCAGGGACGAAACGTTTTACTCAACCGAACGGTATGATATTACTGAAGATAAATGGGAGTTTGTGGATCCCTACCCAGTCAATAAGTACGGACATGAAGGGACTGTGCTTGGGAACAAGCTGTATATCACTGGTGGAATTACATCATCTTCAACCTCTAAGCAAGTGTGTGTGTTCGATCCCAGTAAAGAAGGGACAGTAGAGCAGCGAACGAGGAGAACTCAAGTGGTCACTAATTGTTGGGAGAACAAGTGCAAAATGAATTATGCGAGATGCTTTCACAAAATGATTTCTTATAATGGTAAGCTGTATGTCTTTGGTGGTGTCTGCGTGATTCTGAGGGCTTCCTTTGAGTCTCAAGGGTGTCCGTCTACAGAGGTTTACGACCCAGATACTGATCAGTGGACTATACTGGCTTCTATGCCGATCGGTAGGAGTGGTCATGGTGTAGCTGTTCTGGACAAACAGATAATGGTTCTTGGAGGCCTTTGTTACAATGGTCATTACAGTGATTCAATTCTCACCTTTGATCCAGAGGAAAACAAATGGAAAGAAGATGAATACCCGAGGATGCCGTGTAAGCTGGATGGCTTACAAGTCTGCAGCTTGCACTTTCCTGAATATGTTTTGGAGCATGTTAGACGTTGCAGCTAAAAAGGAATGAACAACCCGGTGAAATTTGAAAAGCTGAACTCCTTTGTCAGAAAACACAAACCAGTTGAATTCCTTCAGAGACATTAGCTTGTCTGTATGAACAACTGCTAAATGCTTCAGAGAAACGGGGATGTACAGGGAGAGTTCTTACCACGTTTATTGGAAAAGTCAATAGTTGGTCTGATATTGTAAAAGCTTTTTTTTAACAAACATAATTGTAAGTAGGAGAAAGAAAAATATATTTTTGGGTGTGTTTACTTTTTTTGATAGCATTTCATGTCCATAATACATTTTTTTTTTCTTCTATGGCCATGATACCACACTGCTTCTGAAATCAATTGAATTTAACAAAATATTTGTGGAAAGAAGAGAAGAAAGACTTTATTCTCATTTTTTTTATTGAGCATCAAAGTAAAACTCATTAGCTATACTAGGGTACAGCCAGGTTTAAAAGAAGAAATCTAAACCATTTTTGTGTTTTGTGTTGTCTTTGGATGCTTTTCCCATTAATTGCAAAGTATTCTCAAATCTGCTAGGTGTTTCTGTTTTCCCTTAAATACTTTCAAGAATAATCCTGACCCCTTTGCATGGCTTTTTTCCTGGTTTTGTACAGTAGTACCAGTGAGTCTGCCAAAACGCAATTTACACGTTTTCTACAAAATTGAAAATGGAACTTTTTTTATTCAAAACACTACTGTGCTGCCTTTTATTGTCTGCATTGTGTTTGTTGGTGAGTAAGATATTTACACACACATGCATACACTGTAAAAAAAAAAAAAAATCTTTTCATGTGCAGCTATATTTTAACTAGTGCACAGAGTCAGCCATATCTGTTGAATTTAAGGTATAGTATTTTCCATTCATAAACTACATAATTCAAAGTTCTTAAGTAACTGGAGGCCTCATCTGGTATCAAATTCTCTTTAGCATATACTGATTGATTCAGTAACTTTAAAATCTTTACATTGATTCTACATAATGAACTGTTAATAATTTGTTATTTTATAAATTATTTTTTAAAAGTAAACATATCTTACCTGAGTTTCTTTTATGTTTGAATGTGCTGCCCAGTCATCATTTTTATGAAAATGGAAAACGTAAGTAAGCAAATGCACAACGGCACGGCTTTGACCCACGGTTATTTTCAGAACTGGGTGTACTATGTTTATTCTCAGCAGTGACTTTGCTTGTACTTATATTGGAGTGGTATAATCTTTTATTACTATTAATTTTTGAATTATCAGCTGCTGTGAACTACTGTGTTTTAAAAATCTGGAGCCTCGGTGGTTGGATGGTTGGTACCGTTTATGTTTCTTTTACAAAAAATCACAACAACCTTCATACCTATAGCTAGTGACCTCAGAGTGCCTGAACTGAGTGAGCTGTGTGGTCCAAGCGGGCATTTAAAAAGTCCACTGTGTTAACTTGCAGATACTCAGACTACATGGGTAAGAATTATTTGCCAAGGCATAAATAATGATGAGTAATTATTTAATCCTCATTTTCTCTAATTACGTGAAAGTAGTCGCTTCTAGAATCCGAAGGAGAAACGTGTGGAAGTCAGAGGCTTAGTTCAGACATGTAGGGGCAAAATGCTGAAACGTGCACCTGCATATTTTGTAAAATCTTACGCTACTGTGTTTTTCTTTAAGCAAGAGACTCTACTTCATATGCAGCAATGCAAGTCCACTTTATACAGCATCTTCCAGTCAGAAATCACTGTAGAAAAGGAATGTACTGTACTCAGGGAGCTCAAAAGAATGCACTTACAGAGGGACCAAAATCACACAAAACGTCCTGTGTTAAAAATAACACCTACTTGCCTAAACTAAATCTGAAATCATCCATAGAAGTTAAAACAATGTCTAAAACTCCTTATCCATATACTTAACAATACCTTTGTAGCAGTTATGCTGGGTTCAGGTGTGAGGATCTGGAGCTACATGACAAGTCAGTCAGCAGGATCTTTTCCATAAAAAATGGTTTATTGATAGAGTATTTTCTTTCCATAAGTTTTAACAGAAAGAGAGAATATATGCCATCATAGCTGTGGTGATCGGTTATCTATGTCAGTAGTGACTGGACCAAATATTGATATTCAGTCTTCTGATGCAGACTGGGGTTTGCAGTTATATTTAATTCTTTACTGAGTAAGAAATATAATTTAATAGTTTAACTTAAAGCCAACTTGGTTTACACTAAAACCTCAGTTTCACTATGAGATGTCCGTGAACATCGCCCCACGTGGGCGCAGAGATACCTGATTCCAGGAGGTGCTGGCTGTGCGCAAGTAAAAAATGTTCTGCTGTACCTATCTCATAGGATACTAGGGCACAAGGAAAAAATACTTTTTTTTTTTTTTTTTTTTTTCTGTTCATAGTCTATTTCTACCAGCGTGTTTCTTAAGTGTATGGGGCAGCAAAAATCTAATCCTGCTCAAGTAAGCTTTAATGGGCATAATGGGCATGGAGTACTTTACCAGTCAGTCTGGGGAATGGATGTGGATGGGAATGGAAACCTGGTCTTCCGTGTTTCAGGTGTACTAACTGCACATGGCTAAGACTCGATTAAAAATAAGGATGGAGGTGTCCCAAATAAAGTTTTCAGCTCTGCATTTAAGTACCTTGTTAGTTTTGTGGGCTAAGCAACTGCCAGTGAAGTCATTGGTGAGTATCGACACCAATGTGAACAACCAGATCATTCTTAGGTGCTCTGCTTTGAAGCAGATACAGTCTTCAGATGCCCAGTTCTGGAAGCCCTTGTTCAGGACTGCAATTATTCCATGAGGTTTCGACTCGCACTGTTGGTTTCAGCTTCCCTGAAGTTGTGTTTCTGTCGAGAAGCTGGCTGTAATCATCAAACATTAGGAATGACTGGAATTTGCTTGGGTTTAGAGCGTGTGTGGGTATGTGAGAATGTTATATTAATTTTGTTAACATTTCTACCATGCTTTTATTGTTTCAAACACAAAATATAAAATTAGCTTACATTCTCTTTTTTTCCACTGCGGTGGGAACTTCTGAGCCAGTCGTTTTTATGTCCTCTCTCAGAGAGAGATTTTATTGAAAGTTGCTCTTTGTATTTTCTTTTAGTATTTAGCTCCAGATCATTTAATGTTTTTATTTAAACAAAATTAGTTTGGCTAAAAAGAACTGCTTATTGCTATCAAATTTTAAGTGTTATGAGTAAGTTAATATAAGGAGGGTTTTAAGACCATCTAAATGCCTCTCATTCATCAAGGGAAAGGTAAGTTACAGTGTTTGATCAGTAAGCTTGGGAGGTTCTTCTATTTCCTCCCCACCCTTAAAAGAATACCAGCAAATCTGATCTTACCTACATAGAACTTAATGTATCACCTCCTTTTAAATAGCAAGTGTACTTGCCTTTAATTTTAAAGGTGGACATAGTGAGTTACAGCCTAGTTGATTCACATTTATACCAAAATGTATCAGCTCCTTGTCTTAATGTAGCACCTGGCTCCAGGAAGGAGGTTTGTTTCCAAATGAGCCAGAACGGACAAAATGTGTAGTGCTTCTGTGAGTTGGTTAAACACTGCCAGTTGCCATTCAGCATCCTGCCATGTCTGTTTTTATGGGACAGATTACTCTTTTCAAAGTACCCCACAAGGAAGAATTAGCTCATTTTTTTTTTCCCCACAAAGCGTTGGCAGTAGTTTCATAGCGGGAGGTATGAGGTGGGGAAAAAACCCTTTTGAAATTCTTTCCTCATCGATTCAACCGGAGGAAGGCAGGACTTGATTTTACAAAGGGTCAGTGCTCTTTCAGAAAGCATCGCTAGCAAGAAGGGCTAGCAGCAGCATAGCAGGTACCTGACAACCTGCTTTTGTGTTACCTTCTTTTGAAACATGGATGCCCTACTTTCTGCAGCATGACGGCGTCCTGCTGTACCTAGTTCTAAGGGGTTGGGACTTTAATATTGTGCTGCTCTCTGAGGCCTGCAGCCGTTTTTTCTTATGGACCTCCTGCCTTACAAACACAAGTGCTGCCTTTTTTCCTGCTGATGATACAGTATTTGCATCGGGGATGAAGCACTGATGCTCAGGAAGCAAAGGGTAATATTCAGCTGGCACAAATTATAGGAAGTTCAAAAAGAAAAACATTGTTTAACTCAGTATGTCCATTCTTTTGCAAAATGAAGGCAAGCACTACGAGGAGATGCGAATGGCTCTTTAAAAATAAACTTCAAGCTTATGTCAGTTTTGTAAGTGGCAGTCTTTTTTGGAAATAATCCCATTTGTAGAGGTGCCTAGCCTTTTTAATGCATTTTTTCCATACAAAACTAAAGCAGTGAATTGGGCTCCTCATTCTTTCAGCACTTCAACTGCGTTCTTCACGTATGTGAACAGTCCAATGTAAAGAAAACAGAACTGTGAGGTACTTCTAACCTAAAGACACAAATGTTATAAGCTGTGCTTAAGTATTTCCAGGGTTGGGTCATCAAAGAAAACATCCGTGTTGTTCTTCATTTAATAGAAAAAAAAAAAAAAGTGAAGTTAACTTGAATAAGCGTGGTCCATCACATGTGGCAGGGCTCACGGAAGGAATCTGGGAAAGAACATAACTGGGAAGTACGCGTAACTCGTTTAAAACAAAGCTTGCCAGTGTCCTGTAGCTATCTTGTTGAGGTTTTAATGTTTGTAAAACAATCTGAAGCTGCTTAAAGTAAATACTAATGACTATTTTTGCATCTGTATTCTATTTTTGGAAGATGATAAGCAACTTAGAATTTCCCTTTGTATGGATGAACTTCATAAAAGCATCGTCAATGTGGCAGGTGGCAGAAAAACTGTTTTGTTTTTTTTTGTGTACAGCTTTCCTGGATTTCTCTCTACTATTTTTTTTTTCCACTTCCCAGATTTCAATTGATGTTTATACAGTCTTTTAAAATAACTCTCAACGATCAAATATCTTTGGATTAATATCAAGTTGGTAGCTAGGGGAAAACCACTTCTATTTGCAGGCAGTAGTTTTTATTTATGGCTCTGGTAGAAAGCATTGGTGTAAGTCCAGGAAATACAGTGTTACGTAGGGCTGTAAGGCTATATGTAGGGGGCTTGTATTACCTCAGTGGAACCCACCTAACTTTCATGTCAGTTATGGGAACAGGTGGAGGGGAAGAGTGAGCTATGTTTTTTATTTTAAATATTTTCCCTATATATTGTTATTTTTTTAGATCTTTTAAAAATATATTATTATATGCTGAAGAATGCAATTCTGCTATAGGATCCCACTTGTTTCCAGTGTACGATATCAGATTGTTTGTATCGAGAGGAATGTATTTGATAAGTTAACAGGAAGAGTTATTTTCAGAGTCTGCCGCGTTTCTGTCTAGCAATTGGAAATACTTTTCCTATATAAAATTAAAATTATATATATATATATATATGACCTCATATGTACATTTGGATTAACTGTCTAATGACTACCCCAGGGCTGCTATAAACTCTGAATTATTTAAGAATTGCCTCTTTTAAACTGTTTAAAAAAAAAAAAAAAATCTTGTATCTTTTTGGCAGAAGGTAATTTTCCCTAGCTATGGATACAGTATGCTCAGACTTGCATATGCGCTGTGTTTGGTTTTTAAACTGAAAAAAAGATGTATAAAATGTGTATAAAGAAAAGTGTAAATAAAATATTTTTAAGCTTTAAATGCTCTTGTGTATACTTTCTAATACTTAGTGTAGTGTACCTGGCTTGCAGGACTTTACTAATAAACAACAAAAATGGGAACTGAGGCCAGCATTTCATGTTCCTCAGAGGCTGGGAGAAGAGAAGGTCCAACCAAATCTATCAACTACATGGAATTGGGGGCTCTGAGACAACGTGCATTTATTACACACTTGGACCCTGAAAGCTAAGTCCTACCACTTTGAGTTTCCCATAACAAGGTATTAATTTCAGGATTGATGTATTGGATTAGGACAAGATTTGATACCAAGAAGGGAGGTAAAATGAAGGAGGTTGTGATCCTTGTTTTCTCAGGCAGGCTGACGTAAGCCTTCCTTGTCAGTCCCTTGACACATTTTTCCTTTTCTCTGCAAGCGTTCTTCAGCGACTCTCTTGCTGTTAAAGTCCCTGGTTTAAAAGGCTATTACGAAAAATGTTTGAAAATAACTGATGGTCTTATCACAGTCCAAAAATAGTATTCTAATTTTATTTTGGTACATGGGATGACCTAAGACTTTTTGCGCAAAGTGACTTCTTTTCCTCCCTCTTCGGTGGCCTGACTTGATGCCACACTAAGCAGCACAATTCAGCAGAGAACAGCGCAGATCCACTGGCCCCAGGGAGCGTGCCACAAGAAAAGGGGCCTCTGAATTGTGGTGTGTCCCCCATTTCTGGCTCAGACCAAATGTAGTAGACAGATACAACAGAATAGAAGATGACAGCAATCTTTCCATGTCACAGATTTGTTATTTACAATTATTTTTGTTCATCTTTAAGCTTCCTTTCTTTGTGAGCGAGGTCACATTTCTGGTGGTACCTTTCTACCATGATGCTACACTTGGCTGCCTTTAGCACCTGCTTAGTTGATTAGGAACCTTAAGTAATGCTTCCATTGTTTCACTGTGGAGACTCTTGAGATTAACTGGCTCAGAGTTGTTCTTACCAAATTCTTTACTTTTTGGAGTATGTGGTCTCGTTTTTTCATGGTAGCTCACTCATCTGTGTTCACTTGCTTTGTGTGATATTAAATTAATGGTACTTTGGCAAAGGTAATTTTGTTAATTCCTTCTAGATTTTTGGTATGTTATCCACCCTTGTTGACTTGAAATTCTTAATTTTAACAGATGTTCCCTGTTAGTTATGGATTATTTTTTTTCTTATTCCATCAGCTTCATAATATTAAAACAAGAACTATTGATTTGGGTGTTCCACAGATGCTGTATTTCTTTGGTACCTTTGGAGTTCACAACGTACTTGATGAATCCCCTCCCTGCCCCCAGGGTATCAAGTCTTCAGCCTATCGAGTCTTGTTGATGTTTCAATGTCATCTCTTGATCATAGCACCACCTTGATCAATGCAACTTTCCTGGCACATGCAAAATTTTTGCTTCTTCAAGTGAGAGGGTAAGGGAATATGTGTAAAGATGATCCTAATTTCTTTTCGTTAACATTTTTTACTTCTATGTTTGCTGCTTTAGTTGAAAAGTTAGCTTTTGGCAATGCTTACAGGTAAAAATAGATCTCACGGTGATGTCTGTTTAAATATCCAGTCTCCTGTCACTGATATTCATTCCAGCGATTAAGTGCCTCATGCTGAGCACCCAGCCTTCTGGATTAATGCTATGTATTACTTGAGAAAATAAGAAAAAACTCTGCCACATATCTGGTATCTGTCAAATGTGTCTCATGGTGATGTCGCCCTTGGTAACACTCCTCTAATGGATAAAAGTTCAATAAATGGTGCTGAGTAAAATACTTGTTTTCTAATGAGATAGATGGCTTTAGTGGTTAACTCTTTTGCTGCAGCATTTAGTTTTACCAGACAGGTTTGTCTTTGACCTAAACTGGCGCCTTTCTTTCCCCCACCCATTTGCAGTGTGTCCCCAGGCACAGCGCAAGCGTTGTTTCTTTTACTCTTTGTTGCCGTGTTGCTCATCTCACAAGCCTGAGTTAAACCGACCATGTAATTCTTTATTCTCTTTGACAATCTTTTCTCTCCTGTGGTCAATCGTGCATGTTATGGGTATGTGTACAGGTATTAGAGTACTACTGACGAGATTTTCACTTCACCATCCCTTCTTTGTCAAAAGAATCGCCTGATGCTAACTGAAAACAAGTATTTCACCCACGTGCTGCTTTTTTAACTTCCATAACCTGAAGGGAGCAGTTCCAAGGTGGTCAGTATATTCCTCTTGTATATATTTACCTTCCCGGATTCCTGAAGTCTTACAAAATCCACAGAATGGTGTTTGTGGTGGTGCCAGTACAAGGGACGACCAAAGCACTCTCCCCTATTGGAGGAAAATTCAGCTCACCCCTAGAAAGAAATTGCTCTGCTATCTTCTTGTGCCTCTCGGAAAGCCCTCTTGGCTAATTTATTCTTGGGATGGAGTCCTAATCACTTGAGCCTTCCTGACCAGCTGTGGATGTTCTGTGGGATTTGCCTTGTGTAACAGCTCTTCTGGCTTCCTTTTCTGGCTCATGCAGGTCATTCTTCTCACATTTCTTATCTAACATGGGTGGCAACTTAATACCAGGAATTTATTTTAACTTCCAGCAGTAATTTTTAATATGATAATAAATCCAAAACATTAAAAAATGTAAGTTTCAGAAGACATTTTACAGTGCAAAACCTCCCCGTCCCTGGTCCTTAGTTCATATTTTTCCTTCACTGTTTCTCCTGACAAATCATCCAAAACACTTGGATAATAAAAATATCCAAATTATTCTATGGAAAGAATCTTGTAGACAAGGAAAAATAAGTAATGATAATTAACTGAACTAAAGCTTTTATTTTAATGAAACTTCATGTCCCTAAAGATAGGAGCTGATCCAATTATACCAAGCTTATTGGAAATTTTTAGCTGATTTCTGAAAGAGCTGGATTTTGGCACAGTGCTGTTCTCTGAAACCAAGGTGAGTACGTGAAATAACCTAAATACTGTAACCAGAGGAATCTCCATACAAGCTTATTAACACCCAAATAATCAACCAGCTGCTCTTCAGAGAAGTTCTGAACCTAAGCAAGTGTGATAATTGTTTTAGTTTTATCCAAGGTTTGCAGTACAGAGTGTGGTTTTTATTAGCGTTTTTATTTATATATTTTTTTTAATAATTACAGTGAATATATCAGTTCTGCTAAATTTATTAAATAAATGCAGGAAGCCATGTTTTCATATTTGCAGTCTGTTCACAAAGCCAGAGAGAATGTGTTAAAGCAACTATGTGGGTTAGCAATTTTCCAGTGCTTTAACTTTGAAGACTTGTGCTGAGGATCAGCTGAGGATGCAAATCATCCAGTGTCCTCAAGAGATAATGCCTGTGACCAGGCGTACAATTTAGCTGCTTCATATTCCTGTTCTGCTGCAACAGTAGACTGATCCTCGGGCTTTTCAGTTTATGAAATTGCCATTTCTTGATGTTCAGCAAAGTCATTCCTATTCGTAACATTCAGTTTCGGTACCTGTGTAGTACCAAACATTGTTACAAAAATATAGGAATAAGAATCTATTAAATCGCACCTGAGAAACGTGACATTTTTTCTCCTCTATAGAACTGCTAAAGCATTGTTTTCTCAGCTGCACTGGGGCTGTGTTGTACTACGCAAGACTGATGCAGCTGACAAGTTGAAGAGGTGGTTCCAAATGCTGTGCTAGAGAAAAACAGTGAAAAGTGAAGCCTGTCGGTATTTATACCACTACCAAATACCTCTTTAGTTCCTACAACAGAAACTATGACCCCAGCCCTTCTCCATAGGATCTAGGGGCGGAAATGTAACTTAGTTCCCATTAGAAGTGCTAGGTGATAACATGGTAAAGATATAAGATTGCCAATGATTGCTCTGAAAGAAAAATCTGCAGCAAACTATGTGGATGAAGGTTTTCTTTAATGCTTTTGAAAGAGCCTGAAACATGTCTTAGCGCTTCCTAAACGCACTTCAGGATTAAACATGTGTGAAGCTGAGTGTTGCTCTTCCTTGGAAAATGTTACTTTTTTGTGGAAAAGAGAAACAGAACGCTCCCAGAATGGAAATAGTAGTTGAAGGTAGCAGATGTGATCTTTTTTTTTTTTTGATGAATATAAGGCAAAGAAAGCAAAGGGAATGCAAAGGTACAAAACAAGCCTGAACAACCATAATTTGCCACAGTACTAAAGAACAAGAAACTGTAGTGGGACTTCCTGGCTAATGACTTCTCCACAAAAATGCTGGATTATATCCTGAAAAATGTATCGTGCTTCCAGTTTTGCCTCATACCATTCATTCTTTTTCAAACACACCCTCTTAATTTTAGCTATTTTCTGTCAAGCTTAATAAGAACAACGTTTGACTGCATGGACACCATAGTGGGTCAAGAAAACTAAAGTGAAGAGGTGATTAATGAATTATATGGAAATGAGGACCTAGAAAAGAAAACCTTTTAATAACCAAATACATTTTTTTTCTCCCAAAAAGGGTGTTACTGTAGGTTGAACAAATAAAACCACTAAACTAAATGTTACCTTCTGGCAACAGAATAATACAGGGTTTTTGTTGCACTCTTTTTTCCTGTTACATCAAATGATGGTGGCAGCATCAGGGGAAAAGAAATTCACGCTGTCCTTACTGTGCTACTCAGCTCTGTCTCACTCCTCATTTACGCTGTACAATAAACCTCTGGAGAATGATCTTTTTCTCTTAGGATCCCTAGGATCCTCCAAGGTTTCAAGCCCTAGCCTAAGGGCTTAATAGGGAAGCAAATCAAAGCTTAAACCAAGAGTTAACTAACTGCGTAAGCATGGGCTTTACTATTCAGTATACACAAATCTTTCTCAGAACAGCTAGCTTTTATCATGCAAGGTGTAGCACAGCATATAGTAGTTTACCTTGCAGTCTCCAGGAGCTGTTTGTGTTTGTGTGAGTTGGTAAGTCCCATGGACTTCATGTAACTCCTCCTGTCCTAGACGTGTGAGTGGATACTGTTAGAATATATGTAGATACCAATATCAATATATTTGTAGGCAAATGAAGGAGCGACATCACATTTTCTTGCTAAGAAATGAAGCATTACTGTGAAAATAACTTATTGATGAAGTTAAAAAATTTGATGTAGTAAATAAGCTAGAGACTGGTGATGGTCTCTAGGTTATTTACCTATTTTATGTTTTAGCCTCAGTTAATGTCCAAAATATATCCAGATCTGCTGAAATTTGAGATGTAGTTAAATTTTGAAAAGAGTTGGACTTTGTTGTGATGGGTGCCAAAAAATATCAAAAAATGTTTGTTAGTTTATATGTTCTCACTGCCATTAGTAGTGTTACAACTGTGCACTTGAAGATGATCGTTACATCACACTTCTAGCTGATACCTCTGTTGGAAGTATGATCAACTTGTTAACAGAAGAATTACTCATCAGTGCTGGAAAGGTGTAATTCAAAAACATGGAACTAGAGCTACTGAGTGCTGCAGTAAGAAGACAAAGATCTGAATTACAGAAGGAACATCAGGGTGTTTAACCATAGCAATATCAAAAGTGAAACAATATTCAGTTGGATTACACTTACCTTTTTTTTTTTCTTTTTTTCTTTTTTCCAGGATACATTTCTTTCTTTTCCCTGGCTTCTCTAAGGATTTAGAAGCCACTGAGTATATTTTGGATGCTGTCAGTATGTGACAAAGTTGATGACACAGCATGTACTAAAATGCAGTAATGCCTTTCATGCAGTTAAAGGTAGGTCAGTAAGAAAGCAAGAAGAAATCTGCAATGCTATCTCTATCCTTCAATTTAGTCATTCAGTGTATTATTTCAGACCTTTTAGCTTCTAGGAGAGCAACTCTGACAAGCATTAAATTCAAAATACTTTAAGAACTACTCACGTTTAAGAACGAAAAGCAAAAGCACAAGGTAAGTTTCACTTCAGATAAAACCGTATGATTAATAATAATAATAAAACATATTTAACGCATGTTTTTGTTGTTGTTTTTTCAAACTAAGGAACAAATAAAATAGAATTAAATAGGATGCTTGTGAATATACAAAATATCCTCCCTTCAGAAAGGTACTTGGAAAAGGTCCATCATCAGCCACCCCTATAAAAGGCAGTTTAACTAGCTGTGTAACAAATATGTGCTAAAAGTGACAGGAACACGAGAAAAGGGTTGTGTGCTTTGGAGGCCTACCTATTAAAGCTGTATTCCTGATGTGTCACATCCGACTGCACTTTGTGCAGAATGTCTAGAAAGCCCACCAAAATATACAACCACTTTCAGTTCAGTTTATTGGAGCTCTTGTGGTTATATATTTTCTACTAACTACATAGTTTCACAGTAACTTGAAAGGAAAAGGGACCTGCCAAACAGCATTCCTTTAACTTGAAGCACACAAAAAAGCAGTGAAAGGCAGAAAAGCAGTTTATTTTATAAAGATTTTAAAAATAAGCTTTAAACAGGCTGACAAAACAATAGTGGCAAGTCCTGGCATTAGTGAAGAATGAATGAAGAATATAATTTAATTTTAGTGAAGAAAAAGTGCTTGGGAAAAAAAAAAAAAAAAAAGATTTATCATGAAAGAGAACCCTAAAATAAGCCAGCCTTTCATATATATGATGTTTTCCAAGGGTCAATGTCAGTAGGTAACGGCACTGATATTTAATGGAAAGATGTTACAACCTCATATTTTAACAGGAATATGCAGCAAATCCATTTTTTTTTCTACTGTACCTATAAATGTGCAGCAAATAGCTGTCATGTTGCTAAGAAATGACTGTTCTTATTTTACTGACAAAAAATTGAGCTATAAATAAGCATTCTAATACAACTTTATGAAAAATCAGACCCTAATAGCTAAGGCAGAGGTTTAGTATCTTAGATTATATTTCTGCCTGGGCTGACATAATTAATGGACTGTGACAACATTTTCAAAATTCTTTGAGCTGCAGCTTTCTAAAGGAAATATTTATTTCATGAGTATTTAGAAAAGCTAATTACCAATGAAAGGGAAGAATACTCCTTGCAAATTAAAACTCAGGCTTGGTCCAGGTTCCTACCGAACATTAGAAGCAGCCAGGAGCTGATCATGCCGAAGGTCTTTTTTCTTGTAAACAAACCTCTAATAAAATATCTGAAAACATTTCCTTCATGAATGTAATCTTTCACTGTAGCAATATGTTTCATCTGTTAATGTATGTTTTGGTACCAAAGCTCATCTTGCACCATTTGTTTGAAATATTTTGGATATCCCATTTAACTTGCAAGCATCGGCTGCTGCCTGTCAAATATAGCAGAAAAATGCAATACAACTTTAAAAAGAAACGGCAGGCACAAACTACAGTCTTCTTACTTTACTTCAGATTGCTTCTGACAGTAGTTCAATCTGCCAGTCTAACAAATAAGAAGGATCATCTACTATTTTTGTAAGCGGCTCATTGAGAAGCATTGCCCAGTATAATAATATGATGGTTAAACTTCTCCATTAGTCTGGAAAATAAAAAATTCCTGGTTTCATCAAGTCTACAAAGAGACTACGATAAACAAACGGAGGAATTTTCTTTAAGGTGGAACCATAAGAACTATGATCACAAAGAAGACGTAAGATTATTAGAGTACTTCATCTGCCTTTCCACAATGAATTTCCTGAATTTCCTGATGAGCTATTTGCCACCACGTTGTTTGTGTGCTTTAACCTTTTAGGTAGAAGATCTTTTTTGACGCGTTTTTCCCAGAACTAATAGGACACTAGCTTTTGTATTCTAAAAGCAGTATTAACTATTTTAAATTGCTGTAGTGTTTGGACTTGACAAAACTCATGGGGAGAGGATCAACGTTATTTTCTGGCTGTCTTTTCTGGGTGTCTAAATCGGGAGTGCCACCTTCCCTTCCAGTCCCAGAAAAAAAAAAGGACCAGATGATAGAGCACGTTTCAGAGCAGAAAAACGGGGCTCTTAACACCCTCTGCTGGAGCCTGCGCTGCACCCACAGCCCTTAGCACAGGCTGCGCTCAGCTCGGAGGCTCTGACTCCCCCCCCCCCGCCCCGCCCGGCCGCCGCCATCTTGGGGGCCGGGTCCCGGCGCTGCGGGCGGGGCCACGCGCGGCGCGTGACGTCACGGCGGGGCTCCCCCCGGCCCGCCGCTCAGCGGCGCGCGGGCTGGTGACGTCACAGCGCGGCGACACCATGCTCAAGGTGAGGCGGCCGCCAACGGCCGCCAACGGTCCCGGGTGACCGTTGGCGGCCGTTGGCGGCCGTTGGCGACCGTTGGCGGCCCGGGGAGGGAGGAAGGGGGGAGAAAGGCAGTGAGGCAGGTGGAACGTGCAGGGTTCGGGGGTGATTCCCTCAGGAGCCATCCCGTGCCCACGCGTAAAGGTGGATTCTCCACTTCGAAAAGCAAAACGAGACAAAAGCTGTGAGGAACCCGCTCTGCTTCTCTTCAGTTAGCGTGAACCCGCGGCACCGCCTAGGCAGAAGCGTGGTGGTTTGGGGTTTTAGCCTGCCGAGCGGCTGCACGGCGAGCAGGAGGCGCAGTGACACCAAAATGTTTTGCTGAGCCCCGCGGCTTGGCAATACCTGGGTAACATGGAATTAAGGGGCGAGATCCTGAAGGTTATGCTGTGCCCGTGTGTATGTACACCGCTGCGCTGCTGGTCCTGCCTGGCCCGTAAGCGTGGCTGATCTAGAGGACCACTGCAGTATAGCGAGAACCATGCACTTAAGGAGGCGTTAATCTTGCACTTCTATGGGCTACTTTCATTTTCTTGTTTAAAATGTAAACTTGAAACCTTTGACAACTATCTGCACTTCCGTATTTTGATCAATGTGGAGAGTGGAAGTTTCTATTTGAGTAGTTGCTTTGGGAAGCCAAGTTGGTTCCATTCTTACACTCCGCTGTTTGCATGCATATTAACATAAAAAGCACAATTACTTAAAAGCATTTGCACTTGCTACTTCTGGTGACATTTAGATAACTTCCAAACAATGTAAAAGGTGTTAAATAGCAGAAATCCCCACACCTGCTGTTTAACACAGTAGACTGGATTTGTTTGTCGTAAGCAGAGGTTTTCAACAATGAATTACACTTTAATTAAAGTTTTATTTTGGAGATGTTGCTGGTGTTGTTGTTTTTAACACAGGAAACACGTGTGGTAGCATTACCCTGAAGAAGATGATGTAAAAACTGTTCATGTGTATTCACATAACAGGCTTTGCCATATTCAGGAATTATATTTTATATACTTGTATTTTTGAGTGGCTCTCTGAAATTATACTTTTCAAGGCTTATTCCAAAAGGCTTCCCCGCTGCTAAACTCTTTGGAGTGTGGTATATGCCACTGATGGAATAGCAGTTCTGACAAAGCTATTTGGTGTTTATTAGACTTGGTTGAAATTTAGGTTCACACAAAATGTTTCCACTGAATATGGCTGTTAGGTGCAGTTGAAATAAATCTGAAACAGCTTTGAGGAAAGTGGGTGGAGTGAAGAATGTCCTGATGTCTTTTTTAGCCACATGTTTTGTTCATAAGCATTTGAGAAATCACAGAAAGTAATATTTTACTAAAAGCATATTTTTCAGAATGAAAATGCGTTTCAGATTCTTGCCTTTTCGGTGGCAGAACAGTTTTGCAGTGAGAAAAGGAAAGAATGAGGAAATATATTCTACAATTCTTAATGGTTAGTGGTGTTCGTGCAGCTTGGCTAATGAAAGTACGTGACAAGTCTTGAAGCAAGCACTTTTGCAGACTTTTCACGTCTTTCGTTGGCTGTGAAACTGAGCTGACCCAGTGGTCTTTGTGGTGTTTCATCATTGTGCTGTAATAATGTGTCCATAAACACAAATAAGGTAAAACTTCCCCTTTCAGGAAGTTTTTCCATGCCTTCTGATCCATCAGATCCCTTATGTTTTTCTGAAAAGCAGGCCTACGACCTAGTTCTTGTGTGCTGTTTCTCTGCCTGTAGATGAACGTTTTCAGAAAGCTCAACAATTACATATTCTATTTTTGAATTTGAAGGAGTCTCCTGGTTACATTACATGCTTAATACACAGATATATATTCAATTTGCAAAGCAGTGGAAGAAATACTGATCTGCGTGCAATGAAAACATAGCCTGAATAACATTAAAGCTGTTTCCTGGCAGTTCTGCAGTGGGGAGAAGCAGCTTCAGAAGTCATCCAGCTGCTAAGTCAGTTGTCGTGAAATATGAATCGATTTGATCACGGCTTCAGTTTCACAAGCAGCTAGGTCAGTGCAACGTACCCGTACAATTACTGACGAGGAAGAGGTCTTGCTGCCTTCTCCTCCTTCATCCCCTCTTTCCTGGTCCCACAGCCCTCTAGTGCTTGTCAGCATGAATAGGTTCACAGACAGATTCAACTCTCTAACCCACACAAAGCTCTCTTCTTTTGCAGGGCAGATCTTTTGCCAAAAGGGCGAGGTGAATTGCCTTGGGGTAGAAATGTCCAGCCACCAAAGCTAGGGCCAGGTGGGCAGCCGGACAGCTCGGAATGGATGCTGTGGGCAGAACCAGACCTTTCCAGTCTGGCGGGCGCAGGCAATTAGGTTCACTCGTGTTATGACCTGATCCAACCAAACACGGGCTGCTGTAACACTGCACATCTAAGGCACAAGTTGATCTGAGTAGTAATGAGAGTGTGAGGCACTGAAAAGTTTCCCGTCTGAACTGCGTTTCTTGAGTAAAGCATTGCTGTTAATAAGGATAGGCATTTGCTGGAAAATGTTTTTCTGTGCATTCTTTATTTGCTACACAGCTAAGACTTTTATCTTCCATTTTTTGTTAAAGCATTCTCTTCTGCAAAGAAATACAACTTAGTGTAGGTCATGAATCCAGGAAGAATTGTATTCACTTTCCACGTTGTGGCTGAGAGCCTAGATGGAACCTGAAGTACTCAAAAACTGTCAAGTGTCTGACATGATGTGCTGTAATTCACGTTTCTCACATAAAAGTAGGAAACGTTCCTAAAATTCCTAGAAATTGGTGATTACATTCTGATACTTTCAACTGTAGGTCTCATTTATTCTTTTCTGAAATCTAGATGTAGACAATAACTAGAAATAAGATGCTGAACTCTTTGGTACTAAAAGCAGAAAAATGGGAGAGTTATGGACATTCATAAAGTTGTTAAAATATGAATATTGTTAGTGTCTATGCTGGCAAAATTGTCAAATTATATTTCACATGAGAGAAAACGATCTTTTTGTGAGATGAAAACCAATGAGGTCAGCATTTATATCTACTTCTCCTTCAGCATTAGGCTTTTCTGAAAAATGTGGGTGTTATCATATGAGTGCCTGACAGCATTAGATTTTGTACCACTGACCTTTCTTTCTCCCAACTTCCAAGCATTTTAATTCATCTTTTATTACCATATACCGGAGCATACACATTGTGGGGGGGGGTGTTTAATGTCATTTTGTTTGGACTCAGTTATTTGCTTGTCCTCCCATAATGTTTCTAGGTACTTCGGCTGGGGGCCACCCCTGTAAGCCTGAGCTTGCTCTCTATCCAAGTTTATGCTTCCTCTTCAGAGAAAGAAACTGCCAAAAAAGAGTTGCTGAAAATTGATGAGGTAAGTATGGTTAGAGCCCTAGTGCAGAAACATCTGCGGAATTCTGAAAGATGACACATTTTGATGCATGAAACCAGTTAGGTACTTCTCTTTACTGCTTAGCTTCTTAGTTTCTTACTTTTAAACTTGCTTCACAATTTTCTATATTAGAGATGTTGATATGGCTGTGCTTTTTTTTTTTTTTTTTTTAAACCTGAGGGCTGCATCTGATGTCTACTGCTTGATAGTGTAAACTTGTTTCAGAAGTTACCTTTCCACATTTGTGGATTTACCAGTGATCATGTGGATTTTAAATCCATGGGACTATCTTCTTTGCATTTTGTCCAAGAAACACCATATATTTAAAATTAGAATTCACCAATAGTATTTGTAATAAAATGCCGTTCATATTTTCCAGTAAAACAGCAAAGTCAATAGTTTTTGTTTTTCTAAAAATACAGTAATTCTAATTTTTTCAGGCAAAATTATTTGCCCTGGTAATGCTTTGAATCCTGTGTTGTAGCTTACAGGCTATGCTGCATCTGCACCGAATTCAATAACTTCCTTGCTTTTCAGCATTCAGAGCTAACTAACAAGTACGATAAGCAGTGGTATTGATTTTTCTTCTCTAAAGTGTTACAGATGTTTTGGTTACATCACAACCAGAGCTCTAAGGCACCCTGTTAACTGTAGTGTAGTGACTTACCGGCATTGTTGCATAAGCTTTTAACAATCTGCAGCATTAAAAGACTTTTTTTTTGTAATTCATAACTAAATATGGCTTTATATACATGAGAGTTTATAGTTATTTTATAATTTTTAGTACTTAAGCATAAGTGTTAGACAAGCAGTGAAACTAAATGAAACTAATTTTAGTGCATATGTAGGTCTTCTGGATGTGCTGGCATCAGCAGTTCACGTACGCAATTTGAGAGGATCAATAGTCGGAGCAACCTCCTGGCTTCACCTCAGTGAAGTAACCTTAGCTTGGGCCTCTCCGTGCCCTGTGCCACCACTGGCATGAGTCAGTGATGAGGCAGCAGGCTGAAGTTGTGTGTGTGCTGAATAATTGGCTTCCTGATCGGCTTCAGCAGAGCAGAATGTGCAGCAGTGGATTTCTGGTGGCCATTCTTAACATTCAGTGTATGTTAATTGGGATCTGCCAGCTGTCCAGTTTTATAAAATGTATGGGCATTGCATTATCTCTGAGACTTCTCTTCTAGTGTCAGACATGTCCATTAGGATGTCTAACAGGATCAAAGTTAAACTGGTTGTGAGAACGATTGCCAGAGGTGACCAGATTTCCTAGGGAAATGAGACTTCAAATGCTTGTCTTTTAAAATATTGTGGGAAATCCAGCTGCACAGATTGACACAGAATTTGTCAAAGAATATGACAATATGTATCTTGTTACAGTTAGCAGCATTTTTTATTACTGCAGAGACACCATTATTTTCCAACTTATCTTGAAAAGAGGTCTAGCTGTGCTTTGAAGCAGCAATGTGTGTCAACGTTAATTGAGAATAAACTGCCAAAAACATTAGTTTAAAATAAACTCCCAAAGTAAATGTGGTATAAAATAGAATCTTTTCATTCTAAACATCAGTGCAGGATATAAACTGCTAGGAATAGTTTTCATTTTCATTTGAACTTTGCTGTTCAATATTGTGGACTTTTTTTTTTTTTTTTTTTTTAAGTGGAATACAATAATCTTAAATAGGTTCAGGTAATTGTAATAAATACATTGTGATGCTAAACCCTGAACACTGTGTTTTTGTATTTACTACATGAAGATGCCCATTGCTCTTCAGGTGGGTGTTACAGTTCCTATTTGCTCAGCCATATGGTGCTGTTGGTGCTGGCGGTTGCTAATGCGGTTAATGACTGCAACATTGGAATGCAGTACCATTTTCCTGCTTGTCACAGCCAAATTTATAGTGGATGTTACCTTTGTTAGAAACAACTTAGCCTCTTTAATGATGGCTTGTACAAATATAGAAGATGATCGATTGTGATTTCAGATTTCTAGTACATGTAGTATGTTAGCTGGGAACCAGAAGTGCTGATTAAGACCAGAAACATTTTGCACAATTATGTTTTGTCTTCTTATTAATCTGGTTTAATATTAATTTATAACCTGTGACTTGGATCATATAGCAGCTATGGATGAATTGTGTAGCAATTAAAGTCATCTTCATCATAATGTATAATTAAACTTTGCTCATAATGCTTGTCTCACAGCTGTACCTGAATTTATATTATGCATTGTTTATACAGTAAGCACCATGTTAGGTGTTCTCTGGTTAGGCTGTTCATACCCTGAAGACTTACTTACACAATTACACCTCTGTTTTTAACCTCTTGTTTGCTAATATTCACAGCTGTCACTCTACTCCTCTCCAGCTCGTGAGACTAAATATGTGGAGAATCCACAAACCCAATTGGAAGAGGGGGTTTCACATTTACGGCATGCTATGGAGCCATACACAGCCTGGTGTCAGGTATAATGGTTTTGTGTTGCATCTGGTAGTGGTTTGGTGGTAAGGGTCAAGCTGGGTTTTGGTTTTAGATGCATAATTAATAGACAACAACAACAACAAATTAATAGCTATACAAGCGTTCTTCCAAAGTGCTGCATGACTTAAAGTTTTCCACAATTCAGCTCATATTTACCCCCCCCTTTTCACATGTAAATTGCTTCTTTCTATTAATTTGCTGAATTAAACCTCTGCTTTTTCACATTTTCTGTCCCTCCAAAAAAAAATAACTAACTAAAGCTTAGAATTGCTTTCTGTAACACTTTTTAAGTGGTTAACTTCTGTAAGGTAGTTACAGGGAAGTAGTTATCAGGGAACAAAGTTACTCAAGAGGTTGGTAATTAACTTCATAAACTGAGAATCAGCTGCTGTTGCTGAAAGTGCTGATGTCTCCACAAACAAATCTTCCCCATGGCTTTATTTTCTTTTTTCACAACAGGAAAAGCTTATTGTTTTGGAGTATCATTTCAGGTTAGCTTTCTGATAATGTTTGTAAAATGTTTTTTAAGGTAACGTTACCTTTAAAGTAAATTTCCTGTGCGGGGAGCATTACAAAGCTTTTTGAAGTGCCTTTAGTGATAACTAGATATTAGAAACTTCTGTCTTTTTGACAAAAAATGTTCAAGTACCTAAAATGTTAAGCACACAAACACTAATCATGCAGAGTCAAAGTAACTCTTGTGTAGCAGGCCTTAAGATTGGCTAGTAAAAGCACTTACTTAAGAACTTGTGCCCAAGCCCATAATTGATACCAACGGGGATTTGGGCTGATATGATGTCAGAGTATCAGCTTCAAAATCATCACCTGAATGTTTTGTTTTGTATAGTTCACTAGCTGCCTACAATTCCATTTCTGTGTTGCCAATTTGTTAGGGTTGTGCCCTTCAGTATGTTACTTGCATCTAAATCCAAGTGTTCTTACATTGAATGTCCTTCACCCCTATACCTTAGCTTTTCATGCTGTGCTGAATACATTCTGTGTAGAATTTATTTCTTAAAAAACAAAAAAACAAACAAACAACAACAACAAAAAAACAGCAGTAACTTCAGTCAGGGGGAAAAATGTCTAAAAGAGGCAGTGGTAACATTCCACTCCTATATCCTGAAAATCTATATTCTGAAAGTTGATAGTATCACAAGATGTGGGATACCTTGTTTTCCCTCCAGAAGAGGGAAAACTCTCTAGCTGCTACTCAGTGGCAAACATGACCTGGGTCTTAACCCAGAAACTTCTTTTATATTTTTATTAGGTATCATGTTGATAATAAACAGTCATTAAATACAAAACTAGTCTGGGGAGCATAGAGGATAACTAGGATCTTTGCAATCAAGGTGTAGAATTAGACCAGTGAGTTGTATCATGGCTTTCTTGCTCTCTCCTGACCCGGTGAATGGTGGCGCTTACTTCTGAAGCAAGGGCATCCTTGTCATCTGGTTGCCTCTTGACAGCTTTAGGTGATGCTCCGCTTTGCACAGTGGCTGTCCTAAATCCTCATAATCTGCAAATTGTTCTTCCTGTTCTATACAGACACTCAGGATGTTCAGATCAGGGTGTCCTTTTGGCCTAGGAGTTCTGTGTTTTGGTACTAACAATACCGAAACTTTTTTGCAGAAATATTCAGGGTTATTCAGTCTTGTTACATGTTTCTAAACTGCCATCATCAGCAGAAGCACTGATTTCAGTTTTGAAGGGGAAGGGGAATTTTCCACAGTTTAGTTAGAGCTCTGACCTTCTAAATGCATGGGTTCTGTTTGGTGGTAACTGTAACTGGGAATGGGATTTGAGACAAGTTCAGTTTCCCCATTGGACTGATTGCAGGTAAGCCCTGAACACTGCATCTGTCTCGCTGGCCTGTTGTCTTCCTATTTACCTTATTTATTTTTGTCTCATAAGATGTGCTCTTCTGCTTACACACAAGAAACCATTTCCTGGCAGTGATTTACTGACTCATTTTATGAAGAGAGCATGCAACCTGTATAGGCTTGGGGTCATCATGCTTGCTTAACCATAGTCAGAGATCATTTTGGTTTTTACCCTTCCCCTACCTATGCTAAAAAAAAATAACATTTTAGTTGTCTCTGAGTTGACTTTTTCCCCCCACTGGCTTTTAATAAGACCAACACCTATTTAAGGCTCTGTTGTGTGTCACATGCTAATGCTTTTTTTTCTCCCCATCACATTTTTGTTAGGTCACTATTGGCAATGAGGAAATGAAAGTTCTTCTAAAGATGATATCCACGTGCAGTATCTCAGACAATTGTTTTTATTTCTTCACAGATGCAGCTCAAGTGATATTGCAAGACCATTCTCTTTAGTTTTGGGCATACACGTTGATGAATTTGTTCCCTAATCAATAGACAGTCTTACACTGTCTAACCTCTAAAGGATTATTATCAAAACAACAGTTAGCAAGATTGCTTTTATTCTTTTTTTCTAACCTGATAAAAAGTGAGGTGAATTCTGCATGTGTATGTTATATCTGCATATCTGTTATATCAGCATATTTCAGCCCAAGAAAAATCTTGTGGGGTTTGCCATTTGATTTGTTTTGGACAGTGTAGGGGCATCTCTTTCCAAGTCACTTCGGAAATGTGTTTTTGTTAGATACAGTTCCTTGGGAAGTGTAGTGTAGCACCTTGCCAAATGAGTCATGTACCCCCTGTGAAGAGCTAGGAACGAGTCTGTTGCAGTGTCGTACTTTCCTCCTTTCCATTAACTCAAGTATTTTTTGCAATGATTAAATAAACTGAGAAATCTGGGGAAATCCCAAAATTCAGTTACTTGTTCAGGAGCTCAATAAAATATCAAAGCAGACTTCTGTGTTTTGAGGTATTATACTTGATCTATGTCCAAACACTACTTTGAGAAAAGCATGTATGGTACAGAAAATATAATGCTGAGCAAACGTAGTCCTGTGAGTGTACGGGGGAAGTGGGAATAAACAGAGTTAGCTTCGTTGAGAAGGGTAAAATTGGAACTGCGAAGTTGTTCTGTTTTTCCTCAGTTTCTTCATGGTTCTTGTGTATTAGTATAAAAACAATGCACAGTTGTGTTTCTTCTTTTGACAGAAATAACTGCAGCTAGGTTTTACAGGCCCAAACCTACAAATGCATTACGGTGAGCTTAACCTGGAGGCTATCTTAGGGACCCCAAATTTTTTTTATTCCTCTTCTTTTTTGGTCAGGTCAGTGAAAATCTGCAGTTAATTTACTTAATTGGTATCCATTTACCCTTGTTTTCTTTTCTTTTTTTAGGATCTTTATGCCAAAGCTAAGCCCCAATTAGAAAAAGCTGTTGAGCGTGGTAGAGGTAAATCAGTTTAGTTTTCTTAACTAGCTATTTAAAATGCAGGACTGTACTCTATCTTCTATAAAAAGGGAATTTCATTATGCATCATTCTGTAAGTTTCCTTGTTCCATTTGAGACTATTTTTCTGTGCACTGTATATCAAATTAAGTTTCCTTTCTAGATCATTCTCTTCTAAACAATTAAAATGTGAGGCCTGCATCTATCGCAGCCAATGCCATTTAAAATGACAGACAAGAAAAAGAAGGAAAAAGGTTCTGACAAATTATTCCCAGCCAAAACCAAGCATAATTTACTGGTATTTGTGTGACTCAGCCCAGTAACTAAATCGTACTTCGTGTTGGTTTACTTCTTTGGATCTCCTAAGAATTTTTAATTAATTCAAAGTAATTTTTGTTGATTTCTGTTTTGGGAGCATCCTTTCATAGTTAAGCTCATCGGGACTGTATGCTGTTTAGACCTTATTTCAGATACTGCACCTCTATATCCCTGAATTTAATACTCTCAGTCTTTTGAATTCCCCTGATGGAAGGTTTTCCACAGTTTACCATTCCCCCATCAGATTCCCATCTTGAAGTGAGCTTTGTTTTTGCTGTGTCTTTCCTTTGGTCTGTGGTTTGTTTTTTGTACAGTGTTTCACTGAAACTAATTCTTGTTAACACGTAAATGCAAGAATCCGTTTTGCAAGGGTTTTTATCACTAATTTGAAAAAGATAAAATCAAGATGCAAAAGAGCAAAGCAAAACAGATGGCCCAGGAGCAAAGGCAAAATCTTCTGTGAAAATTGTTAAATACAATACGATGTTCAGTTTCATTCATGTGTCACTAGAGAAGATCTCAGAGGCTTTGAATTTTATGCCAGCAGATCTAAAATGTGCATGATAGTTAAACGTGTTTTGATAACTCTTTTATGTTTAGTAACAGTTGCCAGCATGTATTGATGATTTCTTACCATAAAAACACTTTCACATTACATTAATGCACCGTGTTCTGACTTCTTTTCAGAGGGCTTTGAATTTCTGCAAAATCCCCCTGATGGATTTTATCCAAGGCTTGGTGTGATAGGTTTTGCTGGAATTCTTGGATTATTTCTTGCTAGAGGTAAGTGAGAACCTTTTGAACTGCTTATGGTTTAATTTAGGATAAATCACTTCGTGTTTTTTTTTTTTGTTGTTGTTGTCATTGTTACTAATTCTTAAATGTGACACATGAGATCTGACTTAGCTGTACAAGCATGTTTCTACAGTGTTCCTCCAATTATACAGAAGGTATAATGTAAAAGATGTGTAATAACCAGTAATTATTGTTTATGAATACTGTATTTGTTACTGGAATCTAGTCTTTGATCTTTCTCAATTCTAGATTATTACAACAAAAGTGGGAAAGGATTTTTTTTAGCCTAAAAATCTTTTTAATTTATGAAGTTATTGATCACATATGTACTGTAGAACACTACAGAGGAATAAATTATGGTGAAACACAGAGGTTCCTGAATGATGATGCATGTACAATTAGTTGTACATTCAAGTTCCTTCAAAGTATTATGTGTCCTGGCACAGGGCTCCTGCATATGGTGATATCTAGGAAAATAATTGTGAACCGTAGATGTACTATAGACGTATACACGTTTTGTGACATAGAAATGTGATACAACTAATTTCATAACACTGGCTGAAGAAACTAATATGTTTATGCTTTCACAGAAATAAAGGCTATTTTAAGAAATATTAATTGTGAAGAATATTTTGTATTTTTAGTGAAATATTCTTAATATAGTGAAACGAAGTAACAAGAAGAATGCTTGTAGATAAAGGAACTGTGAAGTTGCAGAACTTAAATACTAGAGAGGACTTGCTTGGGTTAAAAATACATCTTAGTGGGCTCCATATGTGTCGAAGAAAGTGTGTGCTTGGTATTCAGAAATGGAAAACATTCTGTGAATATATGCATTCCTATATGCAATCCTGAAAATATTCAAAATAAAAGCATGTTTTTCCTAGCATATGATTTTGAATGAAGATCAAGGTCTCTAAACATCTCTAACTTCTAACATTTGAAATTCTTTCTCTTCAAACTCCTATTTCTCAAGTTACGTGGTTATGACTGAAATCAGTTTTCAGCTTTTATGACCGCAGCAAAGCTTTGGGGGAAAATAGCCATTTTAGGGATGAATCTGAATGATTATAGAGTCCTAAATTTAACAAAAAATTATTTATTATTTATTTATTTATTATTTAAATATCTGAGCTGTGAATCTTTTAGGACTGAAGCCCTGCTTTGTAAATTTTTGTCTGCTTATAGTTCAAAATACTATTATTTCAAGAAGTTATTCAGGCTGTAAGAGAAAATGCCTCTTATTTTTGGCGCTACAGAAAGTTAGAACCAATTTTTTTTTTCCTTGTTTTTCCTTTTTTTTTCTCCCCCTTCCTCCCCTTTACCTTCCTCCCCTTCTCCTTACTTGCTCTCACTTTAAAAATTGTCCTCTTGGAAGATACAGATCAAATCTTCCAGGTCCAACCACAACGCTTGAAGGTATTGCTGCTGGCTAGGGAGGAAGTACTGTATTTAGAGTAGAGTCATCGTGGTTGGTTTAAAATGCTGTTGAATGTAGTTAGCTCTAATCTTGGTGAGTAGCACAGGGCAGATACGGGAGTATTCCTGAACTTCCTTCTAATGGATGTCTCCAGCAGGTAGCAGGCTGATGGAAAACATTAATATCTTCAACTATTACTGTTACTCTTAAAGTAATGCTGTAGGCACATTCTGAAGCACTATCAATAAGGAAGATTTTCTCGTTCTCAGGTATTACAACAAAAGCATAATTTTTCTGGCTGTAAAGAGACAATTAAACGTGCCTTTTCTGTGCTTTCTTATAGCTAACTGGTACCAAGTTTCCTCTTCATGAGACAGAAACATCACTTTCTGAAAGTCTCTCTTCTTTACCATTCAGTTCATCTCATCATAAGCATGTGTTGTGGAAACACTTTGGATATACATTTCTGCTTCAAAGTCCATTCTCTCCCTATTAGCATAAAATGTATATGGTTTTGCATATAGAACAGGCTGTTCTTTGAGGAACAGAAACAGTGCATCCTGACCCCTGTATGTCTGCTCTGTGACCCCATTTCCCTTTTTTCTGCTTTACTGCTTGCTTTGCTCCTATACCAGCTCCCATCTATATCCCTTTTTTGCCAGGATAAACTGCAGGGTGCCCTGTAGCCAATTCCGTGATACAGTTTCACTGTCCAGCCAGGATATGTAACCTGTGGTCAAGTGTAATAAAGGATCAACTTTTTAGGCAGTTAGATCATTTTAGACTTGTATATAACTGAATAGTGAGTTCAGACTGATTAAAATATTCAAAATTTACTTGGGGATTTAGTGGAAGTACAGCATAATTAGCTGTAAGTAGCAGTTGTGGAAGTATCAATACTTTTGAGTCAAAGTAATTTACAAACTCTGTAGTAGAACTTTTCTTGTTCTGATTAATGTATTGAAAGAATGCTGACCTAACCTTTCTTTGCCTCAGTTTTTCATTTTGGTTTAGAAAAGAGTATCAGTTGGTATAATTCTCTTAAACATTTCTGAGCTGTGACTTCATTATTTAGTGCCAAAATAAATTATGTATTACTATAGAAAATATAGTTCTAAGGTAAATTGTCCCTATGGAAAAATGTTAATGATTTTGTAAAAAGATTACTGATCAGCATAATAATGTTTATTATGAAACCAGCTAAGCTGTATCTAAAAAAAATATGCTAAGCTCTATATTAAAAAAAATAAAATCGCACTGTTTATAAATAAAAGTTGAGTAGGGCCACTCAGTTGTCTCAGTTAACATATATTCTAACAACATATTTTTTGTTGTGAAACAGGCTCAAAAATAAAGAAGTTGGTGTATCCTGCAGGCTTCATGGGTATTGGTGCTTCCATGTATTATCCTCAGCAAGCGGTTGCTGTTGCAAAGGTCAGTGACTATACCTTTTTTTTTTTTTTTTGGAAAAGTGTCTTTTATTTTGATTGTTGCTTCAAATTAACTGGTAATCCATTTTCTTAAAAGTCCTGTCTGCGTGCTTGACACTTAACAAGATAAGTTTTTTCATGAAAGAACAGTCTAGACTGAGTAAAAGTTGGGTATTCCATTTCTTTTAGTAAGTTTGTTTTTAAAAATCTGCGCAGAATCTTCAGTGTGAGGCACATAATCTTCCTTCTGAATCTTGAACCTCAAGTAATAAAACATTAAATAATGCTTAGCATGTACAATTTTCATGTTCAGTTACAATACTGAGGACGCCTGAAATGTCTTGAGAGCAAAGGGAATAAAAGGGCTTAAAGAAAAAAATTAAAAGGAGATTCTACAGAGAGATTGTAGGAACAACATTTTGACATAAGCATCATTAATTAGTTTTTCTGGGTTTTATTGGGTAGTTTTAAGAAAGATTGTATGCACATTCTGGAATGGGGTGAGAATTGTGCTGCTTATTGGTTGCCTTTTCTGTTGTTGCATTTGTTGTTTCGTGCATGTACCTGTCGTGCTATCTTCCAGTTACAGCGCTTTTCCTGTGAAAGAACTGAAGTGACCAGACAATTACTTAATGTCTCTGATGTAATTTCATGTGACTTGCTGTCCCTGCACTCTTAACTGTGCTGACTGAGATTCTTCAGTTCCACACCAAATTCTTTTTCAAATCCGGCTTTTAAGCACTCAAAGTGCACATACTTTAGTGTATCAAAAATACTTTTTATTTGGGGCTTTGATAAATTGGCTTACAGATGGCTTGTGTATGATGCGGAGACGTCAGGAAGAAAACACAATGTTCTCAAGAACATATGGTGTTCTTTGAAACCTGAAAGGTTGGAAAGGCCTAGGGAGAATTAAAAATGCTGTGTTTGAACTTTTACAGCACAGCGATACCCTCATCTTGGAAGGAATTTGTTACTGATGCTTCCAGAATTCAGATGCTCTAAATAGAGATTGGCTTATCCTCGGGGAGTGAAAATTATACAACTGGCAGGGGAAAAAGAAAACATTAAAATTTAAGAAGTGTAGACATTTCTGTTGGGAAATTAGAAATTCTATTTGTCTTCTGAACAGTGAAGTGGGAAATGATTAAACGGTGATCAAACTGATGTTATTGTTTTTAAAGAAGCTTAATTCAGTCTTAACTATGGATTTGCTACTAACAGCTTCACAATGCCTTGTTTATTTTACCATAACTTTGAAGTGTATGATTGCACTTTGATCAATTCACGGTTCTTAGTTCAACCATAACAAAAAATCCAGTGAGAGACCCTGAGCCTGGAACTTGATTGGAGTGGATTTAGCTTTGTTGATTTGGTCAGGGCAATAGATGCAAGAGTTTGGAAACTTCTGTGGAAAGAGTGATATCTTAGATATTGTTTTGGTTCCTCTAACCTCACACATGCTTTTCTTTCCTTAAACAAGCAACATTTAAGCATACCACATCTTACTATCTACTATTTTTATGCCTTAATCTGGAATCAGAAATACTTTCTTCTCTAGTAATTATTTTGAAATGTTTAGTAGCATTTGAAAAAAAGACCTGTAAGCGTAAGAAAGATGTCTGCAGGACAAAGTTTATGTGCCGAGTTAATAGAACACTATAGGAAGTATTCTGGAACACACATTATAAGTTTTTTTAATTTGCTTTTTATATTTTTTCTTCTATATTTGATTACTTCACTGATTTTCATTTGCAATGGAATTGTTCCCTTCGTTTGGTAAACTTTTGGATTTGGCCGTACTTTTTTCCTTCCCACCTTTATTAATCATTTACCATTGGAAATAAAAAACACAGTACACTTGCAGTTGAGGTACAACATGTGATACATCTGTCTGGAAGAAATCTTTTTTTCTTTGGCTAAAATGTCGAAGTTGTTAACTGAAGTCATAGCAATAGAGCTCAGTGTTGGCCAAATGTAGTTTTCAGACATTGTTTCTCTAACTGGAGATGGAAGAAATGCACAGACTAGGTGTTTTTTATTTTTATTTTTGATTTTTTTCCATCCTTTCGTAATCATTCTAGCAAATCGCAAATTTGTAAGGGATTTATTTCATCACTGCTAGCATTACTTTCATTTGTATAACTTTGAACAAATGGTCAGGCTGTTTCTGTGGTAAGGGAACTGAATTTAATACTAATGTTTATTTTGTTGTAGTGGAACTTTAACTAGTGTTTTGGAACTGCACCGCGTTCCAGCTAATCATAATAAATTTCAAAATGTTTTGTATTAACTGTGGTTTATCTTCCATCTGGAAAACTTTCCCATTATGAAGTTACTTAAATCAGTCTCTCTATCATTAGAATTATTATTTTTTCCTTGGTATTAGAAGTTCCATAAAGCAGCATGTGTTTTATGCTTGCTTCTTGAAAAATAAAAACCTCCTAATACAGAAGTTCGTTTCTTTGACAACAAAATAAATTATATTTGTATTTCTTTTGAAAGTACAACTCTTCCCTTGTCCAGTTTAGTCTGTAAGGCATAAACAGCTGTTGTGACACAACTGAGAGCATGGCACAATTACAGGAACTAAGAATTGAAAAGAAAGAGTTGGGGTCGTGTAGTCCATGTTCGTTGCAGGATGAAAGACATGTAAAATTGTGCTATTGACAACTTCGTTAGCAATATAAATGTGGAAAAGACAGCAGATTCTCAATTTATTTTTTTAGCATACAATTTTGGTAAAGAATTGCTGACTATAATCCTGCTTGATAATCTTGATGTACAGCATACCAAATATTCAATATTATGTACTTATTACCTTGAGTGGAATAGAAGATGGAAACTTGTTTGCATGTACATTGGGTCTTAGGAACTGCTGATGCCACCACAGCAGTATCTAATATGGGTATTTGTGGCCTAAGATCGTTTTCAAACTATTGCAGAGTCCTTGCTGAGAACTGCTGAATCTGACTTTTGAACTTGTTTGTTCACATTTTAGCATACAGACTTTCTTACAGTGTTGCACTGAACAGAGGTGGTATGTTAGCATGTGCTAATTTAACACAAGCAAGCTAGAAATTATCTTCCAGAAACTCAGAATTCCAGATGACTATATGGAAAAGCATGTCCCTCTTTGAAAGGAACTGTTTGTATTAGTGTTCAAATGAACACTTTGAACAGTTAAATGAATGGTTTGTATTGTTCCTGTGCCTTTTACTTTTCCTGGTTGGTACTGTCACTCACAAGAACTGTAGTGGCAACTGCAGTACCTGACTGTTTCCTCTTAAACTGCCCCATGGGGAAGAGAGGTATATGAAATACAAAAGGTATGAGATAAAATACACAACCTCCAGTGTCATGTTTGTGAGAGTATGCATCACGTGGTTATCAAAAACATCTTGGATATGTTCCTGCTGACCCTGTAACTTGCAGCTTACAGTCTCCCTAGAACTGTATTTCTCAACCCCATGTGAACTGTGAACCTGTGCGTGGGTCCAGCCTCTTGGGGGGGGGTGTGAATGGTGTTGGAGCAGTTGTTGACCAGAGCAAAACAAACTTTGAGGGTTGCCGTACCTTACGATGCAGCTACTTTACTCCAGCAATGTGAAGGGCCAGTTTCTCATTTAGGATAATTCATACTTGACTTGATCATATGACTTCTATAATTAGAATATATTTATATTGTACTGTTAAGATTGAGCGTGTTTTTAAGCAGGAACATGAGATGGCAGAAACCTGTTGTTTCTCATTTTATGTTGATAGCCATGCCCTCAATGACATTGCAGACCAAAACAAAAATCAAAAACAAACAAAAAAAAACCACCAGCCTTCATTTGTTCATTTTTGTTTGTTTGTAGAAGTTACTTTCCAGTCCTGGTAGCTTTGCACTGCTTGTACTACTTGTTAGCGTTTCTCTTTTGCTAGCACTATCCTTCTAGCTGAGCCATAGGTTTTCAGAACTAGTTAGCTGAAGTACTGGAGAGTGAACACTCCTGAATACTGAACAAGAAAATAAATATTTATAACTGTAATGCCTGATTTTTGAGGTTTAACACATTCATTTTCAATGCAGTTGGTGTGCCTTTTGTTTGATGACCTTTATCACCTTCAAATACAGGAAAAACTCAGTGCATTGCACAAACTTTTTGAAAATCAGAAGACACTTATAATTGTCAGAAGTGGTTACAAATATGCTTGCTCTTCGTATTGAAAACATCCTGCAGCTTAGATTTAGTTGTGACTCAGAAAAGTAGTTGCTGATTTGGGTTTGGGTTTCTGGTTTGTTTGTTTTTTTAATTCTAAATACGTTCATTATTAAATAGCATCTTTAGTAAAGTGTGTGCAGATATGGCTGACTGTTGAGATCATCTGAGTTTCTCTATGAAATGACACAGATTAAGGAACAAGAGATTTGTTGCTGAGATGTTGATGTCAGTTGCCTTGCAATGTGAATGTGTGATTTTAGTGTAAAAGTAGAAGGTCACACTGATGCTGCATAAAGCCTTTGGGCTTTGAATGCAACAATCTTGTGCATTTGTGGACATAAGCTCATCTGATATATATCTAAAATCCTTACTGATCTCAGTAGAATTTTAACTGCTATCTGAAAATCACTCTACGATCTTTAATCTACTGCAAACTAGGTGTCCTTGTATGCAGTTTGTAAATAGGCAGGTTTGTATTTGCGCTCTACCTAAAATCTAACGCAGCACTGAAAGTCATGATACAAAGCTAGAGGTCTCAGCGTGGTTTGAAAACGTGTTGTGTGAGCTGCAGTATACAAAGGTGGTAACCTGACTTGCCCAGAAGTACATCTGTTATGGTGGTGGTGCACAACTGCTGTAGTTAATTTTTGTTCAGACAAAGGGAAGTGGTTCTTCACGTTATGTGTGCCAAGTGGTAGAACTCCTCAGCACATGATGTTTTGGATCTAAAAAAGTTATGCGGTGCTTATTAGGAGACAAGATGAGTTCATAGGAGAGAAATTCACTGGGCATGGTTATACATATAAAAATCGCCTCTGGCTAAGGAAATCTATGAGCAGCAAATTGTTGGAGACTGGAAGAAACGTAAGGAGAAGAATCACTTACACTTGCCCTGTTCTTGTAGTTTTCTGGCTTTGTCCTCTCTTGGAGATAGGGTGATACTTTCTCATTTCTTGATACCATTTTTTTTTTTTTAGTTTAATGTCTGTCTAGTTGAGAAAATTGTCTATTTTTATTTCCTTTTTTTTGTGTAAGAAAACATATTAATCTAAAAGTTGAGCCTTCAGACTGACTTGAGCCTGGAGCTCTAAAACCCTAATGCTCTTAAGTGTTAAGATGCTATGGATTGACGAATGCTATGAATATTATGGTTGCATATGATGGGGCAGGAGATACTCTTGTATTAGACTTAGGGACTTTTCCTGTTATAAAATTATCTGTTGGTGTAAGATAGCAAACACTGTCTTTCTTATGTCTTCGGTTTTGAAGTTTGACACTGCTTATTTATTATAGCCATCTATCCGCAAATCAGGTCTTTCTTCTAAATTGCAAATAAAAAGAAACAAAGGAGTACTTCTGTTGTTCTGTCACAACAGTGAAAACTGTAAAACTGCAAAATAGTGACAAACTAGGTAGGGATATTTTGTCTTTAAAGCAAGTTTGGTCAAATTAAACAATTTGCATATGTTAAATCTATTGAACATAGAATGCTAAGACTGTAAAATCCAGAATTGTTTCCATGCAACATCATCCCAATCTTTTAAACAGATACATTTAATGTAGTTTTCAAACAGTTTTTTAGCAGGTTGGCTTTTCTTATTTCTTATGTGTCACGTTGAGCTTGAGTGGGAAGATGTTACGGATCTTGGATTCTGAGATTTCTTCCACATGAACAATCTTCCTCAGATTATTAAGTTCATGCTTTGTAATTATTTTGTTTCAAAGGTTGCTGGTACACAGCTGTATGACTGGAGTCTTCAGGGATATATTGCCGTAGAATCTCTTTGGAAGGATAATGCTAAGAAGAAGAAATCTGGGAAAAAAGATGATAAGGTAAGAAGTCAGAGGAACTTGATTTCTGGATTAGGAGAAAATATGGAAGAATACCAGTAAGCATCAAGTTTCTTTTGAATCAGCTTTGAATCTGTGTCCCAATGCAATACTGAAACATTGCTGAAAGTTTCTGCTTTCCAGATACCCATTTGTTAAACATTGTTCTAACAGTCAGGTTAACATTCACATAGTCAATTTATTAGTTAAAATAGACAATAAAGATGAACGTTATTGTACAAGTTGCTTTTTTTTTTTTTTCAGTCTGACATTACTTTCTTGCCTTTTTGAATGCTAAATTGATACTTCGCCTTTAGAGGTGGTCAAATATCATATACAACAGCAGTGAATTGAAGGATTTTAGGGTTGTTTATCTATAGTTGTTTACTTCTATAAAATGCTACGTGTTGTGACTCGATAGTAATTAGTGGAGCAGAATGCAGTGCCATAATTATGCTAGAGCAACTATTCATAAAACTGTAAGGAAAAAAGATTCTATTTTGCTGCTTTTAATGAATTATGAATTTCACTTTCTACAAAATACTAGCAAGTTTCAATATTAGTGCACTATGATTGGTTAAGGATACTTGCTGAAGATTAGCATTGACTTGTGAAGACATGTTTTAAAGTGCATTAAAAATGAACTTGCTTTAATGAACATTATACTATATAATGTCTAGGTCATAATTTATAACTTGCCTGAAGCTTCTGCAGTTAATTATCTTAATGATGTTTTGTTTTTTTATCTGCTAGACATTTCCATTATCCCACAGGAACAAGCTGTCTCAATAGTTGTACCTCTCTGATACAGATAAACAAACTGACTTCTAAGAAATATATGTAGATGGCTCAGTGAATTGGAGTATAAAAGGCTGAAGAATTGTGTGAGTTGATAAAATATATTTGAGGGAGAGCCAGTAAGGTTTTCAGGGAATTTTTTAACTGAAGAAATAAAAATTCAGAAGTGTAACGTAAAGCTTCAGTGGTTTTAAATCCACTGCTAGACTTGTTGTATCTTTAATTCCTGATTTCTAAGCAAAAAGCTTGTTCTAAGCTGCTTCTGTTGATAAAAATTGCTGCCCTAGCAGCAGACTGCTTCCCATCTCTTATTTTAGTTGTTTAAGGCAGCAAAGCAGAACTAAAAGGTGTTTTGAAAACAACTTTGAACCAGCAGAAAGCCTTGGTGTTTCACTGTGGACCTTGTGATTGAGCCCTGGCTCAGAACTGGTAACAACTCATCCTAGGTTGACAATGGTGTGTGGCTTTAATGGTGCTGTCTGGGTTGTTGGAAACCAGAAGTCCTGTCTGACCAGAACAAGGTATTTGCAACCCAGAGGTCTAAGAAATGAGAAGGGTAGCCACTGAGGGGGAGATGCTTTGGAGAGGCAGTTGCACTTGAGGTTGCAGGTATGGAACTGAGTTTCCTGGGTGGGTCTGGGTATGAGAATAGTTCCAAACAAAGGGGGTTGGAGAAATACACATATGTCCTTTCAGATACTGATCCTTTTGAGAATGGTCACCAGTTGAACGCTGGTGGAGACCTCCATCAGTGAATACTCACCCTGTATTGGCCCCTGGACACTTGAGTAAATGTACTTGTGTAACTCTTTGAATAAACAAAGCTAAGTCAATCATATTGTACCTTTCGTAAAACCTAGGCTGTCAAAAAATGCATCAAAAAAATAAGCAACATTAAAATATTTCAGAAAGACAAACTGACAGCATCAGTAAGGTTTAGCTGAGCTTTTTATTTTATTGTGTCCTAGGCTTTCAAAAGGAAACACATGGTTGTTATTGGAAGGCGAAAACTTTTGAAGCTTTTATCTTATTATAAGGTTTATTCAAGCACTTGCTACCTCAGCAGAAAAACAAAGGGCATGTGAAATTGGAGAGACCACTAAGTAAACACAGCTCTTTCTCTTCCTCCTTGCAGAGTCTTTAAATCACACCCTTTAGATGCCAAAATGTTATTTGGACAAAAAAAATGAAATCCCGTTGAACAATTTCCTTTTAAAGTTCATCTAACTGATTAGATGTTACTGTTAACTGTTGCCAGTTAACTTGGTGAATTAGGCAAGAGAAAAAAAAAAAATGTGACTGAAATGAAGAAGCAATATGAATTGGATGGAATTTCCTGCATTTCAGAAGTTCAGTGATTGCTTACCACTGAAGTATGCAGCCTCTTTTTTTATTTTATTTTTTTTTTTAGTTCTCTGAAGTTGTTAAAGAGAGGCTGTTGTCTCTATGCCTTCTAGAGATGCCAAACAGCAGTTCAGAAGTTACTGGAGTGAAAAGTGTTTCTGATGGTAGAAGTCTGCTGTGAAACTTCCTTTGGTCTGAGTTTGTGAAACAGTACGAAATATGTGGTTGAGAAGGTGTTTTGGTTTTGCAGGGGAAGGGAGAGGGCGATTTTGCTTGTTTGTTTGTTTTATTAAAGACCATGCAGTGCTGTTCTATCAGGATGTGGTCAGTCACACTTAATAATGAAAGCCTCTACTTTTTTTGTATGTACAGGCATCAGCATGCCACTGCAGTGAGAGAGGAAGTCTACCCAAGAAACGCGTTTTCAGTCTCTCTAATGCTGTGTTATACTAGTGCAAAAAAAAAAGTACTTTTGGTTCATACAGCTGATAAGATTCAGCTAATCGGCATCAACTATTCCAGCAAAAGGATTTCGGTTACTGTGTTTTTATTGGAGCTTTTACTGGTATAGAAATGCCAAGGAAGAAAAATAAATACTTCTAACTGTCATGTACTAAAGTTGGCAAAGTTTTCGGGGACAAGTTCTGCCCTAATTTGGCAGCCTGGTGAAAGAATCATATTGGTTTTGTATATTTGTTCCTTATTGCCATAGTAGGCACCTAGATTTCTTTCCTAGTGAAGGCAAATACAAATGTGGTTTCCTCTTGGAGTGACAAAGGCTTGTGTTCTGATACCAGCTCGCTTAGACCCAGGTTTTGCTCCAGCCAGTGAGCTAAAACAAGTGAAACACACAGAAATAGCATTCTCTTCAGTCAGTCAGTTCTCACTTTGTGTTTTCTTTACGCTATTCAGTGTTTTGCTGTATATTCAGCTATTTTGGATTCTTCCTCTTGCCATGACACTGAACAGGCACACATTGTTTTTACCAAAGTGGCAGAACAGTGCTAGAGCTCTACAAACATCCCCTTTCAGTCCCTGTTCACTTCTTTGTGTGCTCTTCCCCACTTTCTTCCAATGAGTAGTAAGATCTCGCAGAAGACTGCTGCTTACTGTATTTCTTCCCTTGTTGCCTGCCACTTGGTTGTTTAAACAACTTCAGAGATTGAAAGAAGCTCTTACAGCTTATTGTTTGGTTTTCATTCCTGATCTGTTGGTAGAAACCATCTGTGATTTACCAATACTCTCTGCGTATACATAACGTAAGTACTTAAGTACGTGTGTATGTACACACACTTAGTTAAGCACAGCTGCTTGGGTGTTTTTATTAAGTGTCAGCTGGTGACAGAGTGCTTCCAACTGCAAAGACTGCTCGGCTTCGGTGGGCTTGGTTCCTGTACTTGCCTTAAGGAAATGATGAAAGTGGAAGTTGTGGTGTCAGTGTCTTGACTGGATAGCTTTACTGTGAACATCATAAACTGTGATCACAGCAAACCTAAACTGTGTTTTGAGTATCTTGTAAAATAAAATATGAGCGGCTGATAAATTTAAGTGTATAAGAGCTGGGAAAGGAAGAATCCACCCTACATAAAGTTGTGCTTTTTAGAGCAACTTGAAACATGGTAACATTTTAAAGTGCTCCATATTTCTAAGAGTAAATTTCAGGCTCAGCAAAAATTACAAAACTGAGAACATGTTGTTGTTGATTGACTAGGAGATGATGAATAAGGTTAAACAGTGCTGTTGCCTTTGTTCTAAGCAATACATTGCAAATGAGAGACAGAAGAAAGGGTAAATTATTAATCTTTGTGCTTTGTTTCTACTCTTGTAACTGTTGTTCTGTTCTGGTGGCCAGACTGTACCTTTTAAGAGTTTTCCATAAGTATAAGAGACATGTATGCCTCTCTTTAGAGTTATAATTCCTGCGGTTAGGTGCCACTGTAACGGGGCCCAGCCATCTGCTTGCTTCCTTGCGGAGGAAGCAACAGAAACTGACTTTTGCATTGAAGTAGGATGTAATGTGAGGAGAAAGCCAGCATTTTTGTTTGGTTGGTTTCTTAATTAGACTAAGTTCCTTTTGGACTTTTTTCTTCATATGTAAGTAAAATTTGGATAGAAATAATAATTTTTTTGAAATTTTGTTTAAAGTTTAGGTCTCGATCCATGTCTGTTAGACACAGTGAGCTAAGCTGACATTTTTTTAATCACTTAAGTATTAAAGCTTTATAAAGAACATTGCGTACAGTCCCCTTAATTCCAGTATTACCTTGGATATCAACTAATGATTTTTTTTAATCCTGTGGAATCCCAGCACCTTGAAGACTTTAGGAGTGTGTCACGGAGATCTGTTACAAGTCACCGTTGAGCTGAAGCTCGCAGTTGTGTAAGAATGCAAAACATTTCCACTCCTGCTGCGGGGTACAGCTCTGACGTGCGAACTCTGTCCACCCAGACACGTTACGAAGTGGCTGTGTTCCAGCAGAGAGTAGAAGGGCCGTGTCTTGAGCATGTGCCTGCTTCTAACAATGAGAATGCCATGGAGGAGGCGGGCTTTCGGGTCGTTGATCTAAACACGTTTTTTGCTCCTGATTTGTTTTGGGTGTGACTGGAGGACTTTGACACTTACGAAAATTAGGTGTGTTTGCTTCCTTTGCCACCTCAAAGGACTTCTTTTTCTGGTCACCCATATTACTGCTTTATCAGTCTCGCTCGCTCTTTGTTGATGTAGTGGGCGCATACAGCAGATGGAGTTAAAAGACCTTAATTGATAATTGAGCTAATGAGTTTGTGTGTAAGGATAGACTGCTTAGCAGCGGGCTGATTTGAGCCTAGACCTCAGGCTGATAGATCAGCAAAGACGAGCCCTGTGATGAGACCTACCAGTCTCACAGATACAGAGGAACTGAGCAAAATCCCTATTTTCCCATAGGTTTTATTGCTAGTTGTCTTGGTCTGTTTTGTTTTGTTTTGTTAGGATGAAATAAATACCTTACATAGGTGGTGGTATTTTTTTTTTTTCCACAAGTCAAGACAAGCAAGTGGAAGAATACAGAGCCCTCTGTGAACAGCATATTTTTAGTTCATTTGTTCAGAATTGAGTAATCCCTGAGATGAGGCATCATGAGTCAGACTGTTCATTGTGAGTTGTAAAATGTCGTAATTTGTAAGTTCCTGTACCGGGAGGATTATGGAGTAGGTCATTGCTTTGAAATGGGTGTGCTTCGTGGATATGATTTCATTTGCTATGAAATACCCAGGATAGTGATCAAAAGAATTTCTTTTTTTTAAGAAGGGGTTAGCTTTTTAAGATCTTGCTAGACATATTTTGAATAAGAACTTCAAGTATTATCTCCGTAATTAAATCTTGGTGTATTGGGTCCATATCTCCAGCACAGCATATACTGGTCTCGTATATATGTATATATGGCATATATATACCATACCATATATATACACACCATATGACCATATATATAGTCTCATAGACTCAGTGCCTTTACATAGTGCTTAATGTGTACTGGAGTGTAAATTCAAACCATCCTGTATTTTTGTTTGTTTGTTTTCCAATCTTTGTTTGTTTTCCAATTCTTTTGGTTTATTTTCCATCACATTTGTTTAAGGCATATTAAATAAATAATGAAATATTAAATATAAAAAAAATAATTAAGCACAACTTAATTTTCGTGTTTCAAATGTAAGAATAATTGAGGTTGTGTGTAACCTCCAATCATTTCATCCATCCCCATGTTCAAAGCAGAGCCAGCTTTGAAGATAGATGTGGTGGCTCAGGTTTTGGCCAATCAAGTCTCTAAGGGTAGAGATTCACCAGCCTCTCTGGGTGACCTGCTCCTGTGTGTGATCAGCACAGTGATATTTTTTTTCCTTATATCTAGCAAAAATTTGCATACTGCAACTGTGTTCTGCTGTGAACCTCTGAGAAGAGGCTGGCTCTTCCAAATATGCAAATATTCATTAAGGGTGGATAGCAATTAGATTCCCCCTTTGTCTGGTCTTCTCCAGGCTGAACAGACCCAGGTCTCTGTCCCGTATGTCACGTGCTTCAGTCCCCCAGCCGTGTGTGTGGCCCTTTAAGTATTTTCTTTATTGATATCTATTTAAAACCATAATGAAGAGAGTGTTCGTTATAGCATACTTGGCAAATAGATAGACCAGATGCTCTAACGAGCCTCTCTTCATTCTTTGATTTCTATAATTTATTTCAGAGAAAGTGTAAGGACAGTCTTTCAAAGGATATGTGCTGAAAGAGGCCTATTGTATAAATCCACACAGAATTCAAAGAATGCAAAATAGCAACCACTCTGTGGGAATTCATCCCCTCTTATTAATGCAGGCAAAAATGAGTCAATTAAAGCATTTCTGTTGAACTACTTGTTCTTTCAAATCCTTTAATTGCTAAGCTAACTACAGGAAGACCAAAATCCTAGGAGCAGTTTGAGAGATCATTTTTGGGGTATATCATAATGAGTTAGCCTCATCAACCACTTGATTTTGCAAAAGTTTTTGTTTCATCTTTTTAAAAGGTCTTCTGTTGTAGCAAAAATATTAATCGTGATTGTTTTTGCCACCTTAAGGGTGATGCAGAGGGTGACAAGCCCCAGGACATGCATGCTGCTTCAAATGAAGAGCGAGCCCTGAAGTAGAACACCAGATCACTTGCTATCGAACAGGTAAAGGCTAAAGGCTGCTTTATAGCCGCAGCAGCAAAATAACCTGGAAAAGCTGAACATTAGGGTTGACTTGTAGTTATCTTCTTCGTATTGATGAAATGGGGAAGAGAGGTAACAATTTCTATTTTATTTTATTTTTATTAAACTTCAAGTTTGTCCAGAATATGCATTCTTCTTAACAGTGCTTAAGTTAAATGATCTAAATGCTGCTTCTTTAGAGCATAGAAAGTAAATGTAAATTTGTCCTCTATGGGTTATGATTTTTTTTTAACAAGGCCTTTTCAATATATTGTTAGTTTGGGTTTTTTTCTTCTTCTCTTCCCATTTCTGGCTGCTGTACCAAAAATCTCTTTGCCTTCTTTGTCACAGCTGTGCAGGTGTGAAGGAGGGGAGAGGAACCTCTTCCCTGCTCTTACATTTTCTCTGAAGTTTTGTCAATGTCAGGGTACAGCCACATTTTATAGCTTGTACAGTCCATGGTGTGCCTGACTTTTCTTGTTGATGCACCTCACTAACGAGAGGTGCTTCATCAGTTGGGAACCAGTGATGGAGGAAAACTTTTACTTCTAAAAGTAGTTCTAATTTGTAGGACAAAAATAGCTGTATGTCTGAGGCTTATCACAAATAGTAATGTAATTGGACAACATTTAGGACAAAACATCAGATTATCTTCTCAGAGAACAAACGTTAAGGATATCTTTTCTGAACGCATTTTGTAGTTGCTTGTTTTTGTCCTGTATTACTTTCATGTTATGCTGAGAATTATTTTTCATCCGAATATGATTCTAGCGTTGTAGAGACTTCATTGTTTTTTGTTCAGTGTTCCATTTACCAGTAAAATTATTTTTTTCCCTAACTGACAACTGTGTAAATAGAGTCCAAATTTAGAAAACTGCACCAATTTTTTCTTCCATGCGTCACCACCAGTCACAAATGTTATGCAGATGTGATGGAGTGCACACATCTGCTGAGCAGCAGCATTCTACCATTACACAGCCAGCTTTAACAGCAAAACTACTTTCTAATGTTGTTTCCATTCATGTATTTTAATTGCTATGGCTAGTTCTCATAAGGGGAAAGGTATTTGTGTGGCTGATTTACTGAGTACCTTAGTTTTCCCTTCAGATATAGGAATTAGTTTTCCTTCAGGAAACTAAGTCTCTAAATGTGTTTTGCTAGTATTTTATACAATAACCACATAAGATTAAAAAAAAAAAAAAAAAAAAACAAAACAAACAAACATGAAATAGGAAGAACAGTCTTGTTTTGAGTAAAGATATTCAGGAAAACCAAGTGGGAGGAAAGCTGCTCTGAAATTCACTAAAATATTGTGCTGCTGGTGAGTTAGGATAGAGCTACTAAATAATTAAAAAGCCAGGAAAATTTGAATTTTTCTTTATGTGGGACACTGTACAAATACTGAGGTTCAATACAAACAGAAACCCACAAATAGCTTTTATTTTCTTTCAGCATTTCTTACCACATGCACATAAATTTTGAGGAATGCTTTTTAGTGGCTGCTGTCTCAGATGCTCTGTTGTCTTAACTTTTTAAGGAGTTAAGATTACTCAGATGTTAAAAGCATCTGGGTACTGCTGACTTTGAAATCTACTTGCTTTGCCCCGTGATGTTTCTGGAGGAGATACATAAACACAGCCACTAGATTTTTGACTTAGAGCAACCGGATGGTGAAAGTTCAATTCCGTATCAGTTTCCATCTGTTCTGTGGGGGTGGCAATTTGTGCCTTCTGCTTGAAATCAAACCTAGTTATTTAACTCCATACACAAGTCCAGATGTTTTGTTGGATTTGAGTGATCCCAAAGGTTGGGCCACTGCTGTGATCTGTGAAAAGACATGTTTGTTTATTCTGCATGAGATCAGTCATGAAAGTCTCACTGTATTTTAAACCATTGTCAATGCTCCTAGTTGAATCTGGTTACTAAAATAAACACTCTTGCACTTCCCTCATAAGGATTTGCCCCAGCGTGGTTCCTTGAATTGTGCTTGGCTGACAATTCACAGAATCGGTTTTTCTTGGAAGCAGTAACATATTTCTCCATTCCAAAAAATGGCAGCACTGCACTTCCTTCAGTGCATGTTTGTAGTTAATAATTATATGTAAACTACGGCTCAAGCTACATCCCTTCATGGGAGAAGCAAGTTTTAATTTTACCCAGCTGTTGTGCTGAAGAGTTTCTTGAAAGTGACACCAGCTTGTGTTTTTCCATGGCATATGTCACTTTCACCCTGTTCAAGTTTTATTTTTATCTAATTCCATTTGTTCCCGTTAAATTACCCTAGATTTATACAGAGCAAGTGAGATTACATAAATGCACTTGATGGAAATTAAAAAGAATTCCTTTTGAGAAAGTTGATTTATTACAAAAGACTCCAGTTGGGGTTTTGTTGCTATGAAGTGTTCTTTCTCTTCTCTATTTCTATACAGCTCAGCTATAGGAATCAAATTCTCTAGAGCAGAGATAATCATTAGTGATATACTGTCAATAATATGAATATTGAAATCTCTATACTAAAATTAAATTCGCACAGAGAGTGTTCCTGAAATAGAGTTTGATCAACCTGCAATATCAAAGCAAAAAGTTATAGTTGCACTTCAACAATGGAAAGAAAAGGCCTATCATATCATAATTCTGCTTTCTCCCTCCCTTTCCCCCTTATCCTCTGTTCCCCCGCCCTTTTTTTTTTTTTTTTTTTTTAGGTGAATAAAAATACAGATGCAAGCAACAATTTCCCAAGAAAAAGAGGAAAACCATCTGAATCCATTTTGATTTTGAATGTGACTAATCTGCCTTCCCTCTCAGGAAAGATTGAGAGTGTGCTGCTTGGGCTTCTGGGATGGAATCCATGAAAGGACATTACGTTTGGGTCAGTCTTGATACCCAAATCCTCAGTTCTGCGGTGGGACTCAAGTTTGCCATGCTTGTCCCATTGCAAGAGCGGCATTGCAAGTAGCAAGTCTCAAAATTCTTCGGTCTTGTTATTATTTATATGTAAAATAAAAATCCAGTTGCATAAAACGGTCATGATTTCTTTTCCTCTTCCTGTCTTCTTTAAACTTGTGTGTGTGACTGTTACCCTGTGTATGAAAGACTCTTGGGATGTTGTTGACAATGCCTCTGTTTTTAACAGCGAGGAAAAGCTTAAAGTAGCACAATGTTTTGGTTAATGTTAGCTCATAGAATTATGAATGAGAACAATTACAATGAATCTTGTGTTTTGTCTGAGGCTCCCCCTCCTTTCTATACAAGTCGTCTGCCTCATCAGTGCCAGTGGAGGTATATAATGAAGCATCTGTGAGCTCCTGTCTGGTGGATGGATGGGAATGGAGCTGTTACCATTTGTTCTTGTTCTTGCTTGAATGCACAGCTCGATGGGAATCAGAACGTGGCAGTGGTGGGAACCAGCTATAGAATAACTTGACTGTTTCCTCATTCCTGGCTAGGGGAGGGGAGAAAAAGCGAGGCGAAGGGAAATATAAAAGGATTTCCAGCATTTTGAAATCTTTGCACAATAAAGCCCTTTCATCATTTGTGGCTATTTCCACTAATCTGTCTTGGTGATGCTTCAGAAGATACTGTAATCCAGGTTAATTGTGCTGCTGCACACGTTACTGTAATACAAGTAGCTCAGAACTTCTGAAGCTCTGTCGGTGAGCCTTAAATGTTCCTAAATTAATCATTAACGAATACGAGGAAAGTGGGAAGGTTGGAACTTAGATGAGTGCTGGTACGATACATAGGTTATCTAAAAGGAACAGGCAAGAAAATACAAAGTAAATTGGATTTAAAACATTTGCAAACATCTTTGTTGTTGCTTGGTTGGGTATTCTGGCTGGGCATATTCCACAAACTTGTAGAGAAAAACAAACGAATCTTGGCAATGCAAACAGCAGTCTGTGTGGGCATTATAAAACAGGCGGGTTCTTTAATGCAGGCATAAGGCACGGAGTCGCCTCAAGCAGAAAAGCAGTATCTCGCAACATGTTCGGTGCTTGTTTTTGTGAATCCTTCAGGCTGGGGAAGATGGGATGTTGATTTAGCAGAGGGAGCTGAAGCCTTGCTTGATTTTGCTGGTGTAGTTTCAAAGAGGCTTGGGAGGATCAAAGCAGTGTTTTTGTCAGTAGTGGAAAGGAACCTGGGCAAACATCAGTTGAGCTAGAACTGCTGTTACACCACTCTTGCAATACAAGCGTAGGCTTCTTTCTTCCCTTACAGACAGACCTTCCCTTATGCGTTCTCATATCCTAAAGAAAATGAGCTACCACCGAGTTAGGAATACAAATTTAGATACCTGTGTTCTGTTCAGTAATACTCGGCGTATGCCACATTGGCATTTAGGAAGATAATTACCTGGTAATTTGGGTGTTCTGACCCCCCTAGACTCCACCAACCTGTGCTTTCTCCTCATTCTCCTGATGCAGGTATTGCCTGTTCTGTTTCTCTGCTACCTGTGAAAGCAAAATGAAAGTCATTGTGTCATCTGCTGCATTAACTAAAACAGAACAGCTTTTAATCTTTATATATGACTGTGTGGGTGCGTTTCAAAAATCCTGGGTTAACTAAGAATCACTTGAATCAAATGCTTTTCATTTGCTCATATCTTCGTCTTGGCTGTTTACGCTGCTGCTTAAAAATGTCCCAGAACAATAGACTGCGAAGTGGAATGCTTTTATCTAGCAGGAAGTGACTGCCTTCAACCACCTGCAAACACAGATGACAAGCGGATGGTTCCAAAATGTGATCAAGATCGCCTTAACTAAAATCGTTCCTTTATGTCTCCTAGCTACAGCTTTTTGTACAAGTACAGAGAAGTAATGTTTCGTGCTGCTGAGGGGGCAAGAGATTGTAAACATTCAACTCACTTGGCACAAGCCTTCCTAACGAGGAGCAGTTGGCCACTGTTCATACAAATGTATGTATATATGTATGCATACACAGATGCTGGGGACTGTTTTTATGTTTTTTTGTGTTTGTTATCTTTTGCCAGGCTTTGCCTGTGGGTATTACAACACAAGCTGAAAACAGCATGTTCCCCACCCAAGTTTCGCATCAGCAGTTTGATCAACCTTTTACCCTAAGCCTTTCAACTTGGTAACCGAGTCTGTGCAAATGTGGAAACTCCTCTCCATACCCTTGGTCGCAGTGTCAGCAGATACGCTGAGGACAGGTTGCAATGCTGTCTCAGAAACGCAGTCTTTAACCTCTGGATTATGTAAAAAATCTTAGAACTGGAGGTCATCAGGTTAGCTGATGCCGCCCTTGTGCTGAAACGCAGTTTCCTATAGAAAGTTTCGTATTTGAGTAAAAGTGGATAAAGTAGCCCCTCCTTTTGCCAGAAATAGCTTCACCAACATGGAATAATCATGCTAGCCCAGGTAAATGTGGAAAATCTTGCAACCTTGAATAAGAACATAGTGCTTTGGCACAAGTGTTCACTGTGAAAATTAGACTTAATATTCTAACTTCAGGAGGCTCTGGACAGACTTATTAGCAAAGGTGTTAGCTGAAGTATTTTGGAGCCTTCCTCACTGCACCTGTCACCATTGCAAGGAACTGTAATTCTGCAGTGCCAGAAAGAGCAAGATGGCACGGAGGGAGTTATTTCAGAGCTGGAGGAAAGAACACCTTGGGAGTTGAAGATGCCCTGCTCATTAGTCCCGGCAGAAAAATCTGTGAGCGCATTTGCCTCAGAACAGATATAAGCCCCTGAATGCTGCTCTTACTATCGCATTCTTACCTGGTGTTACTGTTAGCTGCTACATTGGGGCTGAAAGCTGGAGAAATCAAAGGTGGGCTCAGGATAGCTCACAGATAACTCGGGTTATAACTCAGGGTAGCTCAGGTACCAGAGTTCTTCTAAAAATGGCTTCCTATAGGGAGACAGAGCTACAGGGCTTGCACCAGACTAAGCTGCCAGGCTCTCTTGACTTCTGCTGGCCTTGTTTAAAGGTTTATATCTACCCACACCCAAAGCCAGTTGGTCTTGTGAACCACATCCAGCTGTGGCAGGAAAGTGGGTTGTGATGCTCCATCACCAGGCCCAGTTACTGAGGCATGATCTTGGTAACTGGTACAGTGTCCTGTGAGGCCTGGCCTGTTAAAGGTTTGCTGTTATTGTTTTGTTTTGTTTTGTTTTGTTTTCAGTGGTCCTGGAAAGAGGGAGACAGACCCTTGGGTAGCTTGCTGTTGTCCCCAGGAATAGCCATGCAGCAGCCTGAGCTGTGCACAGACTCACAGTCCCAGAGCTCACATCTCCGCACCCAGCGTGAGGACAGCACTGGGGGTTGATGGAGGAGCTTGGTCAGGGAGCTTCTCTTTGTGTTCATACCATGAATAAAGGACCTGCTCAAGACTCAGGAATTTAATTTGACAGGGACTAATGCTGAAGGCTGTGCTTTACACGTGGCACGAGTGCTAAGCTTAAGCTTGTGAGACAGCCGCATGAAGTAGTAGGGTGGGTCATCTGCTACGTGCTTTGTGTGTCAGAGGGCAGATGCTGCACTCAGATGTCTCTTACTGCTGTCCTGTAGCCACTTGGCTTCATCAGTGGCTTTGTCGTACCCAGAGAAGGTAGCTTGCAGATGAACACCAAGGGGCTGTGTGTGAACAGGTCCAGGTCTTGGTGTAGGGGCTTGCTCAGCATGCTTTATAACACAGCAGTGACCGTGTGCCTGAATAAAAGCATGAACTTAAAAGGAGAACCTCGTTCTTCCTTCTCAGGCTATTGCTGTGTGCTGGCTACACAACCACGCCACAGTCCACACCAAAATTTTTCACGGCACAGCGTTCTCTGTCCCACTGTAACAACAAAACAAATCTTTCCTGGTGTACCTTCGCCCAGCTCTGGCACCCCTGCCCCTGAAGGAGTCACCTGCTGCTTCGAGCTGACCACAGTCACCGCCTGGCACCCGGCCCGAGCCTGTGAGGCAGAGGGGGAGCAGGCAGAGCCCTGCGCAGAGATGTGCAGCAGTGCTCCCTTTGTGCCAGGTCACAGCTTCCCCCAAGGGGTGTAAAAACGCTCTTTCATCTTCCTGGCGGTAGGGAGAACGACAAGCATTGTGCCAGATGAGCCTAAGCAGCTGCACGTACACATCAGCCAAGGGTCATAAGCAGGAAGCCGTGAAGTCAGCCCTCACGACCACATTTCTGGCCCCTTTCCTTTCTTTTTTTTTGTTAAAATGAGTGCACAGAAATGCAGAGTTCTGTATCCAGCCGTAGCAAAAGGGATTCTTCCCTTCCCCCACCCCCTGTCCTAGATTAAGTTCACTCGTGTTGTCTCTGTAAATTTAGCAAGCCTCAGGCTCACTTCCTTTTGTAGCAGGACCTGAAAGAGCCATTTCCTGACTCGTAGGGCGCTCTTGTATGCGCCCAGAGAGTGCTCATTCATACCGTGAATCATAAAGGTAACCTCCGTTCACAGCGCCGCGCTGATACTTCGGCTCTGGACCAAGACGGGGGGTTGGTATTCAGCACAGCCTGCTGACATCATCCCCGCCGGTACCCACGAGCTGTACTGCTGGTGGGGTTTGTTTTTGTTTTTCCCTCATCTTCTGTCTTAAAAGCTTCCTTTACAAACTGCCTGCCTGAAATGGGGCTGCTGGAAGCACAGGGCCAGCCGGGCACAGCACGTTTGCTGTCGTGCACCAGCCGGGATGGCTTCCACGTACTGACAGGGTCTGGGGACGGTGTCTGGAGCCGGGGCCGAGCCAGCCCTGGTGCTGTGCTTGTGGTGCAGCCTCAGCGGCGAGCCCAGCACGGCACAACCCTTCGCCCCCTAATGCTGAGGAAAACCCCACTTCAGCCTGCGTGGCTGGCATTTAAGCATCCCTGCCTGCACCCAACCCTGGGGTTCCTCTGCCGAACACCCCACAAGGTTTCCACAATGTGTCTTTAGGTCTCAGCACCGGCTTGTTTTCCCTCACCTGTCCCCCGTCCTGCCCTGCAGACCCCTGTCAGGCCGCCATCCCCGTGCCCCCCAGCCCTGGGCCCTGCCCAGCCTCTCCCAGAGTGACTCCAGGGGGGCTCCATTTTCCCCTGCCGTCCGGGTTCCTCCTGCCCACATCCCTCTCGCTCCTCAAATGCGGGTACTGCCGGCAGCTTTTATCACTGATTTTGAGGCAGCGTTTCCTTAAAGTCTGGTCAATCATTATCTGGAGAGAACAATAAGCTCGCTCTGAAGCAGGCCCCACAACCTCTGGGCGGGCTGTGCCGGCTCCCTCGGCCACACAGCAAAGCAGCGCTGCCCGGTGTGTTTCTTTCTGTGCCCTTTGCCACTCGGCCTGGCGCTGGGCAGCACTGCAAGGAGCACAAAATCCCACGCTGCAGGAACGCCTTCCTCCGTCACGGCCACGGGGCACTGCGGGCCGGCACCCGCTCGTCCTGCGGCACCGGCTTCCTTCTGACAAGCCTTAAAAATAGCGGCCAGGAAGCCGAAACCTGTCAGTTTCTTTTCAGGCAGAGGCTTTTTGCCTTTCTCTTTCCTGCCCTGAGACAACCCCTCGCTACACCTTAAAGTAAGCAGCCTCTGGGCAGCTCAGCACTCGGCAGGAAATCCCTGCCTTTGGGGCAGCTGCCACGGAGCCGTGAGAGGCAGCTGCAGCCTTCAAGTGTGCGCCATGAAACGCAGCTGGTGCCCTTTTCAGCAAGGCGTTCAACAACGTTCATTCATCCAAAAGCGCCACCAGGCTGAAATTACCATACAATAAATTATTTTGGAGCCTTGGCTCTCGGTTTCGGTAAGGTAACTGATGGCTCCAGCTTGTCAGCCTATAAAAACACCCAGCGTACTGGAATGGCACAGGCATACTTGGAGAGGCCTGGTTAGTTCCTTCTTTTTTATAAGCACAATGTTGCTTGTCTCTTTTTTTTTTTTTTTTTCTTTTTTCTCTTCCTTTTTCCTTAGGACAAGTTAAGTAGGTATAGTGAATAAGCCTATGGCTAAACCTCCATCCCAGGAGAAGCAAGCTGCTTGCTCTTCTGTACACCTTACTACAAGTCAGGTTCTCAAGGAATGCTTTTAGCATCTCATATTAATTTCCTTTTCCCGAAGTCAAACTGTTTAAATGCCAAAATGTTTAAAGAATACGTTACCTGGAACAATCAAAAGAAATCTCAGCATGAAGCATGCATTTAAGCATTGCCTTTGAACGGTTAAAATTCAATCTAATTCCCACGCTTGGTACCAAAATACTGTTGAAGAATCCAGCAAATAGCCTGAAGCCCTTTCGGCACTGCAAGGGCACATGAGGAGGAAGCCAAGGCTCGCTCAGAGGCTGCTGTGGCACCTGGCACTCCCCCACAGAAGCCCTGTGTTTTGTTTTCCTCTTACCTGGCTGGAAGTTGCCCATGAAAACGCCACCGAAGCTTTAGCCTGGAGAGGAACGTGGCCTCCCTGGAGATCTTCAACAGACACCTGGCCATGGCCCTGGGCAGCCTGCTCTGGGTGTCCCTGCTCGGGGACATCACCACTCAGGCACTGGGCTTGCTGGGAAGTAACTATAGTCCCACTATATTTATTTGGGAAAAGTCTTTTAACTCTGCCTTTAACGGAGCAAAAGAAGAGGAGCTCACACCCACCTTCCAACTCACCCATTACGTGAGTCACAAATAGGCACGAGGCCCTATGCCTGTAATAAATTAGTCTGAAGGAGGGGTGTAATTAGCGGCAGCACCTCTACCGGATGTCCATGAGAGGTCACTTGTGGGTGCCAGCAGCCAGGGCAGACCAAGGTCAGCCCCAAATATCCTCCTGGCAGCGTGCTGGTGCCTGTTGGGGCGTCTTGCCCTCGGTGTGAGCTGGTGTCATCCCTCAGCGGCTGTGGGGCTCCCCATGGCCACCAGCACTGAGCCCTGGCACAACCCCTTGGCATCAGCCAGTGTGGGGGCTGGCCTGCATGCTGACCCCTAAACTTTGTAAGGTTAGAGGGCACCTCTGGAGGCATTTGTGCTGTATTTCTTGGCTCATGAACCTCACTGCCCATTTCACCAAGTGTGCCAGGCAGCAGCCTGCAACAAACGTTTCCCTTGCCTTGCCTTGCCTTGCCTTGCCTTGCCTTGCCTTGCCTTGCCTTGCCTTGCCTTGCCTTGCCTTGCCTTCCCTTCCCTTCCCTTCCCTTCCCCACCAGGTGAATGAGGTGCCCTGATACCTCCGGAGGCCCAACAGCTTCTCTAAGAATGGGTAATGAGAGTGTCACATCTTCTTCCACCCGGCCCAAACCCTTCTCACTTTCAGAGGTGTGTTAGAAGGACCTTTGGCTCCTGCAGCCCTGTGCTTATTCCATAAGCTGACCCTAGTTCAGGCACCAGGGCTGTGTAAGCAAAGCCCCAGCTGCCTGAGCTGTGTTGGGGGCACGTGGCCATGGAGGCAGTCCTGGTGTTGCTGGGGATGTTGAACCACAGGGGTGAAAAGTGCTTTGGCTTCCAGGCGCACCAAATAACAGCTTGCTGACGCCGAGCCCAAATGGCAAGAAAAGGAGCCCTGGGGTCCTGCCCGTTACACAACTTCCTCGCACGTGCGAGGCTTCCCCTGGGCGTGACTCCCCGCAGGACTTCTGCGGTCACATTTCGGACAAAGCCTGGTGATGGCAAGCTCAGCATGGCAAGGCAGGGTCATTTTTTACTTCCCTGGGCTGTGAAGGTAGCTGTCCGGTGCCTAAAATCCTGAATATCTGCTTATGGAAAGGTTTTCTCCTCTTGGAGTCGTTATCCTTGGCATCACTGCGCTGCCATTAGGACCAGCTGCACCTCATCATGCAGTGGGCTTGGTCCTGCCGGCCTTAATGCAGCCTGCCAGCTCTGAGATGTGTCCTTACATAAAGGGGGTGTGTTTCCTCTTTTCCCCTGGAGCATCGCCTCCTGCTTGGGTGACATCCCAGGCAAGGATGGAGCTGCTCCTCGGCAGAAATCTCGGTTTTCGAAGCAAAAAGGAATAAGACCCACGCGCCTGCAACTGCAGCAAAAATGTTTTCAAGCTGTGTGGTGGGAAGTGTTCCTGCGAATCTGCATTAGCTCATAGTAGGAAGTTGGCTTGGGGAAAAAAGCACAATTCTGCTGTCCAAACCGATTGCACAAGGCACGAGACCGTAGCCCGAAACCGTGCTGTTTGTCTGTCTCCTCCCGCCCACCCCTCTGTTGTTGTTGCTGCGCCAGTCACTGAAACGAGGCAAATGTGAAAGGTTGGGGAGCTCCTGGAGTTCGACCATCACAAGCGCAGTTAGAGGAGGGCAGTTCAAAGACACCGTCACTGTGGCAGGAAAGTTAATTGCAGCAACCAGCTTTGAGGCACCTCCCCCTGCGTTTCCACCGATGTATTTTGCAAGCACCTGAGCACCTCTGCAATAGTCGGGCGCCTTGGGAACGCTTCTGGGCTTCCAAGCAGGGCGCTGCCACCACCTCCTGCTCCTCCCCAGGTGGAGGCCACCACCTCCCCTCCCTCTGCCCCCCGTGGGATGGTGGCCAGGGGACATGGGGACACCACCCCGTGCCGTTAGGGGGGATCAGGTGCCAGGTGTCACCTCACCACAGCCAGTCCTTCTGAACCCGTTTCAGAGAAGGAAAAGAGAGCCTTGGGAAATGCAGTTGTCTTCTTTTTTGAGTAAACACAATGAGTTTACACCTGCTTTTACACATTTAACTCGGAGCAGGTTCCGCAGCTGATGTTTGTTTTCTGCCCTTGTGAGCTAGCTGTCCCCTGGGGCTTTTGCTTCTGCTTTGGCCTCCTGTAAATCTGTGAAATGAAACCAAAACCAGTTGGAAGATGGATTTTTTTTCCCCCACCCTATTTTTGGTCACAGGGTGTACCTGTGCTTTATTCTGCTGTCAGATGTGGCTATGGTTTCTGGCTGCAAAGGCTCGTGATCAGCCAGGTCCTGGGGGAAAGCAGAGCACGGGGAGGGAGCCGTGCCAGGACGGCGAGGTTGCAGCCCGAACACCAGCAGCCAGAACACGAGCTTGTGTTTGTTTTGCTTCAGAGGGCACCTGATGCCTTTATTTAAATTGCAGCCACTCCTCTGAAACCAAAGTTCCCCAACCCCACTGAAGCAACCTTGCCCACAGAATCAAAGCAACTGTGGAGGCTTTGAGGGGTCCCCTGGAAATGTGGCTGCAGAACAACCCGGGTGGGCCGGGGGGCTGCAGTGCCGGGGCACAGGGGATGCTTCCTGGGCAAAGGGCAGCTGGTTCCCCTTCAGCTGAAGTTACCCGCTTGGTTTTGCAGCGTTTCAGGCCGCCCCACAAAGTTTGCAAGCTTTCCTCCTTCGGGGCAGTCTCGCCTTCCGCGTTTCCTCCCTGTGGCCTCACAAGGGAGCGAGGGGAGAGCCCAGCCGCTGGTAGCGCTGCCCGCGGGGCAGGACGTTTTGCAATCGCTTCCTGCCTTTCTGCTCCACACGTCACTGGTGTTTTTCCCCTCCACGTCGTGTCCGCGAGACCTCTGCGGTCAGCTGGCGGGGCTCGGCGATGCACAGCTCCCGGGCCAAAGCCGCAAGCACCGCCGGGCTGCTCTCGGGACAGCTCCGCAGCCACCCCTGCGAGGACAAGGAGTGGAGGGGGACGTGGTGTTTGTCTCACACATTTTATGTTTTAATTGCAGTGGTGTAGACAAAAAGCCGCCCTCTGCGCTGTCTCTATGGCTACGGTTGCGAGGGAGCCCGCGAGCAGGAACACCGCGAGCAGTGAGACGGCAGCAAGTGTCCCTGTCCCTGCCCCTGGGTCCTTCCCCTCCACCCGAGGCCACATTTTCAGCCCCACCACATGGGAAAGGCTTTAATTGCGGCGACTTTGCTGGCTCGCCTGCTGTAAAGAGACTCTCTCCAGCCTGAGAGCAAGGGTGAGCGTTGCCCTCCCCCACAGACATCACCATCTCTGTCGTAACACCTGCTTTCCAGCTCTTCCCCAGAGGCAGGAGAAACGCAAGGAGGAAATAAGATAAATAAGACAACCGCGCTGCCTGCAGCCCCCACACAAGTCCTGGGCTGGTTCCGCACTTCCTGCGCTGGAAGGAATCGCTGCCACAATAACGTGAGAAGAAGTTATCCAAGGACTTCTTAGCCTTGGTCTTCCCTCGAGCCAGGCCACAGCCACATCACTCCGATAGAAGCTCTGCCGTCACAGCCACAGGAGGGGTGCTGCTGATTTTCAAAACCCTGCCTCCTAACACAGGTCACATCCAGAAAGTTCAGCCAGTGCCTGTCCTCACAGCTGTGAAGGCTGACCGCGGTTACGGGTGGCTGAGGAAGGTCTGCTCGTTTGCCATTGGCAGAAGGAAATGAGTGAGATAGAAACACTTGGAAGTGGCTTGAAAATTTGCCTGTTTACTTTCCTAATTACAATGCCTAATTAGTTAGCTCCTTGCGTTCAGTCACGCAGCTTTGATAGCCTGATTGTGCTCCTGAAGCCTGGGGCTGGAGTGTCAAGCAGTTCTGTCCCAGATACCTAATGAGCTGTTAATGCAAGAATAAAAACAGTCTTAAACTGCCCTGCTAGTAATCTAAAACCACTGGACTGACACACAGGGCAAAAAGCACCAGCTTAAAGTAATTTAAACCAAATCCCAGTAGTGAAATCCAGTGACTGATTCTGGGCTCAGCCTGCCTGTTTGGCCAGACAGCCCCTCGGACACACACACACCCAGCAGAGCTCCAGGAGCTCCTCTGCTTCTTGCCCCTGAGGTGAGCAGCCAGCAGCAGCAGCTCATGCCTGGGCAGAGGCAGCACGTGGCTGCCCATGCCTTAGTCAGAAACCAAAGAGAAAACAAGAGCAGCAGCTGAATACCCCGCACAGCCTCCTGAAGGAGCCAGGCAGAGGGGTGTCTTGGTCTGCCCTTTGGGTTAGGGGTGGCTGCCTGTGGCTGACGCAGCCACCGCCCACTGACACCCTCCAGATGATGCGTGGTTTGTGCAACAGCCAACATCAGTTCAAAACCTTGTTTCATTTAACCTGCTGCGTGTTACAAGGCACTTCCTTTCTTTGAAGTGAGAAGCAGCCTCTCATTTGGGGGTTCCTATAGGGCAAGAGGAGAGCAAAGTGAAACCAGCACACATCCGCTTTCACCACCAACCCAAGAGAAAGGCAGAGGCAGCAGTGTGAAGCCCAGGTGATGTGTGTGCTTTGGAAGGGATTAGAAGGTGGATGAGAGGCACCAATTTCACTTTCACAGAGGCTGAATGCAAGGTGTGAGCTTTCCCCTGTTTAGCACTGCACTACCTGGAGGCACCTCACCTCTGCTGCCAGCCACACAGCCCCACAAGTGCCAGCATTCTGGTCCAGAGTCATGTGTAGGGAGGACTTCGAAGTGCTTCTGGAAGCACTTCATCACCACCAGGTCCCGCAGGCACACAAGGCCACCTCATCTCTTGGGAACTGTGATAAATAGTGCCCCGCTTGTGAAGGTCTGTTTGGGTGACTGAAGGTACATAGGCTGCATGTGAGAATTAAAGCCAAAACCACCACCGTGAAGTGAAAACTATTTATTCTTATAAAAGGAAATAATTAAAACAAACCCTACCAGTGTGTACATTGTACACATTTGAATGACTTACAAGAATGAAGTTTTACATACATTTCAAAGATTACAAGCCCACACTGGTAAAGGATGCATATGAGCACACTCAACTTCACAGATGCCTCAACTCCAGCTCACAGTACCACTTACTCCATGACCACGCTTGCATAGCATTGGCATTAGCAACCACACTACTTTATTCCACTACTAACACGAAGCAAGAAGTTTATTCAGAGCACATATAGGCAGAACTCAGCCGCTGGAATCGCCTCACTCTTCCGTTGCCATCTTCAGGAGGTACTCCTTGTCGATTTTGAAGAGTCTCCACCCCTCTTCCGTGGACAGATCCGATGCCCCCCTCCTCTTGTAGAACCTGATGGACGGCTCGTTCCACTCCGCCACCAGGAAGTGCATGCTGCTGCAGCGGCACTTGACAGCGACCTGCGAGTACAACAACACCTTTCGGCAGCAGCCCCAGGTAAGCCTGCTAAGAGCCAACTGCTATCACTGCGAGTCATCGAGTTCACTCTACCTCCCAGCTCAGCACTTGTCACTGTTTAACAGCCCAGACAATGTGTAAAGCTGTCTGCTGCCCTGTCAACCTCCTTGAACTCAGACAGGTTAATGACTTCTCAGCACTCAAGGAGAGCTGGCATGCAGTTAAGAGAAGCACAGCACCACCACTATCCTGCATCCATCATTCTGCTCCTTTAGGCTTATCACTTCCACATACCTGACTCAAATTCTTCAGAATTTCTGACCCAATGCCAAGTCCTGAAAGAACAAAAGCAACAGTAAGTTTTAAAATTGAAGAAGCCCCATGGGAAGCAACCTGTCTGATTCCGGAACACATACCTCTGTACTCAGCCATCACATAAAAATCTTCAAGATACAGCAGTTTCCCAATCCATGGATCGTAGGTGAAGTAATACATGGCAAAGCCCACGATGCTGTGTTCTGAAACAAGATGTGCAGCTTTAGCCAGTCTGAATTAAAAAGGTAAAACACTATTTTCAAGTCTTACATGCATGTTTAAATACACAGATGCTGTGACATGCAGCCATTTGCTATTAGGTTAGAATAAGAATTAAGCACAACTGAAAATACAAATACAAACTTATCAGCCTAACAGAATGAAGACTGCCCTCTTCGCACCCTGAAATGCTCAAGAGCAACGTTACATTAAGCACCAAACACAAGCCCTTCTCTACAAATATATACCCTACTGATTTATCAGTATTTACATTCTGGAATGCAAATAAAAACATTACAGAGCAGTTCAGAACCTAGAAAACTGCTCAACTCCGCTTTCTTGACAAACAAAACAGTCTACTGAATTCTAAATAAAACTTCAAAGTGTATTCTTCAGTGAATACTGAGAGAAGGCATGCTCACAAACAATTGTTACAGCAGAATTTCTAGCACTGCAACTTGCACTGATGCTATCACACTCTGATCTTCAGCACCAACAGGTCACGCTAAGTAAAGCTACAGCTTCAAGTAAAATTCCATGACTCAGGAGGGAAGAGAAACCAACTCTTCCAACTGTAGTACACTCAAAGCTAAACCCTGAGAACTACAACCACATCTGCTGTAACACTCTGCACATACTGTAAGAGAAGCGTGCAAACAAGTTTCTGATCTATTGTGTCTTTGGTAAAGGTTTGGGAATAGCACTTGTCCCTGTAGACCTTACCTCATGTTATGATCATCTACTTTATTGTGTAACGGATCTTTTAGTTACCTCCCCGCCCATCCATGTACACAGAAGGGCCATGTACATGGCGAAGCTAGAGACTGTAACCTGAAGATTGGGGACAAATTAAAGAAAAAATGTGATTCAACAGGATTACATTAAGTTAAGTTAGGGTCAAACAAGAAAAGCCATTTAATTAACTGGAATTAAGTACATTGTTTACACCTGATCTTCCCACATCTCCAGGATTAGCAACTACTCCAGATGAGTATCACTATATGTTACTGCATTTAACAGTTAGCCTGCTCCTCCTACCCCAACTCATTGCTGAAACCTTATATATCATGCATAGCATTAAGTACAAGACATCTTTGGTGTGTTTAGCATCTAAAAATAAGCAGCAGGAAGCCTCACCTTCGGATGACCACTGCTCTTTCGGCAACTCAGCAACCAGACAGTGGTAGAAAGGGTGCTCACCGAAGCCATCCTCAAGTAGCTCTGAAAAAGCAGAACAAAGCAGCCCCTAAGCCTCGAGGCACGGCCGCCGGGTCCCCCTCCCAGGCGAGGCAAAGCCTCACACCCACCTTTCTCAGTTAGCACCACTTGATCCTCCATGTCCTCGTACTTGGCTAATTCCTGGAAGGCAGCGACATGTCAGCAGCCCTTCCCCTGGGCCCTCACCCGTCCCCTCCTTCCCCCCCCCCCCCCGCCGCCCAGCCTTGCGCAACGCCTTGTTTGCGACCAGGCAGCGGCCGAAAACACCTCCCCCCTACCCCACACACACACCAAAACCCCCACAACGCCCCCAAAAACCCCCACAACGCCCCCTTCCCAGCCCGGCCGCCCCCTCCTGAGGCACCAACGGCCGCCAACGGCCCCCCAACGGCCGCACCTTGATCAGTCGCAGCAGGTCGGGGCAGTCCTCGGGCCGCGCGGCGCGGATACTGAACGAAGCCATTTTCGACGGCGCTTCCCCCTGCGGCCCCCTCGGCTGACGAGTCCCCGGTGCGTGAACAGGAGGAGCAGCTGCTTCTTCATTCGTGTCCCGGGCGCGGCGGCCACCTGCGGTCAGTCAGGCTGCGAGCATGTCCCGGCGGCGCTCGGCGTGCAGGCGGCTCTCCCCCTCCTCCTCTCGCTGCTCCCGCGGCGGCGCTCCGACCCCGACTGGGCAGCCGGCCGCTCCGCAGCCCTATTTATAGATGCCCGCGCTCCGCCCCCCCCGCGCACTAGCCAATGGGAGCGCCCGCTCTGCTCGCCCTCAGCCAATGGCGGCGCCGCTCCGCGGAATCCTGCCTCGCCCTGCCAGCAACAGCTGGTGCGGGTGTCGCGTGACAGCAGCCCCCCCGCCCTCCCCCCCCCCGCCCGTTATGGCGCCCCCCGGCGGGGCGCTGAGGGCCGGGGCTGTGGGGCCGGGGCTGTGGGGCCGGGGCCGGGGCTGTGGGGCCGGGGAGCTGAGTGACAACCAGAACTGGGTGGCCACAACGTGACCAAGCAGCATCACATAAATTGTACCCCACGAATTTCCCCCGGCACAGCCCTCCGCTCACCACAGGCACACAGAGCCGCCCGGCTTGCCCGCGCTCCCTGGCAGAAAGACCAAACGCAGACCCCTTAAATAAGAATAAATAAATCTGAACACAAAGGCGCCCCCCTGGAGGAGAGGTGGAGCCGTGTAGGCTGTCAGGGGGTTGGCACAGTATTGAGTCCAGCTGCTCACAGACAGGATTGGGGGGGGGGGCTGGAATCCTTCTATCTGTTGCAGCCCCCAGTCTTTATTTATTTATTTATTTTTCTAGCTATGTTTGAATGCAACCTGGTAATTTACATTATTAGTCGTGCTTGTTCCCTAGGACAGAGTAGGATTTGCAAATAGCTGTTTATATAGGGAAAAAAAATGTTCAAAACAAACTGAAGTTTTGCCTTGGGCACATATTCCTGCCTGACAGGAAAAAAAAAAAAAATAAATAAAAAAAAGCATTTACAAGAACCGTAAGTGACCGGGCTGATGAACCTTACCGGGGAGGGAGGAGCAGCACACAGCGGGCAGCAACAGGTGGAAATCTGCCAGGAGTCTGCTCTAAGGAAGGCTGAGACTCTGTCCAGGAGGTGTGAACATCCTGGAGGACAAAAGCGTGTTGAAGAAATTCAGCCTGAATAAGTAGAGCTCCCCAAGGCAGCTTTGGACTCCGAAAGGAAGGAGGAATTATCCCCAGCCTGGTTCTTCTTCCCCTGAACACAACCCAGAGCTAACAGAAATGCATACTGCAGAGCGGGACCTGGATCCTGACCGCAGTGATGTGCCTGTCTATAGGCACACTACGAGGCCGCCTGGATAGAAGTAATTATTCAGAATACACATGGTTTTCTTTACACCCTCTTCTATAACCTTTGCAACTACCATGTCCACTCCTTATTTAGCTTAATCTGACTTGTTTTAAGAGCAATTTCAGGTATGGGAAGACATTAAGTCAGGCAGAGTAACAGTCCTTAAAACCTGGATTCCTAAACTCACTCACAACACTCACACCCTATTTTTCAGTATGTGTACAATGACGTAGGAGGTTCACCTTTCATTTAGACATAGGGGCCGGTATGCAACATGATACTGCAAAAGATTTGCATGGAGAAGTACGTATTCTGGTGGCCACCGTGAGTCAAGAAAATCCTGTGGCATGTAGTGGGACAAGCTTAGAGTCCTGGAAGAGAAATTTTGAATTTATGCAAACGCCCTAAACACAGTTTACCCTCTGCTGGAGCAAAAATTGAGATGCCCACAGAACAGCAGCATTTCCAAAACAAGACGTTAAGGCCAATGGCTAGTAGAAGATCGGTACAGTAAGGGATATGGAAATCCTTTGGGACTGAGCTTCTGGTAGGGAGACTGAACAAACTACCAAAATATAGACCTAGCCTAACCACAAGGGATTCCACGAGCATACATCTTTCCACGTCCTAGAAATAATCACTCCAGGACCAGAAATAGGGGATACCATCTTTGTCAGGCAGTGCTTGTGTTGTCTTAACCCATGTCCATTTTAAATGAGGAAGGCGTACTATCAGAAAGCTTACTGTTGTGTAAGAGCAGAAAGTGCCTGGTTTCTTTCAATTTCAAGTCAGAAAAGTCATGTGATATTAGAAACTGAAGTTTCAGAAAAAAAAAATACTTAAATACTTTCCAGCTTGACTGTTTTTGAGAGTCCTGCTTTAACTAGCTTAGAAATATGCTGATGCTGTTACCCCAGTTCACTGGAGTTATCTCTTGAAATCATAAGGCAGAAGCAGAAAATATTTAAAAAACTCCTAAAGTGTCAAAATAGTTTTGTGAACCAATAGGAAATACAGAAAAAAAAAAAAAGACAGAAAAAAGAAAGATGATAAAACACACGACTAAGATACCTAGATTTCAGAGTCTAAGCTGCATTTTTTTAGATAAATATTACTGTAGTTTGTTTTGTTTTGTTTTGTTTTGTTTTTTCAGTGTAATGGCAAGCATATTTTACAAAGAGCTTCTGAAATAATTCAGTTTTGTGAATAAATCAGACTTCTGGGCCTTGTACTTTAGAGGCAGCTTCTAGGATTTGCCTCAGGTTCGTTCACCTTTGAGAAGGTTTCGTAACATCTTGATGTAGCTGAAGTCAATACTGAAATTCCTGACGACTTCCACAGGGCTCATATTCTGTCCTTGAGCGGTCAGCCTATTTTATCTGCACTTTGGACAGGAATAAGTAGCGTAAGATTCCTGAAAAGGATCAAGCTTTTTCAAATGATATGTGGAAAAAATATGTAAATATGTGTGCTGTAAAGTGGTTAGCAAATGCCATTAACGTAAAACAATGTTGAGTTCTTTCTTCTGGTAGCAACCAGCAGCTTCTTGCACACAGAGACTGCTGGCTGTCTATCGGTGGTTTCACCAAAAGAGATGATACTTTGGTGGTTGAGGGGTAAAATGGTTACAATTATCTGAAAAGATCCTACACATTTATCCCCTCATTCTCATTTTATCTTCTCTCTTAAGTTTACTTGTAAGTGAGGAGACAGAAGATGTAATTTTCTGTACATTTTCTTTACAGTGATTTTGTAAAGTTGGGCCAGGGGAGGTTTAGGTTGGGTGTCAGGAAGAACTTCTTCACCAAAAGGGTTGTTAGGCATTGGAATGGGCTGCCCAGGGAAGCGGTTGAGTCACCATCCCTGGAGGTCTTTAAAAGACATTTAGATGTAGTGCTCAGTGATATGGTTTAGTGGAGGACTGGTTAGTGTTAGGTCAGAGGTTGGACTGGGTGATCTGGGAGGCCTCTTCTGACCTAGATGATTCTGTGATTCTGAAACGCAAAACAGAAGAAAGCAAGCAGTAATTTCTTTTCAAGCATGCAGCAGGAACTGGTGTTAATAAAAGCATTCAGAATGCTATGTATGTTACTGAGGCACGTTTCCCCCACATCCTCAGCAGATGGAAGTCCTGTTTAGTCTCAGGCTACAGGAAACAGCCCTGCTGGTTCCGCAGGACCCTGTCATGGTGACGCGACTTGACAATTTATCAGAGTTGGGGAACCTCTGCTGGACACTCATACAGATAGCATATTTTTTACTTGCATCTAAATATCTGAATTTCCTCTTATCTTGGAGACCAGAGGGAAAGGCTTGTAGTGGGCACCAGTTTGCTTTCTTCAGTGTTCCACTAATCAAACTCTTCTTTACTTCTGGTATTTTAATTTTTGATTTCCTCCTTCGCTGGAAAGATTCCTCAAATTCCTATATGAATGCCTCTCTCATGCCTCTAAGGTTCACTGTTTATAACAAATAAAAGAGAGAAGGATAAGATCTGCTTATTCCACACTAGAATGCAGTGAGCGAATCGTTTTTTGATTACAGTATTAATTGTTCTCAAGCATTTCAATCCAACTTGTATCTCTTTGTCAAATCTCTGGAGCAAAATACAGAGAATGCATGTTCAGTTAGTATTCGCTGTTGACCTGTTACTTTTCCTGACTAGTCTCTGGACAGCGTTCGGGATTCACTTTGCATTTTCAGCGATTTTTTCCCCTAATACTGAGAACTTGAATTGATGAGTTCACAATTGCTTCCAGTTCAGAGTTTCTTATTTTTCGAGCAACTTACAGTAAGGGTTTATCTACACTAGGCCGTACGTAGGAAAATAATACTATTTCCTGTCAGGAAAGTAAACAAATATTGCAGTAGCACTGCTCCGAATTTGGGAGAAATGCAAACTTGTAAGAAATATGTACTAACAGGACAAGAGGGAATGGGCTAAAGTTGTGCCAGAGGTGTTTTAGGTTGGATGTTAGGAAGAACTTCTTTATGGAAGGGGCTGTGAGGCATTGGAATGGGCTGCCCAGGGAAGTGGTGGAGTCACCATCCCTGGAGGTCTTTAAAAGACGTTTAGATGTAGAGCTTAGGGATATGGTTTAGTGGGGACTGTTAGCGTTAGGTCAGAGGTTGGACTGGGTGATCTGGGAGGTCTCTTCTGACCTAGGTGATTCTGTGATTCTGTGATGAAAATGACACGGATGTCCATGTACTGGAGAAGAAAGGATGACTGCTTGGGCTGCTGCTATGAGGACATGTTTTAGGTCATTAGTTTATTCCTGTAAGCCGGCACATTGGGATGCTCACTGTCATAGTGTGAGGTGATGAATTTGGGATTCAGCCACCTCCCGCTGCACCCACAGATCTCCCGCAGAGGGGGCATAACATTAGGCCGGGGGGTAAAAAAATAGCGATGGGGGGTACAAAATCAGAGACAGACAGGCTGTAAGCAGCCGCGGCAGGCGCCGATTCATCCCGTTTTTCTGTCGGGCGCGGAGGCAGCGCCGCGGGGCGGTGCCGGGGCCGCGGCCGGGGCCTTGCAGCGGCTCCGGAGCCTCCCCGAGCCTGGCGCTTGCCGGGCGGGGCCGTGCGGGCGGCGCCTCAGCGGCGGGTGGCGGAGGAGCGGCCGCACGGTGAGGCCCGGGGCTGCCCCGGGGGCTCGGGGCGGATTTTTCCCCCCTGTGCCGGCTCCTGCGGGCAGGGCGTGTGCGTGGGGGCTGCGGGCTCGGGGCTGCCCCTGCTGGCTGGGCTGTGCCGGGCCGGGGGGGAGCTTAACGCTGTGCTCTGCGCTGCTGCCGGGATCAGCGCGGGGCCCAAGGGGTGGCACCAGGGAGGTTCAGGTTGGCAATGAGGAGCCATTTCTGCTCAGAAAGAGCAGTCAGGCGCTGGGACGGGTTGCCCAGGGAGGTGGTGGAGTCACCGTCCCTGGGGGTGCTCGAGGAAAGGCTGGGCGTGGTGCTGGGGGACAGGGCTCAGTGGGTGACACTGGCAGTGTGGGGGTGGTTGGACCGGGTGATCCTGAAGGCGTCTTCCAACCCTCATGGCCCTGTCACCCTGCACGTTAGGGTTATTTGGAGCTGCACCCACGCTGAGCCGTGGGCTGGATGCCAGGGCTGGCTGAATGGCACTGTGCTGGCACCTTGCGATCCCCATCCGAGGGGGTGCCAGCCAGGCACAGAAGAAGTGGCTGTTTTGGAGTCACGGGTGGCTTTTTAGATGTGCACAGCCACCATGTCAGGATGTCCGTGGTGTTAAAGCTGGTATTCGGTCTGAGCTGGTTGTCACAGGGCCTCTGAGTAGTCAGTGAAAAGAACGGGTGCCTGCAGTGAATCACTCGTCCTTCCTGTGTGCAGGTAATGGCAGGTGCTGGCTTGAGTTTCGTCCGGCTTGAAGTGCTGTATGGGCTGTGTCTGATTCAAAAAATCAGGCTGATAATAAGGAGCGGGGTTTCTGAAGTAATCAGTGGCATTCAGAAATAACTTTTAGTGAAATCTTTATGAAGACATCGTGATCTTTATGAAAATAACTTATTTTCATGGCGTTAAAACTAATGACACCAAATTCTCCCACACTGTCTATAGGTTGTGCACCATGTGGAAGCTTCCTTCTTTCCTGGCCCGGACGCTCACTTCTGGGACCAGTGGCTTGCCATTGCTTCCAGACATGGCTGAAGGTAAAGTAGTTGGCTGTGCTTTGGAAGGAGATTTGGAAATGTTTCTGAAGAGGTTATTCTTTCAGGTGGTGGCCCTTAATTAGTTGTTGTGGTTTGCACACATTGCATCTGGGCATGTCCTTGACTGTTTGTACCATGTGTATGTTTGTACCATTTATACCATAGCTCATGGTATAAATGTTCAGGAAGTATCAGAGTGTACGTGTTTGGAGATTGTTGGCTACAAATACATGCAGGACACTGAATTTACAGGCTTAGTGGCTACTCTGCTTCTTTAGACTTGGAAGAGGATGCAATTCTTTTTTTAGAGGAACAGCTGCTCCTTGAGGAGGCTCTAGGTAGAAAGTCCATGTGATACAGAGAGGTGCTGAGGAGCCTGGCTAGAATGGCTGAGAAATGGAGGAACTGAGTGGAAATGAGTCATACAGGACTGTTAGGGTGTCACTACTGCTAATTTCACACAGTGAAAGAAACCTTTTAATCAGATTAGTTTCATGAAAATGCACTCTCTCAATAGAGTTTTGTGTGGAAAGATTGTTTTAATAATCTAATAATAATAAACCAGTGTTCCTGTTTCAGAAGCTTTAAGAATGTTTTCTTGCATTCTTATCCCATGTACTGAGAAAAGGAGAGCAGAAAAAGAACTGAAACAAGATGCAAATAATTCCTTCATGGATTTCTGCTTGTTTCTAATGCTTTCTTTTCCTCTTTGTTTCTGAAATAGAACTTCAAGGTTACCCAGTAAAAGAGAAGAAGGTTATTGGTTGTTAGATAGACATTTATCTAGACTATTGAGAAAAAAACAAACACAAAAACTATAGGTTAAAGATAGTAATTCGGGAGGTCAAAGGAGAGAAGCAAGGATACAGGACGTTGCAAAATTGCAAATATTACCTCGCTCTTTTATTTGGATGTTTTGTGATGATGCTATCTAGAAGGCCAGTAAAAGTAGTGGAACCATCCTGGCCTTGCCTCTGTTTTTGTTCTAAGGGATGCTAATATTTCTTGGACTATAATAGCTGCAGATATTCGAGATTCTGTTCTAAAACTGCAGCATTTAAGTAACATTTTGCAAACTCGTGTTGATATATCAACTAATTCCCTTTAATTTGGTGTACGTGCTTTCACAAAACACCAGATACTCTTACTAGCTTTTCATGTGCTTCCTCCCAACGGTGGGTCCCAGTTGTGAACACCCTCAGTTCTTCCATGGTACTCCTAGAGGCACACCAAATGGATCTTCAGAAGCTTCCTCCGAGTTAACTCCTTTCCTGGAAAATGCTGCAGATAGGCTTTGCAAAGCTGTTAGTCAGCAATAAATGGTAGCACCAAGCTTGAAAAAAATATTTGGACTTAGACTGCAAGCAAGTTCTATGCAGAGCCTGCAGACAGAGGAACTGGAAAGCTGTGTTTGAGGGAGGTGACTGGCTTAATTGAAATCACAAAGATACTGGCCCTAAACCTTGGCAGTGAGCAAGGGCACCTTGCTTAGAGTTGGTTAAAGTTAAGGGACATGTACTTAAATGGAATTTAAGCAGGTGAAATAATCAGGTAACCCCTTAATGGATGTCATTTGTATCATTTCTTGTAATTGTTAATCTAACCTGTGTTTTCCACTCCACAGGACACTTACCCATTCATGTGAATAATGGTGTGTTGTGGTAATCCGAACATATTTTGATATTTGCTACAATGCTAAACTTACTTAGCTACTGTTTTGCCTTACTTTATTGCTCATGAAAAATGAAAACTTCTTCTCTGCCGACTTGCTTACAGCCTCTTTGCCTTCTTTAATGTTGTGAGTCACGATGAGTGAATGTCTGTGGTCATCTTTCTGGAAATGTCCTACTAGGTCTTGGACAGCACAGTGTATTTCTGATGGCATGCTGGATAATGCATTTTTTAACAGCCTTGTGGGATACAAAATCTCCTATGTAGCATCTCCTGCAGTACATAGCTTCATTTTAGACATTGGAATAAAAAAAAAAGGCTGTGGTTCAGACACGGTGGATTTCTGCATCTTTCACTGAAGGCCAGACGAAGCTCTACGCCGGACTGGTGGTAAAACACCCGCGTGGTCTGCCTGAACCTGGGGAGGTACCAGCACCAGGCGCTGTGGATGGCAGAGATGGATGCAGCGAGCTCGTTCAGCTGCCCTCGTGTCCTTCGTTACTGTGCTGTGCAGCTCAAATAAACTCAGGCCCTGCTGCTCTGGCTTTAGTGATCCACTGACCACAGCTGAGGAGTTAGTGTGAAATACGCAGTGTGTTAATGATGAATAAAAGCCATTTGTTGGAACTGTTCTGTGTGTCTAAGACATTTGCCAATGAGAAGAGAGAATGCACGAATTTTTATGCTTAATTACCGAAGTTTATGTTATAAAATCATTAAAATCTAGAAAAGCAGTATAATTTTTCTAGGGGAAGGAAAGAAAAGAAGATTTACAGGCCTTGAGCCTGTAAATGGACTAGATTTAGATTGGCAAAATCTTAGAAACACTTTTACGCTTTGTCCTTTTATTATTCAAATGAAAGTTACGTGGTCTCAGCCTGGCAAATGTTTACTTGTATACCTAAAATCAGAAATATTAAATGGGACTAATGTTGTATACATGTTTGCAGGTTTGGACTCGAGGTTTTTCAGAGCTTTTTACGTCTCTAAAGCTGAAAAGGAAGATGAACCTAGTTTAAACCAAGAGAGAGAAAGTGCTGCACGCTGTTGGAAAATTGAGGTTTTGTGTTCTAGAAGCTATGACAGTGTTTCTGCTAACACTGTGTTAATCAATGCATGCTATGGCATCTTCACAGCTGGAGTGTGAGTAACAGGAAAGTAGTAATTCCTATTATGTAAACAAGCCTGTTGCTTCTTAATAAAAAAAAAAAAAAAAGAGAATCAGATCCCTCTGGCTCTTCCAAAAAATCAGCTCTAAAATTTTCAATCAGTTCTTTTTCATTGAATATTTTTTGTTATTGGAATTAGTAATGGAACTTGTCTTATTTCAAAACGTATTTTCAGCTTAATTTCCAAAAGAACCCAGGCCTAAGTAATCTATTTTTGTCTTTGTCTGTCCTCTTGTCCCTTTCTTCTTCCAGACTCCTTTGTTGCTTGCTGCCAGCCAAGATAGATAAGCACAAATCCCAAACTGTGTTCCCACAAGGTTTGTGAAAACCAGCTTCTGAGTCAGAGGTTTGATAGGGTGCCCGAGTTAGTGCTGCGTGCGGGTCAGCCTGTGTCTGATGGCAGCTGCCAAGTTCCTGGGGTCTTTGTAGTGGCCAGCTGTTAGCTTGGCAGAGCCCTGGGCTAACCACAGCTCCTAACAGTGCTTGGCTGGAGGCCTGGCAAAGCAGAGGTTGGTTTAGAGGTTTGGGAGGGGAGCTGAAGGTGTTGCAGTAGGGGATGAGCAAATGGGGGGCTAGAGGAAGGGGTATGTGATATCAATCCATAGGGATCAGGCTTTGTTAGCTCCAGGGGTCACAGAACAGCTAGCTGAGTGCTGTGAGTACTCTGACCTGGCATTTAGTGTGTGATGGTGTCCCAAGACTTAAAGAGATTCAGCTCATGAGTCACCAGCAGCCCTCTTTCTGTTTGTGTGATGCTTTATTTCTGTAGCCCTTCCCTGATGTGTCACTATTTTGTCCTATTATTTTGGGCCTCTCGTATTAAAAATCTTTGGGAATAAGCAAGGGATTCCTGCTGTCCAATTCTCAGCTCTATTCAGTTATGAATTTGGGAATTGTTGCTGCTTGTTTACAAGTGTTCCCGGGTAGCACATATCCTGTCTCTGTTAGGCAGGTGAATATCATGGTAGGTTTGGTGAGACCCTAGCACATTTAATAGCCCCAGCAGGAAAGAGTAGAGTAGCTGCCTATGCAGAGCTGGTATTAACTCTGATAGCACAACCAGTATGGGAAAGCAATTTTACAGGTCTCACTTCAGTGTCTTGATGTTGTGTTCTTTGAGGCTTCTAGAAGTTTAGGCTATGAAACCCTCCTGGCAGCAGCCTGTCTAATTAAAAAATACTTTTTTTTTTCCAATCCCTGTCTCCCAGCTGCACTGTCCTTTTAATGTTCCTTTTACAGCTTTATGATCTGCGTTATCTCCGCTGTTTGTTTGTGTTTAGGCTGAAATATTTTCACATCAGAATTCCTCAATCCGGTCTTGATCTGCCGTCTCTTTCAGTTGTTAATGCAATCAAACGCCTGCGGTGCTAATTAACAACCTCTCTAAATGCATTCTCTATTGGCTGTACAAAATAAGCTACACAATCATGTTACTCAGTCCATTGTTGTGATATGCCTACTAACAGCATCAGTGAATTCGGCCAAACTTTTGTTTTTCAGGCTTCTATTTGCATGAATTTGCTTAATTTTTGTTTGTTCTGGGATGAGGACTGTGCCTTTTCGCACCAGGCAGCCAGCCTCGTGTTCTTCCCTTGCCCAACTAAGCTTTGTTTGCTTTGATTTTTTTGTTTGTTTGTTTCAGTGCGAAGCAGATTGAGGGAGATAGTGGGAGCATCTACCAACTGGAGGTACAGTGTACATTAAATGTATTTTACTTTACTTGTCAAACATGGGGAGAGCTCAGAGTTGCAGTAGAAATGTGAATTCAAATTGAAAAGTAATGCAGACGCTCTTGGATTGTTACTTTGTGGATCACAAACTGCTGAGATTTTTCTAGCAGATCCTCAGCACCAAGGGAACAAAATGCAAGGTCCTGATGGTTACAAGATTCTCTTGCGACCCTGGAATCTGATGGAAGTTTGGGAGCTTTAGGGCCGTACTGGAAACGTTATGTTGCAATTACCTCTTGATTTATCTGCTGGTGGACTTATCCTGGTCAGGTGTAGCTCAGGCATTTCTTTTCTCTGCCGGAACTTAATTGTAGACCAATTTACATCTGCTTTAAATCATCTAAATTTTGGCTTGCCCAGTTTACCTGCCTCCCCCTCTGTTATCATGGATGAGCCAGAGTTGCCTGTAATCCTGCAGCTGCTAACACTTCTGAGGACGTCAGTGTAGCCATCAGGGGAACTTGTGTTGCTGACTGGTTGGCCCCGCATTTATTTTCTTGATGGGTGATTATCTTATGACTGTATTTGCTGAGCTCCTGTTGCACATTTTTAGAACTGATAAGGAAAGGAAAAGGGGTTTGCCTGGATGGAGTGTCTGATGGCCTTCTGAATAGGTTTATCTCAGCGGCATTATAGGCCTGCTGAAGAAAATGCCTGAATTGGGGAAGTTGAGCTTTGTTTAGGAAGATTGGTAAGTAAGCATCATGGGGCTTGCAATTTTTATAAGGAGTCTAGAAGATGGCTCTTAAGAAAGCCTTTCCAGCAGCCCATAGTGGCTAGGGAGGAACCATTCCATGTGGAAATACCACCTGAGGAGTGAGGCTTTAGAGGGCCCTGGTCAAATCTGATCCTCCATCCATTTCTTTTCCCCCTACCAAGTCTAGGTGCATTTCTTGTGCAGTAAAAAATGCAACAGAAACAGCTGAAGCATGCAGTGCCTTGCAAACTGCCATGAAGAAGGAAGCCCCTTGTCAGGAGTGCTTGAGAATGACAGGCTTAATTTAATATCTGGGGAGGTTTGGAGGATGTGGGTCGTGTAGACTTGGAGAACCCACTTTTATGTTGGACTGACACAGAGTTGATACATGTGGAGGGTCAACAGCCAGTGCTTTCATCAAGCTAGACCACGGAATGACGAGAGGGGACCGACCCAAGAAAAGAGCTTGATAGGGTTGTGAAATGGGAGCTGGGGAAGGACTGTGAGGGCCTGATGCGTATCCATCTGGGTTGCTGGGAGGTGTGCGTTGGGAGAACGCTTCGAGCTATTAATTTTGCTGCAAGGAAGCTTTGGTTCATGATTTCTCTTGTAAATGTCAGTGGTGTTTTGTTTTAAAAAGTAACACCTTGCTTATAAATGCCTTCTGCTTTCCTACCCGTGTGACTAAAACAATGAGTTTGCTCATCACTGATATAGCGCAGTGATTCTTATTATAGGTCTCACATAGGTATTAGATCTAGGTTATGGAGGATTTAGACCTTATTGAAGTCAGTAAGAATTAACTAATCCACTGAATTAGAAGGCCTGTAAAATTTGTCTGGGGTACAATCTGATAACAGATTCGTGGGGTGACTTACATTACGGTTTAGGTAGAGTTGTAGCCATTTCAGAAACAAATAATGCCATTTCCCAGAATGTTTTGGGCAGCTATTAATTAATACTTTGAAATATTGTTACTGTATGACTGATAATTGCAGGATGTAGAAGTACTTGGCCATTGAAAACGTTATTGCCTTGAGCCCAATATTTCTATATATTGAAGAGTACATTCTGAAGGCAAAGTGAGGAGTTCTGCTGCTGCCCTCAGAGGAGCCAGGATAGGACTGGTGAAAACAGAGCATAGTTGCATTTTTGTCACTTGTTTTCTGTGTGTTTGTAGTCAAATTTTTTATTTAGTCTCTGACTGATTTCTCTTAAACCTTTCAATGAAAGCCCTTGAAAGCAAACCTTAAAAAAAAGCAAATACAAAAACCAAACCACCACCATAAAGGAGCATCGTCTGGGACATTGCACCTTTCCTTAGTCATCTAGGATATTCTATTTCTATGCGGTTGCCCAACTTCAAACATAAACATACTGGAATAGGTTGTTCCCTTTTCATTTTTTCTGAACTCTGCAGTTGTTGTGTTGCCCAGGCAAGGTAAGCTGTGTTTCATATGCTTATAAACAGTAAAATTTAAAAGAAAGATTTTCTGCTAAACCTTTACTGTCTTTGATTATGGATTTACACTTCCTCCAGAATTATTAAAGAGCAAAGAGGGAGTATAAATGTTGAAATGTGACTTTTCTACCCCTTCTCTCCCAAAAATAAAAACCAAAGCTAAAAAAGTTATACTTTTAAAGTATGTCTGATACCCAGAATTCATCCAAAGTGAAAACTTCGGAAGACAAGTTTTTGGTGAGCTTCTTGGTGAAAAGCTTCTTTCTGTTGTTTAAGATTTTTATTTTTTTTTTGGCCTTATTGAACAGAGTGGCTCTCAAATCACAACGGTACAGCATGCACAGCTGAATGAATGGCGCACATTCTCCACAAGTTTAAAATTATGTTTGGTTACTTGGAGCATGAGAAGGCATAAAACACCACAAATTTGATTAATAGTTGTGCACACTCTTTTGATTTTTGTCTGAACTGTTGCATGCTTAACTTTCATTTATGTAGTGCTTTGTTATTGATTCTAGGGATGTTATGAAATACTTGCTTTATTAGTTAGGCTGCGCTTCTAAAGGGAGGGTGCTTTGGAGGAACAGGCAAGAGGGTATGTTGGGCAAGGTTGCTGTTATCTATCACAGATTCCTGTGCAAGGAACCAGCTTGGAAAGAGTTGGAAAGAAGTGACAGTACATTGGCCCTGTCTTCCTTGTGAGATTTGTAATCTCTCTGGCCTCACGGTGCTGAAAAAGCATCTCTGAATTAATTGTTCCCTTTTTTGTGTTATTTATTTTCACACCTTTCCTGTGTAGTTGTAAAGACGACTGGGTAGAAAGGGAAATATGTAGACTAACTTTCCCTTTTTTGTGTGCCTCTTTTATGTATGCTGCATGAATAACAGTTGTTGCTGTAAAGGAAGAAGTCATCTGTAGGTGATAGCAATTCCTACCAGATCAGCTCTCTTTGTCAGTGCTGACCAGTACTGTACATCTGCTTTACTCCTTGAGAGAGATTCTAAGTTGACAGTCCTGTAAAATTGACGCTGTAGGAAGAGTTGTAATACAGTAGCTACAAAAAGTGTGAATGAACGTAAAACCTTATAGGTTAAATTAGGCATGATCTGTTTTTTTTTTTTTTTTTTTTTTTTTCTGTTAAAACTAAGTTGTTTTCAAGGGGAACCATTTTTGTAGCATTCAGAATTGTATAAATTAAATTTGTCTCGTTAGTATGTGCTTGCAACTGGTACACAAAGCTATTTAAAACTTTTTGGCAGTAGTCTTCCTTTATCTGATTATGTGCATTTCTCTTTCTTTTCAAGACACACTTTGTCTTCCTATCTTTAATTTGTTTTTTTGTTTTGGTAATTTTCAGTGGGACATCTTTTAGCTAGAGAGAATTTCAGCAGCCTAATATACTCTTCTCATACTCCAGATGAAGTGTTTCTTTTCTTACTAGGGATCATGTGCAAGCAATGCAAGAAAGAAAAGCTCTCCACACTTTACTGGCAAAACGTCAGGAAGATCTCCCCCCTAGAAGAATGAAAGATAGCTATTTGGAAGTTATCCTGCCTCTAGGAAGTCAACCTCAAATAAGAGAGAAGTATCTGAATGTATACAACAGTGTAAGGTAACAAAGTAAATATATTACACATACAGGAAAGTGTTAACTTTAATGTATTTTGGAAACAGTTATTTAATTGTCAAAAATGTATCTTACAGGTTTGGAAGGATACTTGAAGACCTTGACAGTTTAGGAGGTAGGTATCTGTGCCCTTGAAAAGAATACACAAATAATGCAGAGTGAATTTGACTACTGATACAGTATGACCTCAGCAAGGATTGCATCAATGTGCTGTCTCAGAGGGGAATTAAAAAAGATACTGATGCTGAAGGAGGATGAAGTATAAATAGGAACAGTCAGAAGCAAAATGCTAAGCTTCAGCTTCTGCCAGTTTGTAAAGGAGCAGCTATAAGAATAATTACACTCAGTCGCTTCACGAGTTAGCTTTCTTATTTTATTTTTCCGTGTCATTTATTCATGGTCTTTAAAATATCAAGATCTTTGATTCCTGTTTTGCAGCTAAAATAATTGCTGAGTTGTTAGTATGACTTGATCTTTTTCTCTTAGAAGTGAGCAGGAAATTCAACAGAGAAGATGTCAGGTTCTACCCCTGGGACAGAGCAATGCTGGACACAGGCACAGACTGGGAGCCGGGTGTCTGGGGAGCAGCTCAGCAGAAAGGGACCTGGGGGTGCTGGTGGCAGCAGGCTCAGCATGAGGGCAAACCACTTTTTGGGGTGTATTATACACAGCACAGCCAGCTGGACAAAAGCGGTGATTGTCTCACTGCATTCAGCGTTGGTGTGGCCTCGCCTTGAACGCTGCATGCAGTTCTGGTCAGCAACATGAAAAGGATGTGAGGGCCTTGAAAGTGCCCAGAGAAGGGCAACAAAGCGTGGGAACGGCACAAAGCTGTGCCGGGGAGGTTCAGACTGGGCATTAGGAAACGTTTCTTTGCCGTCACACACTGAAACAGGCTTGTTAGGGAGGTGGTTGCTCTCTGTGCCTGCTGGTGCCCAGAGGCGTCTGGACAGTGCCCTCAGTAATAAGCTTAAGATTTTGGTTAACCCTGAAGTGATCAGGTGGTTGGACTCCACAATCTTTGTAGGTCCCTTCCAACTATTCTGTTCTGTCTTAAAATGTCACCAGATGACGTCTTTCTTCAGTAAAGTTCTGTAGCTGGTCAGTAGCATTCTGATGGAGCTTTTTTTTAAAAAAAAATGAGTGCTTGTTAAGGGAAAGGTCTGAGGGGGAAGCATGTACGTAATGGTTCCTTCAGCAGGACAGAAAGACCTTCTGTGGGTCCGGATGGCCAAGAGTGAGGCAGGCAGAGAAACAAGTGACTGTGTGTCACCTTTCTGTGAGGATAGGCAAAAGAGCTAGATGACTTGTGTTTTGTGCTGGGAGATGGAAGATAGTAGCTTCAGGACCTGTCCTAAATTAGAAAAGGAGACTTGAAGCTGGTGGTTCATTTCATCTGATGAGATGAGCCTGTTTTTCGTTCTGTGCCTTGCTTATTTTCTCTGTAGACCTGTGAAGATCTTGGATTTTTCCTGGTAACAGCACAGAATGTCCTTGCCTTGTTGTAGTCATACTTGTCTCCAGTCAGCTCTACTGGGGATATATTATTCCGGAGAAATCAAGATTCTGTGCCAGTTACACAGTGTTCAGAATGGTGGTAAGCGGTTTTCATGGGAACAAATACCATTCCACCCTCTCCCCAGCATATCCAGTGATCTTGGCAAATGTGCCATGTGAATGGCTGATCAATTTCTAAGTTTTTGTCTTTGACATTAGGGTTCTGGTAAATCCTATTTGGACTATTATTGATTGTATTGATGCCATGACTGATAGGCATCACAATTTTTAGAATTATGATTTTAGTAATTTTTACTTAAATTTCCTGGAAAGACAGAGATTTTCCTTTTCTGGAAAGTATCTGCACCTAATGAGATGCTTTTGAAATCTTTATTGAGTGAAAATTACTTGAGTACTAGGAAGAATAAGTCTTTGCAACATTACTCTTCACTATTGCTCTGAGTCTGTTATTACTCTGAGGAGTCTGTTTACTTGCATATGCCCTCGTGAGCAGAGCTTATTAATCAAGTAATCATTTGGCTAGTAATGATTACGGTGTGATAATTACCTCTAACTATGCTTTCATGCCTGTAGGGCACAGTTTATCTAATCTGCACCTCTTTAAAGGAATCAGTATCTGAAAACAAGTCTGCAGATAGTATGTATCCTTGAACAACCTGCATGAAATCGAAGTAGGAGGTAGGAAGGGAATGAATGATCTGAGAGAGTGGGCTACAGGGATAAGGGAACAGATTATGTGGGATTGGAAGGAGTGGAGTGACAGGTTGATTTAAAGCACTCAGTTAAATTTCTCATTGTAAGTAAATATACACGTAGCTGAGACAGCTGCCGAATCACTGTTTTCTTTATAGCATTCTCCTGAATTAAGTACATGAAAATGTGTAAGTCGTGCACTCCTACGCTGTGATATTTCGGTCTGTGTTTTGCAGGTACCTCTCATGCTTCACAAAGATGGGTTTGATCTGCTCTGCTAAAATTCTTGTTAAAATACAAGAGAACTAAATGCTGACTCTGTTTTTGGTCTCTCCACAGTTCTTATTTGCTACACTCACACCAAGCAGGAAGCGCAGCCAAGGTCTCCCTTATCGATAGTTACAGCCCTGGTGGATAAAATTAGTAAGTGGCAATTTGATCAGCAGGAATAGTTTCATCTGTTTATCTTCCTCATTCAGCAGCTACTGCATTCCTGTTGTTGTTACTGGGGATACCTTCTTCCCTCCCCCATTGAGTTGCCTTCATGTTGCTTTGCCTTTGACCTCTTAAATATTCTGCCTTTTATAGAAGGGAGGAGGGGAAGAGGGTTAAGTGGATGCTTTTCAGCATTTCAGATTTCCCTTCCTTTAAAAGCACAACTTCAGTGTCTCCTGCACCTCTGTGTTTGGTTTTGTATTAGCATGTGAGTTTCTTAGCTTCATTTTTAAACAGTGTGTGTTCTGGTGAAGTTGGACCTTGCTTGTGTCGCATGTCCTGCTGACCACCTCTGTGGGTCTGCCAGCCATGTGCCTGTTTCTTCCTCTTCTGGTTTTAGTGAAAACAGATAAGGCAGGAACTGCAGGCTAGCAGTGTGGTCCTGTGCAAGAGCCATCTCTTCGGGGTTGTTTGTGTGCTTTGCTGCTTACACAACACAAGAAGACCTTAGAGGAACCAGTCTTTCTAGTATTAGACCTGAGTGATCTGTCTCCAGTAACCTCTAACGTTTATTCCTGCAGATTTGCGCAAGAAGGTCGTACACCCTGACTGCGACATCAAATTCACCGGCAATGTTTCTTGGGTTGGGAAGACCTCAATGGAAGTAAAGATGCACATGCTGCAGGTTAGTTCCTGGCACTTCTGTCTCTCCTGCAGTAGTCACAAGGTGTTTCAGAGTGAATTCTGGATGATGACACTAACAGCCTAAATTACATTTCTAGAATAACCAAGGTGACTTCCAGTAGGTTAGGTAATACGTTATTAAACACTAAATAATTAAAAATAAATAGGTGTTACTACTCTACACTGTACAGGAAGCAAAATGAATATTAATTTAATTAAAAATCCCTAATATTTCTATTGAATACTTACAGTCAGTTGATTAGTTAGCTGAAACATTCAGTATTTTAATTATTTAGAGTAGCGAGGGTAGTCTACTTACGTGATAGGAGTGGCTATGAGTCAGATAAACAGGTAAATATTTTTTGATTCGGTTTGTGTCCTTAAGTGAAGTCTCTGATGTAGAAGATAACGTTACACCTTTGTTGTCTGAACTGCCTCCCAGTGCTGACAGTGGTGCCAACTTGGTATTACTTATAAAATTGTTTAGGCATTTCTCAGAATAAAGAGGAACTGGGCAATTTACAATTTTATTTTATATTTTTTTTTCCCTAGCTGAAGATAGTAGTTAATCAGCATTCCTCTGCTTAATGGTTTTGTTACAGAATTCCCGAAAATGGAGTTCTAAGTTGTGTTCTTTCCTTCTGTTCAGCCTACTGTGGGAAATCTCAGAAGGGATGATAAAATGAAAGTAAACATTGTGATAACGATGTGAGTGTGTAGGTGGTACCAACTGAATAGCTTGCACTTTTTATAATTTTAGAGTTTAAAGATAAAATTCTTTCCTGTCTCTCTCAGCTGCATGATGGTGATTACTGCCCTGTGTTAGATGCAACCTTTGTCATGGTGGCCCGGGACCCAGAAAACAAACGGTAATTTGTAGGACAGGGAAATAGTCTCCAGGCTCCTGTTGTGGTGAAAGTGGCAAATGTGGCAGCTGTGTATGTGTGAAGCTGTATGGTGTGGGTTATAAATGAATCGTATAGTTGATGTTTTCTGTTGACAAATGTTACTTTCCTGAGGCAAGCATCAGAGCTTTGAATTCAGGAGTCAAATGATACCAGGCATTGCTGTTAGTCTTTGGATCTGTCCCTTTTCCATAACAGATTTTCCCTGTGTTTGAATGACTGGCCTGATGAACAAAGAAGTAAATCAGTGGACTACTGACCCATGTGCATTGTACAGTAACTGTTAAAATTGATTGCTTTCTTGCCCTAAAAAACAAACAAACAAACAAACAAAAAACAGAAAGATTGAGTCTCAGTGGTTCAGAATCACAGAACAGCTTAGGTTGGCGGGGACCTCTGGAGGTCATCTAGTCCAACCCCCTAGCTCAAGCAGGGGCACCCAGAGCAGGTTCCCCAGAAGCACATCCAGGAGGGTTTTGAAAACTCTGTGCCAGTGCTCTGTCACCCACACAGAGCAAAAGTGCTCCCTGATGTTCAGATGAAGCTCGTGTGTGCCAGTTCGTGCCCATGGGCTTTTGATCTAGCACTGGCACCACTGAAAATAGCATGGATCCATCCTCTTTTCACCTTCCTTTCAGGTAGGTTAAATAGTTTTTGAGTGTAATAGTATCATTAATTCTGTAATTTGGTATGGTAGGTGTTGTCAGAATACTTCAACCTAAATTAGATAAAAATGTATGTAAAACAAAAAACAAAAAAACATGGCCGTGGTGAGTATTCTCACAAAACAAACAAACAAACAAAAAAAATCATGGAAAAAGAGGAAAAAAAATCAGAAAAAAAATGTTTTTCACCCTTTCTGTAATACTTAGTTGTTAAACAGACTGCTCAGTTTCAGTTTTGGTTTATATGACTCCAGTACTAGAAAAAAATTACATCTTGTATTTCTTACACCTTGTATGACTTTCAGAAGTAATAAACGATTTTCTTTTTAAATAGTTTAAATAATTGTCTATGTTTAATGAAGAAGGGTATTTATTGGAGGGGCTTTGCTTGACATAATTATTTAATCCTGATACTATTATAAGGAGTTACTAGTATAGTTTTCTGTATCAGATTTGTGTTAGTTTTAGATCCTATTAGTGCATTATATGTTGAAAAGAGATATATGTATATATACACTTAATTTTATGGTTCCCCCTCTTTTTTTTTTTTCCCCCAAAATTGCAAAAATGGCATTATACACTAGTAGACTGGCTACTGTAGCAAAACAAACAATAATACTCCAAGCAACTATCCAAGGCAGTGTTTTTATTCTGCTTTACAAACAGGCTGAGGACAACTGAGGAGATAAGCTGTCTGCATAAGCCCATGTAGATAAGACTTCACTCAAACTTCAGTGTCTGTTCTTCGAGCCAGGTCACCACAAACCTGGTGTGTTCTGGAAGCATTGTATGTGAGGCAGAAACCTTTCAGAGAGCTACAGGGTATATTAGATTAGGTATAATGCCCCGAAATCTGGTTTCGTGGCTTTGCAGACCATAAAAAACTTGCATCTCGGGGGCTTGGACAGGAGAGCAAATGGAGATGTGTCCTGAGCTGAAGAGAGGGGGAATGAGCTGTGCAATAGTGCAGGAGCTGGTGTGTCTTGAAAATCCAGAGTTCTAGCAAACAAGGGAAAAGAGCAGGCTGTTCCAATTGAAAGGTCTCTTTGTATGCTTCTTGTTACTAGCCCAAGTAAAGTCTGAGGACAGAGGTTCTTAATATGCTTTGCAGATTTACATATTCGTGTGTGTGTGTGTATGTATGTGCATATATGTATGTGTTTATTTGCATATATATCTTGTTTTGAGTATTTGTATAAGTGTTTAAAAATAATCTGTGGGAATCATGGGGAAAAATGGTACTTGAAAATAAGCATTTTCCCTGCTTTGTGAGAAGAAATAATTAAGCTTAATGCAATTTTGTTAGAGTGAATTTATTTGTGCAGTTAAGCAAATGTATGAATTGGGACTCAAGGCAGCCTCATGTCATCTTCTTTGATAAGTGGCGTATGTGGTAAACAGCTTTTGGCTGTTGATAAGGCTGTCATGGGAACATGTAGATTGTGAGAACACTCGCTAGCTACAGCACTGTGCTCTTTCTATTCCAGAAGGAATGCTGCTGTTCAAGTTTTGTGTATCTATTTTAGACTATCCTAGATCACCACTTCATTTATTGAGTTTCTAAATAGCTTTCTGCTTTAATGATCTTCGTGTAATCTATGGGTAGAGATATAGCTCTTTATGAAGCACAGATGTGTCAATTATTTTGCCTTAATTGTACTAGACTGTGGTTGGATAGCTTCAATTCTGAAGAGGAAGTTAAGCAAGTGTGATATTCTGTTGGCAGCTGTCAATTATGAAATAATGTATTTATTTCTATGGTATAATCTGAAGTATGGTATAATCTGAAGGATGTCTTTTGATCTTGTGTATGTATGTAAGCAAAAATGAAACACGGTGTATTTACAGGGCAAATTCTTGTAAAGTTTGTAATTTACAAATCTCTGTCCATAGGCCAGCGTTTGTTAACCCACTCATTCCTGAGAGCCCCGAGGAAGAAGAAATCTTCAAGCAAGGGGAAAGTATGTCATGTGCAGATGTAGTGTTTAGTGACATGGTTTAATGCTGGACTGGGCAGTGTTAGGTTAAAGGTTGGACCAGGTGATCTTAGAGGCCTCTTCCAACCTAAATAATTCTGTATTTCCTGGTAGCATGTAAATCTGCTTTTGTTTCAAGTTAGTAGCTGGAAGGAAGTAGACTTCAGAAGTTCTTCTACTTAGAAATGGTCCTCATTTGTTCAAAAGCAGATTTTTGTCATGTCTCATGTGTCAATATCATTCAGGTTTTAAAAGCCTGCTCTCACATTCTTGGAAACTTTTTGGCTAAACTGACAGGCACTCCGTGTCAGTACTGAGTACTGAACATGGAGGGGAGAGCAGAAGAAATAGCATAGCTCTGTTTTCTTTTGTTTCAAGCTGGAATTTCAAAGTTGGGAATTAAAGAGAAATGTTAAAGACTGAATAAACTGAACAGAAGATATTTTAAGTTAAAATTTCAGTCATTATGGCCTATGGCAGTGAATTCATAAATTTGTATTCTTGTACTATTGGCAAAACCTGAAGAAGGTTGCTATTTAGTGATTCTTGCTTGATACGTTTTTCTGTACTTCAGGGGGAGTACCTACGTTTCCTGTAAGGGGACTGGGTATCAGCTCCATTGGGTCTTTATCTTTTTTCCTATATGCAGTCAGTTCTAAAAGCCAAACCTTTGTTTGAGATAGGATTGTCAAGCTCTAGCTTTTAACTTAACAGAGGAAAAAGATATGAAGTCAGTTGATTCCAGATTCAAATCATCAGAGCCAAATCAATTTTTTTTTCATTTAAACTCTAACATACTTTTTTTTTTCTTCTCTGCTTAGTGAACAAGTTAAAGAGGATTGATTTCAGCACCGCTTCCTTACTGAAAATGGCTCCCACTGCAGAAGAAAGAAACATTGTTCACGACATATTCCTTAATACATTGGACACGAGGCAAGAAAGGGAGGGAGGGGTGGAGGAGAAGTGGTGTTTTGAGGAAGAAAATTCATGTGCATTTTGACTGGGCTCTTAGAGGGCATACTGGCATAAAGGCACATGTTTGTTTTCCTATTTTTCTATTTAAACTCTGGGCCATTTTGCTTGAAATACAGGTACAAACTTTGACATGTCATTTGTGCCTCTTAAGAGGCTTTCATCATTGAGGAGTGTTAGCTATGCCAAGATGATGAAAGTGTTAACACAGAGAGCTTCTGAGTAAGATGTTAGGAATAATCCTGAAGAAAAAGGTTAATGATGTTTAACCATATAAGGGAATGCAATGGTTTTGCACTGTGTGATTTATACAATATAAGAGTTTTCTGCCAGGTAGGTAGAAGAAAGCCTGTGAGGGCAGGAATCGGCCATATTTTGATCGGGTAATTTACAGTGTGTTTTAGGTATAATTCTGGGCAACATTAGTTGGGGGAGACTAGTGTTGGCACACTTCTCTTGCAGTTCAGATTTCTGTGAAATCATCCAGTTGCCAATGGTTGTAGAACAATGTCTAATAACATTAGCGTGCTATTGTGTTTGTGGATGATTTCTTTGACTCACTAACCTTACACAGTTGTTATTTTCAAAGCTGTTCACCGAAGTGAGACATACCTTCTGTTAAAAATAACAGAGGTGTTTTGTACACAGTCTGCCTGGGTTTGAAAACCTCAGACTGTCTGCATGTTTGATGTTGAATTATTCTGTTAGCTCGTTACTTGCTTTTAATTTATACTCTGACTTAATAAATAGTGTAAGGCTTATCTGGGAAAGTGTGTTTTGTGGATGTGGCTTATCTTTTCTCTAATGTACTTTTCTCAAGGTGAGATTGTTTGTTCATATGAGTTTGGACATTAGCAGAAGTTTCCAAAAGAAGAGACACGTAGACTTGTAATTTGTTATTGCAATCATAACTATCTCTTTAGATACAGCTTCAGGCTCAGTTGGAGCAGCTTTCAGTGACAGCATTCCTGGATGGTGGCTTGTTTGGTTTCAATTTTTATATTGTTTGTATTTGTCTTTTGCATTTTTGACCTGTTGAAATCTGCTCATGTAAAGTTTTTGTGTTTCCTTCATAGGACAGTAAGTTTTCGGAGTCGTGTATTACCACCCAATTCAGTCTGGATGGAAGATGCAAAGCTAAAGGGCCTACAGATTTGCCATCCTCAGGTATTTTGAAAAATATGAATAAAGTACAGAAATGGCTACCGAATTATGAATTGTCTTTTAAGACTAATTAATACATTATTTTGTTTAGGTTCTGCAGTGCTTGAGTTGTGTTTAGATCTTAGTTTCTTTTGCCATTTTTCTGTTAATGGAATAGAAAATCAGTATCTACTTGGATTGCCAGTGCAAAATAGAGGATTTCTCATTACTTTCTTTCCTATGACTGCTTATTTTGTGTAAAGAAATTAATTCCCAATTTATTTAATTTGGGCTTCCAGTTTATGATACAGCCTAGAGTTTTATGTTATCAAATAAGTGCCTATTAAGCAAAGGTGCCTCAGCCATTTGGACTTTTGCATGCCTTTATACATTCAGGTGCTCGAAGTTCTGTTAAATGCTGTGAACTGAACCGCAGACTTCAACACAGTGCTTTGAGAAGAACATACGTGATGCAGCAGTCTCATTTTTCTGTTTCTATGTACAGGAGCGGAACATCTTCAATAGGATCTTTGGGGGTTTTCTAATGAGAAAGGCATTTGAACTGGGATGGGCAACTGCTTGCAGCTGTGGGTGAGTTGCAGACTTTTTATGTGTATAAAACCTGGAACATTGACCATGTATGGATAGGTCAGGAAACCATGCTAGCCAACCTAATGACAATATGATCAGAAAAGACTGACGTGTTTAAGAGGAGGATGCTGCAGTATTATTTTACAGCACTATTTTACTTAGAGCACCTGTCATATTTGCAAAGAGATTTGCATCATGCTCCTTGGAGCTTGGTTTTTAAACACTAAACATAGGGATAGAAACTGCATCTTTTTTCTGTTTTGTTCTGTCTTGCTAAGCTACTGAGACTGACTTTGAAGATATGATTTTTATTTTCCTAAATGTATAAAATAAACGTTCTCCTAAATAAATACTGCACCTTTTAATTATGTACTCAAGAGGAATGGTTTCTGAACAACTTGTAATAACTGCTTGTGCTTAGTAAGTGTGACCTGTCATCACCCAGCAAAGATCTATGCCTGAGCTTAATGGAGCATGCGTAGCCTAATAGAAAGGTGCCTGTGTCAGTGCTTGGAAAACCAAGGCCTAAGCTGTGGTGGCATGAAGTTTGCCTAGGGAGTGTAAGTCATAAGATAAAATATGATGCAATAGTGTAACCTACAAGAGGTTTCCTCCTCTTATTTTTTGTCTTTTAAAGAAAGATTTATTTTCTAATAACCCCTGATTGAAATGCTGGGAAGGAAATAGTTTAAATTTCTCCAAATATACTAGTTGTTCTTGAGATGAAATTTCTTTTTCTCTCTCAGGGGTTCCAGACCTTTTATTGTATCTGTTGATGATATCATGTTTCAGAGGCCAGTTGAGGTTGGATCCTTATTATTGCTTTCTGGACAGGTAGGAGTTTTTGTCTGCTCTTCAAAGAGAAATAACTTACCCTTCTTGTTATCAGTGTTAATCACTGATAACGAACTGTGCATTATGAATGTTTTATGACTTCTCTTGTTAAGCCGTAAAATCGTCTGTTACAGTTTTTCAGTGCCAGTGATGAAGTATGAGCTGTAACTCCTTTCCTAACTGTGTAGGTCTGTTACACGGAGAAAAACTACATCCAGGTTCGAGTGCACAGCGAGGTGTATGATGCAGATACTAGAGAGCACCACACAACCAACATCTTCCATTTTACATTCATATCAGAAAATGAGGTCCCGCGTGTTGTGCCCAAAACATACGGAGGCAAGTATCCAGTTAATGCATTGCCATTGAAACTGTGGAAAAGAACACTTCCTTTCTGCTGAAATGTTTGTCATTTTAATAGATGAATTATTGGCATTTGGATATTTTAACAGGATTTCGTGGCAAAGCACGTTTATTTTATGCTGTGATGACAATGTGGATTGCTTCTTGATCTTACCATTCTGTGTAGTTAGTTGCCCGATAATGATACTAAGTTGTTAATGTGTTTTTCTCTTTTCTTCACCTGATTTCAGAGTCCATGTTGTATTTAGACGGGAAGCGACACTTTGCTGCAACCATGAAAGAAATCTGAGACGTGCTGAGTACATCAGCAGTGTAGCAGCACACTGCCTTAGACTGAATGAGTCATCACCAAGGATGGCTAACAAACAAGTGCTCTCAATACTAAACCAAAATACCCCCCCCCTTTTAGTACTATTTATGTATTTGAATATAAGTGCATTTTTTATTCTCTGCTACTAGGATTTCTTGAAATTTCCTTTGACACACCAGTTCTGTTAGGAAACGAGGCTGAAAAAATACAATCATACTTTGCTTTGAGAGATCTTATTACCCTCCTTGCTGTCTTGTCACCATCTGCCTTCTTTCCCTTGGTAGCTCCCCTTTGTGCTTCTCTGACAATGGATAGAAGTTCTATCAGAAGAATGTGCAATAAGTAGATAGACACAGATGAAGCCATTTGACCTGTATTCTTATGTAAATTAGGTGTAGGGTCTTTTTTTTCAAGAAGGACATGGGCAGCTGGGTAGCAACAGAAGCTCAGAAGTTGTTAGTGTGCAGTGTACAAGCAGGTATTTTCCATCAGTTTGGATTTTACAAGGTTGTTGCAGCTTCTTTTTTATATGGTTTCATGCTCACTCGGTAGACTTGTCTGCAATGATGTGAGGTTGCTAGATGGTCTGTTCTGACATTGTAGGCATACAGCCAGCCCTGTCAGCCTCTTCTATTTTTTTTTTTCTCTGCTGTAACTGCACACTAGTTCCTGAATGAGTTATTTCTCGTAACCTATGGAAGAGTGATCTGATTGGTGAAATTTTGTAAGACTGGGAAATGGTAGTGTAGAGCGGAACCGGGAGCAGAGAAGGAAAATGCTGCTAAAATGGTAATGGTTATGTTTGATTTCTGCAGCAATTCAGGGCCCAGGGAATCTCTGCTGAACAGTTCCTGAGTCAGGTGCTGAGTGGTGAGAGGTTTTTTTTTTTTTTTGTTGGACTTGCGGGGTGCAGATGACAGCCTCCACAGCTGGGTTATTTGTGTGCTTCCTCAGTAGGTTGTAATGAAATGTGAGCACTACACGGCTTTTAAAGTTGTTGAGTTTACCTATGAAGGATGGAGCAACTGAGCACCACAGAGTGGACACCAAAGTGGACATAACCATGGTATATAGGTAGCAGGAAGAAAGTAGTTGATACTGAAGTGCTTCTATGCAGTGGAGAAAGCTTTCATTGACAGATGAAGCCGAATATACTGAAATTAGGAGGATGAGTGATGGAAAGCATCAGCTTTTAGCAGTGGGGATGAGTCACAAGCACAAAATGTGGCCTTGGATACCTTCAAATCAAGATTGATGTTCTGTATTAGCAAGGCGGACACCTAAACTGGAGTAGTTGGGCTCCATGGCAGGTTAAATGGATGAACTGTGGTGTTTTATAACCCAGGAGAATAGACTCATCTGGCCCTTCTAGGTTCAAAATTTGTGAAATCAGGAAGCACTGGGTAAAAGTGGTATGACAGCACAGACGCATGAAATGAGTTGATAAAACAGTGTTGAGATTTTTATTTCAGAGTTAGAAAGTTTTAAAAAAAATTAATGTTTAGAAGCAACTTTATTTTTGCTAGAAGGATAGTGTGATGTTCATGGCTCCTAAAAGCCGACTGTTACTCCTATAAAGAGACTGAATGTTACAACTAGTATGCAACACATTGGCCTTTCCTTTCGAAGAACGTGCTGCTTGTATTTGTAAGTTAGGCAGCTTTCCAGTGCAGGAACAGGGATGTTACCTGATGCAGATGGGATTAATGCATCGCAGAGAGATCAAGCTTCCAGATCCTTATGGAGTTTCTCCCTTCAGTTACGCTCTGTTGCTGATTCAGCTATTTTTAATAATTTTTTGTAATGGTTATGCCACTCTGGGCATGTATTTTATATTTTCTGTTTTCCTGATTTTTAAAACTCTTTCGAAGCTGAATATACTTGACTGACCAAACAAATAAAGAACTGAAAATCTATCCCAGCTTTTTATATGTATCAATATTTCAATATGAATTTATCACAGTTTCTAAATTCAGCCTTCGGAAGGGGGTGGGAGAAAAAGGTTATAGAGTAGGGAGCAAGGCTTGACATCAAAACCTCTGGATGCAGTGAGGAAAATGAATCCCACAAATGAAGTTGCTTAAAAGAACTGTTCCATGAATGAAGCTGCTTGAGAGAATTGCTGTGTTTTTGTACTTCATGATAATGCAATCGTGTACCACAACTGTGGGAGTTATAGGAATGTATTTACAGTCATGCAGAACCTCTGTGTTTATATATGCAGATATGTATATGTATGTTACATCTTTTACATATGGTAATAAATACACAAAGAATTTGTGTCACCTATTTTTCGCCTAGGACAAGAACTCCAAGCTGTCACCATCTTTGATAATAGGTAAATGAATCTTCAAGGAATATCATTTATACGTGTCTCTATGTACACTTGTGTAAAATAAAAACTACTTATTCTTAGATATCACCCTGAGGATAGAAATATTTTACCATAGTAATTAATGCTGAGCTTGTATTGTAACTTAACGACCAACCCCTCACTGCTGTGATGAATCAGTACCACTCGAGCCTGGAGTTATTAATAGAAAATCTTTTTATTTGTAGTGATCATACCTGTGTAACTGGCTGTAGCTCTGTAATGGAAATGTTCTGTGCCATCGTGTCATGGACTACAGCAAGGAGGAGATCTGTGCTAGCTGGATTGCCTCCCCTGGCCCTCTCAGTTGTTGCTGATGTAAAAGAGCTCTGGCATTGGCTGAGCTCAGTGTCTGAAAAAGCACTTTGTTTTAAATTTCTCTATTTTCCCATGTTTTTTTTTTTTTTTTTTTTTTTTTCAAAGCCTGAAGTTACTTATGCAAACTCACCCTAACAGCTTCTGGTAGTCCCTCTTCAAATATTCATGAGAATTTTGCAACTAAATCATGGAAGAAACTTGCTGGCACAGCATAGCCAGGGAGTGAGGGTTTTAGTTCAGAAACATTCTCTAAAATTACTGCATATTTAATTAATTTTTTTTTTTTTTTTTACTGTATGTTCACTCTTTGTCTGCTGACAGGCTTGTTTGATTGTCAGTGCTCTGCTGAATGAATTTTATACTAGGTATGTACGTGAGATACGGCTTTATGGACTTGGGCTTGAGGATAGCTTTTGCTAAGGCTGGAAGAAATTGGAGCCCTGGAAATTTTGTCTTTTTTCCTTTTCAAAAGACAAGTTCAAAATGGCAGTCTGCATCTGCACTTCACGTACTCCAAGAGAGGCCAGTGAATACTGGGAAGTGTTGGCCCTAGGAAAGGCTGGGGAGGCAGAGCTGTGTGAGCTGCAATTTGCCACCATTTCAGATCTCAGGTGAAAGCACGGGCTGAGCAGACCACTGTGTCCTCTGCAAGAGAGCATTGCAGATGGCCCTGCCCAGGGTATTTGAGTTAATTTGAGGTGGTTGTGATGCCAATCAGTATTTTTCAAAGCAGTGTCTCTAAATCAGATTCTTAGATTCAACTCTGTGCACCGAAATTGGAAAGGGGCATGTTTTGAGCAGTGCTGAGGATGCTCAGTGCAACCTCAGTGGGTTTTGCTGGTGGTTTTTCCTTTCAGAAGATAACATCGCTTTTATTTGTTGCCTAAAAAATATTTAGGATTTCAATTTTGGTCCTGCTTGTACTTATTTGAAGCTCTTGATCCTCCAGCTGGGCATGAAACACTTCCAGGTATGCTAACAGGACCTTGGAAACCCTTAAACCAAGCAGTAGGGTTGTGCACGTAGAAGAGGGGTGGGTACCTACTGCCTCGGCACTTCATTACCATGAATGATTCCTTAGCCCATTCCTTACACGTGTTTAGAGGACTGAGGCCTTTAAACTTGGCACAGCTACACTGCTGTGCACCTAAACGTGCTATTTTCAAAGAAGTGTGCAGATCAGGATCTGAGTTTTTTCCTCAGTTAACGTCTTGGTGCTGTTTTCTTTTCCTGGCTCAGGGTTCATACAGCTTTCCATGTCTGCTTTTGTTTGACGCTGTTGCTGCTGCTATCTGCTGTCGTGATCCAACCTGTGGTTTTGTTCCTCCAAGCTTCTACTCACCTGGCTCAGCAAGGTGCCGTAGGCTGGAAAACATTTAAAACGCAGGCGGTAAGTTATCTCTGTTTGTGTCTCGTTTGCTGGCTCGGTGTAACAAAGGTTCTTTCTGTCAGTACTCGGTGGGAACGAGTGGCCTTGCCAGAGAGGCAGGCGGAGTTTTACAGGTGTTGCTGGAGAGGAGGGCACAACTGCTACAGTGCAGGCACATACATTGAGCTTATTTTGTGCCTTGGGATTACGAACAGCCACGAGGCTGGGTTTGCATTAGTTGTGCTGCTGTTGCTTGGAGTTATTTGAGCACGTCGACATCTTCGGTGCTTCAGGGTTGCTGAAGGCTGTACTCAAAAGGCCGTAAGGTGCCTCTGCCCTGGGCATGTGCTTAGGCAAGTACTCTCGGAGCTGAAGCAGCCGCCTCTGCCTCTCTCCGTGCAGTGAAGTATCCAGGCAGCTGGTCAACGCTGCTACTTCCCCTGGATCTAATGTACCATAACCAAGTGACTCTTTTCTAGCGTTAGTTTCTAGGGTGTGACCAAGCAGACAAGATTTTTGCCGAAATCAAGCAATCTATCCATAGCAGTCTGAGCTTATATTCGTAAGTTTTGCTAAGAAAAATAACTTTTGGGAAAACCAAGTACCTAACCAAAACTTACGGGGAGAACACGTACCTCATAGGAATAACTAATGAAGTATCCATGCTTCAAGCAGGTTAGACTTGTACTTGAGCAACTAGAGTTATATATTAATCAAACTCATGAAAGTTAACAAAATTAAGGAAATTTTATTGGCAAAAATCAAGTTGAATGTGACCTATGTAATTCAAGAGAAGTGAGCTTCAGTTTAGTTTATCAAAATACTTCAGTTTTCCGGCTGGATCTGGAATTATCTGTGCAAGAAACAAAAAGGGAAGTGTTAGCCTAAAAACAAACCCATGCAAATGCAACAAATTGTGAAACCAGAACAGCACAAGATTTCAAAAGATGATGCCAAGGCCAACCCACAAGCAACACATGGAAGAGTAATTTATCATTTGACCTGATATTAGATTACTGTTCATCTTTAAAGACACCTAACAGCAGCAGCAGAAATATTTAATTAACTGGGGGAAGAAGAGAGTGCAGCCTCCCAAAGGAAGAGTTTTGGCAGATGAGAGCAAATACCTCTATGTCGCTTGCCCCCAGAACAAGGTATTTTAATAAACTTGTATCTGTAATCAAGTGCCTTAGAATTTACTTACAGTTCTTCCCTTGGCCACCACACTCTCATGGCTTCCTCTGGTTTGATCTAATTAAATCAAACACATTTACAAGGCATGGCTACATCTTTGAGAAAGTGGTTCTGAACTACGCTGCTATTTAAGTTATCCGCATCTTTTGCAAAGAGGAGAAAGAGAACTGCCTATGTATTATTTGGTAATCTGTGGTTATGGAGGGCAGAACTTTTCAGTGCCAGAATGTGTCTTTCTATGAGGTCAGCAAGCCCCCTTTCACCTTATGCTCTTAATATCCAGCTTTGTCCACTAAGACAATCTTCTGCTGGCTTTAAAGAGGTGACTCCAATCTTCCTGGAAAATTTTCATATCCAGTAAAGAAACGTTCTTGTTTTTATTACCAATTAAAATGCTCACTACTCTCCTTAGTTAGAGGCTGCTGGGACCTGCTTTTTGTTGAGACAGCCCTGAAACAACAATGCTCAGTCATCACCAGACAATTCAGAAGAAAGCCACATTCTCAAATGAATGACCATGATCTCATCTCAACTAGGCAGCTCAGACCTCTAGTAAAAGCTTCGTTATTCTGCTGAGGCTTGACCCAAGCGCAGAGAAGACAAATGAGTTCAATGGGTGTTTATCTGAACCTCAGCTCTTCTGCTTGTCTTCACTCATAGGCGAGTACTGAGAGGCAGAAGAGCTCCTGCACAGCAAAGCAGTGCTCTCTGCTGGAGCTGTGATAGTAGCACACTGTCTCTGTCAGACACGAAAGCAGCCTGTGAGCTTGCATCATTTTTCCTGGGGAGTGCCTAGGATCCACAGTGACTCCACAGAACCAACAATTTGTATGGTCAAATAACTGGAAGCAGGAGCTTCCGACTCCCACTCAAGCTTTAACCATAACGTTGTGAGTCAACTTACTTCATCTTATTGAATGTTGCAAAGAGTTTGGACTTGATTTTAGTGGAAATGATAATTGTATGTTTTCCAAGAATACATGCATTTAAGTATCAAAAGTGACTTACTGTTTCACTGCCAGGTTTCCAACCAGCAGGGCAAACTGGAAGAAAAAACAAACAAAGATAGTTTATAAAAATAACACACTTAAATTTTGCACTCAGTAAAGTTATAGACACTTCCCCTTCTGAACTTGAAGTAAAACAGCACCAAGTGCCAGATTTAAGTATCTGCCACTAATAGATACACAGTTTTTGTTACACAAAGGATGGTGTCAGTACCAGTCCGTGACTGATACCCCCTAGCACTTCTGTTAACTGAAAACTGCCCATTTCTGGGTGGATGTCTGTACCTTGGTTTAATTCTTAGGCTGTTTTAGACAAAGCACTGGTAAAATAGCATCTAAAAACGAACACCCATGCTGTCTGGACATGAATGTTTCATGATGAAGTTCAGGTGACTACACAGAGACCTATCTACCTTTCTCAGTTCAGAGTTCCCAGAAGAGACTGAGTGATTTTATTTGAAGCCCTGTTAAGGAGCAAAGGGATTAAAGCATGCAGTTCACACACAATGTGACTAAATGCTCTGTGACCATCCGTGCAGCTGCACGTCTATTCAGAGGTCTCCTTGTGAGGCTTTAGCCCAATGGGTTCTGTAGTATTACACTGCTTTAAGGCGTGCTATCAGACAAAAAACATACAACAAATACAATTTAGGAACTGTGAAGAACTTTTTCTCCTGTTCTGTGCAAAGAATCCAGTAAAACCTCTAGGGAGGCTCTCAGCATTCATGCAGAAGCTACAAAGTTTTCATGAACAGGTGGAAAAAATGATATCCTGGACAACACACTGCACAGATCAAGATTCTCTAAGACAGCTTTGTATCTAAATAAGAGACTCAATTTCCTTACTCAAGTACACACATCCTAAGTATCAGCATTTAGCTGTTAAAATTCTTTACAGTCAAGCATAACAATGATTTGTACTTTCAGATAAAGGTACTTCTAAATACCAAGTGAAACTGAGTTAAAATGGAGGTTAGGCTGCTGAATCTGTGTATTAATAGTTAAACAAATGTTCTAACTGATGTATTTGTTTAAATGTATTATTTAAAAAAAATCTGTGAAGTTTATCCTATGCCTGAACTGTAGTGGGGGAATACAGCCAGCTGTACTTGAGACAGGGTAATGACAAGTCAGTGAAAGCTTCTTTGTCAGGGGAAAATGATCACGTAGTGCTTGTAAAGAACACAGGAATGGCAGTCTAACACAGCAACACCGTGTTTCTTGATGTGAAGCACTCTCAGTTATTTGTCACAGACCATCAACAAATGATACAGGACAAGGACTGCCTGCATCTCAGTTCTTTGAGGATGTCAGAACATACTGAAATATTTGGCCTGGTTCTTCAGGGCATGGTGTTTTAAGAGCTTTTTGCTTTTGACATATAACACACAATGCCTCTGTTCAGGCTGGGGAATGCTTTATGCTCTGAGTTCACATAGATGTGAAGCAAAATGAAAATTACTACACTAGAAACAGCCTATGAGGGAACGAGTACTACAGAATCTTGTTGCAGGACAACCAAACTACTTCATTCAGTTCGTAAAGCTAGTCTCTAATGCTCCTGAGTAACCTTCTTCCAAAAGCTACAAAGACAGCTTTCAGGGTAAGTAAAAGTATCTTCAACTTGAAAGAATTTAAAAGAGCACCTTCTCCATGTTTGTCTGTGTACTGGAATGCCTGTACCAAACGGAGAGTTTCATCCACTGATCTCCCAACAGGAAGGTCATTCATGGTGATCTGTCGAAGGATTCTCTTATCATCAATTATGAAAAGGCCTCTGTTGAAAAAAAAAATATATTTTTTTGTAGGAAACATAACTAATTACATTGTTTTTTCAAACACTTCTATGTCTGCTGGATGGGAGGAATTTGATCCCTGCAAGTCCTATACAATACCCACCTCCTTAGAATACTACTGACCCACTGTTCTCTACCTGGGCTATTAGAGGAGCTGAGGGCAAATTAAAAACAAACAGGTAGTTTCATGCAGAATGTAAAACTAAACATTGGCAGGTTCTGCCAGGGGATGTTGCAGATGCTATGGTGTCAGGCAGTTCCCAAAAGGAATTGATCAAGTTTACAAAATATACAATTTTTAGAGCTGTTAGTTACCAGCAGTCTTGGCTCCAGTCTTGACTTGGGAAGTCCCTGAATAACAGCAATTCTGGGGAATTCTCACTGCATGCTTGCCTTGCCCTTGCATCTGCTGATGCCTGTTGTTACATTGGGTTATCAAATATGCCCCCTGTTTTGATTCATTACAGCTTTTTTTTTTTTTTTTTTTTTTTTTTTGTGTGTGTGTTCTTGAGTACTTATTTTGTTTCTGGGCAAGAATTCTCAAGTCAAAACCGCTCTTGCTTTGCGACAGTACCACATTCTGGTGCTGCATAGCTCATCAACAAAGTAGTATGCCTGCATCTGTGGGGGGTTACTATGACCCCAATCAGACTGCTGAGTCCTCCTATTTTTCAAGAATTAAAGGAAGACTTCATATGAAAGTTCCTTAACACAAATTACTTTCTTTGTATGAGGATACAGATAACTGGCATGATGTATTATTGTGACATTTAAACTGGGTAAATGGGAAGGTAAGCTCTTTTGTATGTATATGCTGCAAGTTAGTGGCAGGCTTGCCGATATACCATAAAGAGGAGCTTGAAGTGCTCACAGTGCAAGATCACGGGATGTGCTATTGCACACACCCACAAAAAACACTTTGATATTAGTATATATCGCTCAATGGAGAGCATTAAAGAGAAATTCCAAAAGCATCTTTAGATATGAAACAGTAAGTGCTACCCCAAAGCAACACGAACTGTAACCAAGTGAAATACCTAAGGGTATGCCCTTGGTCTTCCAGATATACACCATAATCCTTTGAAATCTGGTGTGTCAAATCTGAAAGAAGGGGAATCTTCATAGGTCCAAGTCCTCCTTGTTTTCTCGGAGTATTAATCCTTTGAAAGAAATGAGATACAGATGTATTCTTCATAAAGATTTATGTTCTCTACACTAAATTAAGTAAAAAACAGAACAGTACAGACAGAAGGATTTTGTGCAAGTAACAATTCTCTTTTTTGCTTTGCACACAAGGAAGATGAATGCTATCTATGGTTCAGTAGATCTTCTGCAGTATTTGGCCATATCTACTAATAAAGGCCTCTTTCTACTCAACCGTATTTGCTTTATACCAGTGTAGTCCAACATACTAATGGATTTGGAGAATGCAACTCACCTTTACAGAGACTGGAATCCTTATCTCTTTTTTTGTATTTGACGTATTTTGGAGTGGAACATGACATATTTCGAGGAATGCATATTAAACAGGCTTCAAAGATAGAGGTACTTTTCACACACTAGAGTTAACAGAGGACACAGTTCCTCAGCTCAGATGAACCCATGAATAATTTTTAGTAAAAGACAAGCGTAAGATACATACCATGCTAAGTGAGTGAACTTTGAGTCCACAGAACATGCTACTACTTCGGTATTTATTGCTCTGAATTCTTCAATTCTGTCACTGAAGGCGATTATCTCAGTAGGACATACAAATGTACTAGATAATATAAAAGAAAATACAGTCAAAATTTCATGATCATCTAGTAGGTTCTCAGCTTAACTAATAAGTTGCTTTTTCAAAGCAGTTAATTTTTTTTTAACTAAAAAAAAAAAAAGAGCAGTGTATTTATCAGAAATATTTCAGCCTTTACTTATCTTTTTAATGCTTCTTCAATTATTTACCAAAACGCTGCCTGACAAGTTTTCCAGTCTGATTCTAGCTTTGATACAGTGTATTACTGAATATTAGAAACCTACAGTCAGTCCGTTTGCAATCTGGATAATAAGTGTTCTTATAGTTACTTTCATTTAGACTTCATGAATATTAAGGGGCTGAATTTAAGCACAACATGCCAAGTTTTTTCAGAGGAATATATTGGTAACTTCTTGTTACAGCATACATCTGCAGATATTGTCTATTTTGATTTGAAATTTTTCCACTACAGAAGAAATGAAGTGGTAAAAAATCACAATTTCTAGGGCTTTGAAACTAAGGGCCAAGAGGCAAGTTACTCCTCTATATAAAAGCAAGCTAGGTACGCATCTTTGTCACTATACAGCTTCCTTTTTTCATTTTGTGGGAAAGAACGGGATTGTTTCGCAGAAAGTAGAAATGTTTTCACTCAGCCAGTGGACTTACTGCATTCCAAATAAAGGGGAGTAATGTTAAATGTTCTTAGGACGTTATGGGATGAACTTAAAGGGAAAACACTATCTCTTAACATCCTAGATGTAATCTGGAAAATACCGATGGGATGCTCTCCTTTGTTTGCAGCAGCGACTTACAGCACAGTGTGAAACATAGAGGTTGCCTGCTGGGTACTACAGACTGCAGGTTTTTTCTATACGGAGACACAAAACAGTGGACACACTAGTATGACAAATATTGTGTTGTACTTTTACCAATGCACGATGAAAATACAAACGCAAATAATGCATTTTCTTCTATCACTCCCTTTTTCTTTTCCAAATCCTTTCCGAACAGAAAAGACCTCCCCCCAAAAAAAAGAGAAAAAGGAATGAATTAGTGGTCTACTGTAGGTGCACCTGATTTGTCCACTCAGGTCATACTTACAAGTCAAGAGGATAGAAGAAGAACACAAGATATTTTCCTTCATAATCGGTTAACTTCAGCTCTTTAAACTCTCCATTAATGACTGCTGTTCCTTCCCAGTATGGTGCTGGCTTGGAGACTGGAATACAAAGAACATTCAAATTACAGTCAGAGTACAAAGCACATGTTCAAACAAAGCTGCTTATTAGCCAGCTCATGCACAAGGACGACTGTTCTTTCCTTTGCTTGAATAACAACCTACCGCACACAATTACAGAAACAAACTTACTTTAGAAAGTTCAAAGCTGACAGAGGTTACAGAATGATGAAGACCTGTACATTTAAGTATGCAGGGAAAGCAATTAATTGGACTTACTTGTGCTATATATGAGCGTTCTGAATCACACAATTGCATAACCAAGGCCACACAAACATTATCTCTGCATATTTAACAAACCACATGTTCACTAGCAGCTCATGACAGAACATCTGTCAGACTGCAGGAGAAACTCTTTTAGATTTCAGGAAACTACATTATTTTTGTCTGAATAACTGCTGTGAAACAGAAGCATAAGATGGTCTAAATTCACATTGTTACTCTTTAGAGTAATACTCTTTAGCCATGAAAAACTACTTGCAATTCAAGTCCACATGAAAATACATGCTACAAGATGTTTAGAAGCAAATGCCTGAAAATGCAGTATATGTTAAATTACAACTCCTAAGCAAATTGTGTCTTGAAGATGGCTGTATTAAAAGAAATCAAGTTAAAACCGATGAAAGGTATTTACTATTCTTACTGAAAGGGATTAACCTTGAATTTTAAAGTATTAGAAATTATTCTGATAGGTATTATTTTCAATGTGAATTCTGAGACAAATGTAGGGTACGCTGGAGATATAAGGTCCAACCCAACTGATTTGAGTATACTTGTGATGTCAAGGACATTGACATGCAGCCCCAGGAAACTATTTTGCTGTTGAGAAAAATATACAGAATCTTAATTATTATCTAGATGATGACTACATTGTTAGTCGTTTTTTCTCAGGCAACCCACAGCTGCAAAATATAGTTAGAGGGTATATACAATAAAGATCGCAAAAAAAAATACCCCAAAACATCAGACACAGCCATGCAAGTGGTAACAGTCTTTGTAGGTTTCACTTTGTATAACCTACAAGGGATACAGTAACGGAAGTACAGAAAATCAGTAGCCATGACTGATAATTTCAGTTTACTTTGAATTTTTTTTTAAGAAACGTTCTTCCTTCTGACTCTTCTGTAGAATTCTTTCTATCATATACCAAGCTCAGGACTTCTCTCCAATGCCTTTTTATTGAGTCTTTGTAGGTAAGGGACAATTTTCAAGTGAAAGCTGGTATTGATATCTGAGTTATTTAGAGCTTTTCAGAAGTGTTTCAAGTATGTCGTTCTTTCAAAAAAAAAAAAAAAAACAGCCACCCCAATCATATCACGTTGTAGGATATGAGTGAAGGTCAGCTAACCTTCAGATATGGAAGAAGGCAGCAGGGAAACTAAACGTGCTGTATTTTGAGATTTTTTTTTAATTAAATACTTTTTTTTCTTTAAAAACATTTGTCTGGGATACTGTAATAACTTGTATTACAAAGGGAGGGAAAAACAATGTTGGTTACACAGATCTTGACTGCTTTTTCTCATTGCATCTCTTGGCAAACATTCAAAATGGAAGTTACGTCCTGGCTTGGTGCAGGGAAAGCCTTAAAACCTTACAGCTGTTGGGCATCTCTCCCCTCCCTGCTCCACACAACTGGCCTCTCTACGGGCAGAGGTGCCCCTGCACATTATTACACTGCACCTCCAGCAAAGCTGCTTGCACCTGCACCTGCCACAGAGCAATTAACCCGTGTAGGCACAGAAGCGATGAACCAAACCCAGTGATGGCTGTGAGCTGTCCTGCTGTCTAATTAGCAGCAATTTTGCTGTTGTGGGGAGGTGTGACCCGCCTGCCCCCTGCCTGTGTGCCCTCACGGCGCTGCCATGTGCAGGCGGTGCAGCACAGCGTCTCCCTGAGGCACAGCGTGCCTGAGGCGACCTTTCGCTACTTCGCCTCGCTTCATAACACGCCTCCCTTAACCCACCGACCCTTCCGTGAAGGCAGGCCTCGGGGACGACCCGTTAAGCGCCACATCAGCCCTCCCCGTGCCACGACAGAGCCGCGGGGCGGGACACAAAATGCTCCCGGCGGGACCCCGGGCACGGGGCGCCCCGCCCCGGGCGCTCAGCCTGACGTGGCGGCCCCGCCGCCCCCCACAGCCGCTATCGGCTCCGTGCACCCCCTTTTCCTCCTCCCTCCTCCTCCCGCCGGCCCCGCACCTACTCTTGGCCTGGCTGAGGTGCAGCGAGTGGTCGGTGACGGGCAGGCGCGCCGCCTCCCCGGGGTAGACCTGTCCTCCGGCGTAGTAGTGGCACTGCTCGTCCCCGCGCTGCCGAGCCGCCCGCGGGTCCTCCGCCTCCGCGGCCGCGCCGCACACCGCCAGCACCGCCAGCACGGCCACCAGCAGGGCGCTGCCCCCTGTCCCCGTCCCTGTCCTCGTCCCCGCCCGCAGCCCCCGCCGCCCGGCCTCCATGGCCCGCCAAGCCGCTGCACGTCCCCGCCGAGGGGCGGCGGCGGGGAGGAGCCTGGCCCCCGGCCTCGCCTCACGGCGGCTGCGCCGGCATCATGGGGGGCGGGAAGGGGTCGGTGCTGTGCCTCTCCTGAGGGAAAGAATAAAGGAAAATGCGAAAAAAGAGTGTGTGTGTAGTCCCGTGCGTGATTGCAGGGGGGGACTGCAGCGAGCTTTCTCCCATCTCTTATCTCGTATCTGCGGCAGTGTGGGTTCTGCGGGCATTTCGTCATCCGTGGTTATATCCATCCATCTACACTGACCCGAGCTTTTGTTTTCTACCCTATCAGATGAACTAAACGCGTGCGAACATACGGCGTTAGGTCTAGGATCTCGAACAGCTGCCATATAGGCATCAATTCGTGAACGAGCCCCATGTCACGCAGGTGCCGGCTGCATGAAGAACGGGGTTAAACACAACTGAGGCTCACGACGTGCCTCTTAAGGCCAGTTTGTTTGCCTCATGGGAGACCCTTTTGCTCAGTGCCGAGTAAAATGCGGTTCATATAACAGAGTAGCTGCATATGTCACATGTAAGCACACCTCGAGGGTAATTCAGCAGGGAGCAAAAAAATCGACGACTGTAAGTAAACTGTGACAAGCTGTAGGTAAGGTTTTGCAGCACAGCATCTGGCTGAACAGGGCTTTGCCAGGTACATCTATTCACGACGGTTCAGGTCTGAGAGTTAAATTGTAACCAGCATCCATGAAAGTGAAGATGAGAGAAGCTGAAGGCATGCCTCATCCAAAGTGGGGGTGCCATCAATCTTTTGCACTTGGAGCTCTGTGGATGCCATCCTCTGGAGAAACCGGTAGTTCAGGCTTTGACAGAGGAACATCTGCATCACCTCCGATCTCTGCAGGTGATCTGTGTTAGATGTACTTTCAGGATGGTGCAGTACCTGTGCCAGAATAGGCAGTACCATTTTTTGCTTTTAAAAACGATACAGAACATATCGGGACGTAACTTTCTGGGACATTAAAATGTAGAGCTAAAACAAAATGCTGAGGAATGTTTTCAAACAATACAGGCCTCTGTAAAGGAAGGAATTAGCAATGCACCTGTCATAACATATTTTGTCTTGAACACATCTTACTATTTTTCTGGCTTTACTACAACAGAAACCACACTTTGAAAAGATAGTTCATAAAAATAATTTCAAGGAAGTGGGAGAAACATGACTCTACAGGCATGCTTGCACTTCTTGACGTGTTTCCTTATCCCAAAGTTCATACTCCTCTCCAGGAGTTTGTTTTCTTTTCACATCTTAGCATGTTTGCCTTTCAGTTCCATTCTTTGTTCTACAGGTTAGGGATCATGCAAATAAAATGACATTCACACTGATGTTGTCACAGGAATAATCAGACTCAGGCATATTTGCCCAGCTCGAGAGACTGAAGGTTACCAAGGATGAGCCAAAGAAGCTTCTGGAACAACCTTCTGACAGGTATGGAAGCGAAATACCTACACAGCTGTAGGGCTTGATCAGTATGCATGAGCAAATTATAAGAAGTTGTATTAAATGTCTACCTGCAGGGGAACTGGAATTGATGGCACATGAAGTCCTCTTGTCTTGTTTTTTCACAGTGAGTTGATAGTGGCCAGTCTCTGATTATACTTTCAAATATGTTGGAAGCAGGATAAAGTCTGATCTTCAGTTAAATGCTGCCATTTAAGTTTGTCTTTCCTCCTCAGGGACAAGTCATTAAAGGGAAGATGGGCAAAACCCATTGGCGTGTGCAAAGTGTTATGCGCTCTGGGCCTGGTAGATAAAAGTGCTTGACGAGTCCTTGCACTCCCACTGATTTCGGGTTCAGGTGACCTTATGGTTAAAGTTGCTAAAATGTGGTGAGAGAGTACTGCCTTACATGATCCATCTCTACTACTACTGAATTTAATACCAAACTTTCCTAAACGTCACTGCTTGTAAGGAAAGTGACAGTCATGGCCTTCATGCATGCACAGAGAAAATTATTGTGGTTGTCCTGCTCTTCTCTTTTTTCTGGTGTTTTGAGCCGTAAGAAAGAGTAATGATTTGAAGAGTAGTCGTACTGTAAAGTTGAAAAAAAAAAAAAAGAAGAGAGGTTGAGAGGTATGCATTTCTCATAATGTTAACATCCTGTAGATCTTCCAAAATACGAATAAATGAAGGAGAAAACCAATAAAATCAATGCAGCAACACAGAAAAGAATCAGGCCACTTTTGAGGGAAGGAAGTGCTGAAGGACAATGGGTTTTATCTGCAGAATATAATGTTAAATAGCACTAATTTGAAGTTCATATGTGATTATGTGTGTGTAGGCATTAAAAAGAATTCAAAAGAGCAGCAAGAAAGACTTTCTGGCTTCTGCTGCACTATCAAGATTTCTGGACATAATAAAAAATGAAAAATGTTGTAGATGGAATCCACAATGAAATGCAAATATATATCAATCTTCAGTGTGCAAATGGAGAACACAAGCACCATTCTTTCTTTGTCCAGTGATGAAATACCTAAACCAAAGACTGATTTTTGTGCTTAAATTGATGGAATTAAGTTATGCTGTTAATATGAAGTAAGAGAAATACTCTGCTACATTCATCACTGTGCTGAACATCATCCATTTGTACAGCTCTTCTGAAGTTGGTAGGGTTTACCATGTCCAGAGTGAAAGCCTATAAATCCTTCCTTTCCTTAGCTGCATTAAAGGCTGTGTTATTGCAAGCCATGCCATATTCAACCCTTCAGGTATGATTCAATTTGGGCAAGTGCTTGTTTGTGGCAGGGTGTCGTTGCCACCATGGCATTTAAGTTACAGAAGCAGGGAGTGATTTAGGATACTGACATAGCTTAAAAATGGTTATACAGGTTCTGTCTGTACATTTAAATGACCTAATATAAGAATATCTTGGAAAAATTAGCATAGCATGCTGTAGCAAGATGCCTGTCACCATTTCCTGGAACAGATGCCGCAGATGTTCAGTATTGTGCTGGTGAAACTCACAGCTGGTTTTATTCTCCTCATGGTTTATAAGGACATTTTAACAAATATATTGTATTGCTTGTCATGGATGACAGAAACTCTAGAGCATAGAAGACTTTGTTGGAGAAAGGATGGTGGAAAACATCTGTGCAATAAGTGTTACTGGATCAGAATGACCACAATTAATACTACCAATTAGAGAAGCCTTTTCCTTGTTGGCTCCTGTAAAGGCTAGACTAGTGGGGCTAGCTGTGTGTCTGCTGACTGCTGAGGGTGCCTGAGGATCGTTGAGGGTCCCTGAGGATCCTGTCAGGCTGGTGGTGGTGTTTGTCTCTATGGGAGGTTCATTCTGACTTCCAGCTGCAGCTAATACTGTCACTGCTGAAGCGATACGCTGGTTAAATATGAACTGAAGCTTTGTGAAGTCCACCATTAGGTAGTGTAGAGGTGTAACTGGTATACTCACTCCTGTAGCTTACCTTTGGGGCATATGCCAGTGTTTGGGGATGAAGTGATATTTTTCCTCCGCAAACACACCACCCACAGGAAAGTTGCGTTTAACTTCTTTCCCTTTCTCCTCCTTGTGAGTGGACTGAGGCCAGCTCTGTTTCCTCACGGTATCAATGTCAGACACCCTGCGGGGTTCCTGTGATAGTAACAGGACTGAACATGTCATTAATGTGTTTGAGCATGACAAAACAGAGCGCTCAACTTGATGCTTCTAGTCATGGTGAGATGTGGGAATACAGTTGCTAAAGCACCATCCGGTCAAACCTTTCTTTTGCCTGTGTAAGTGATGACAGAATCTACAGAGTGGTGAAAACAAACAAGTTCTGCAAAGCTGTCTCCTTGACCTCATAAATAATGCCATCCCCGCAGGGCCCTATCAGTTCTCCTTTGGCTGTCACCTGGAGGTGGGTAAACGTGTTTACTTTGTATTTCTATTCTCACTGCATTAAAAAACAATTATTAAAAGAAAGTGCTCAAAATTTCTCTGGTCATTACTGTAATTTTTGGACAGTTGTACCAACCAGTGAGGACAGAGAAAAACAGCACTGAACAGGATCTGCTAGGCGTATGCCATCCTCTAAAAGTTGTTGGTCTACCCAGGAGAGTTGAGGTACCACACCTGAACAGAAATGCTGAACATCAAGACCTGCCCCAAGCCATCACAGCTGGGAGCCTGTGAGCAAAACCAGTCCGACTAACTTTGTGCAGTGCTGCTGACCAGGGAGCCTTTGACCCATAGAGTGATAACCCCAGCTGTGTCAAGTTCAATGATCCCTGCCAGCGTTGTTCGTATTGGTTTGTAGGGATCTTCCCTTGGGGTCCTGACTTTGGTTCTGCCTCCTGAGGTCTGCACTTAGGTTAGCTCATTCTTGCCCAAGCCCCTAGCTCAGTCTGCCTCCGGAAAAATGGGGAAAATTTGGCTCCTCAGTTCAGACAAGGAGACAAGAAGTGTTCCAGCCCTCACAGGGGCTTGCCAAAGCAGCCTTATGGATGGAAAGACACCCTGTAGAAACCCAAATCCATCTCCTCTCAGACCAGAACAGAGACAGAGGTCACTGATGGTTGTTCACACTTGTCTATGGCTCTTGTGTGGGTGGTCACTAAAGCTGTGTTTAATATTATGGGTGTACTGCGTACTTCTCATTTGGGCTAAATGGAGGAAAATGAAATGGTTGAAAAGGTAGACCCTGCTGCCCAAGGCGTGGAGCACATCAAGGTATTCCAGAGAAGAGGAGGCGTCATTTCCGTGATACAGGGATAATGAACGGTCTTTAAGAATTTCCACCTCCTCTTCTTACTCCTGCCTGCATCCTTCTCTTCTCTCTCCTTGGTTGCAAAGCTAAACCTTTTCATATTATAAACCTTCTAGCACCATTCAATGTCTAGGGTTTCTTTCTCTTTGGACACGTGTAAGAGTAAAATCGCTTTTCACCAGATCTATTCACTCACCTTAATGTGTTGGTCGCTTCTACATTGCCCACTAGGTGGCAGTAAGATGTTGTTATACCGATTAAAACAACTGAAGCGCATTCTGCGAGTGCCCATAATGTTCTAAAACCTGGGGATCTGGTACAGAAGCTTTTGTTTTGGTTTGGTTTTTAAATTATGAAACCCACAAGTGTAGGAAATGCAAGATGAAAAGATATATTCAATACTTAACAGCTACCCCAATTTCTGTGAACAATGAAGGTAATCAACCTTGTTTAATTTTTCAGTGAGAAGTTTTCTCTAATATGTCTCTTAAGAGGAAAGAAATTGGAAGACTAAAGTAGTCTTTAAAGATTTTAAAGACTTTAAAGGAGGATGAAGTGAGACAAAAACTAGCCATAAGACTCTTGGTGAAAGAGGTGGAAACAAGTTACAGAAGATAACTTTTAACCCAGTCACTATGCAGTACTGAAATTGATTTTTGTTTCTACTTCCTTTTTGCTAGCTACATACATTTTTTTTTTTCTGAGAGTTTAAGCAGAAGTCCAGAAAAGTAGAATCTCTACTTTAACTAAGCTGAACATATTGAACCTTCATTCTTTTTTGCTGTTTCAGAAATCTCTTTGCTCCATTTAGAATTACTATAAATAAATGAAGACATTACCATTTTTTATGGCAATATCCTCATCTGTTCCAATTCAATTCTGCATATATTTCAGAGGTTCAACTCTTTGAACATGTCAGCTTGGTGTAGTGCAAGGACCTAGACATTTCCTTGCAAAGCAAAATTTTGTAGTTGGAAATGAAATAGACAAAATATACTATAGCTATCTCTCTTGAATCTCTTTCCATTACCTCATGTATTTTTCACAGTTTAATTTAGCATTTAAGCTGTATTGGTGGTGAACTGTACATGGATTTCAGTCAACACAAACCTCACCACTTCGTGAGCCAAAGCTCCTTCTCTGCTTTGGGCTATCAGCTTCACATGGGACCTTGAGAAGCCATGGCTCTGGGCAAGAGCCCATATTTGATCTACCACATCTAAACTTTAAAGAGTGCTGTTGTTTTCCCATAACTTAGGAAAAACAACAACAACAACAACAAACAAACATAACAGCAAAACCCATGATGAATTACCATCTAAAAGCTTTATGTATTATTGCTCGCTTACTTTTGTTTCTGAAGAGCATTATTCATAAAAATTTAGACAAGTTTGCAGGTTTATGAACTCTTTAACTAAAAGCATAGGGATTTCAAGATAATAAATGTGTTCAAGATATTACGCTTAAAATATACTGCTTGTGTTCAATGCATTTGTATGCTTATACCCTATGATCTTACTCACCACTACAGAATCAAAAAATGGAGGAAAACATTTAGAAGAGACTAAAATTTCTGTGGTCGTGTGCAGCTGATTTGCTTGTATCTGCTGCTCTCTTCTTTAAAGGGTATGGTAAAGCATGGTGTGCAACGTTACTACTGAAATTAAAAGGGTAAAAGCCAAAATACCGTGACCACTTTCTTCTGTATGGAACCTAGAGTGTTAAAGTGGTGAAAAAGTGGATTTGGTCATGCTGTAATATGAAAATAAAATCGCATCTCTGCTTCCAGCTGTTAAGCATGCACGCAGTTCTTGTTGATGCATAGGGGTGCTCCCTGTGCTTTCAGGAACAGCAAAACCACCCCAAAACGGGTACGGGTACGGGCAGGGCAGGGTGACTGCGGAGCTGCAGCCCTCTTGTCAGAATTCGTCTCATCTGTGCTGTTCACCATGTGGGAGGCAGCGTTAAACACACCCTGTTTTTTAAAAAAAAGATTTTAAAACTGCAGAACCTTCAAAGATCTTTAAGATGGCTGGCATTGGTAAGAGAAATAAAAAGCAGTGTTGACCTGCTGCACTGCTAGCTGTTAAATGGAATTTCTCCTCAGGCGTATGCTTTGAAATGCTTATTAAAAGTTGGCTGAGTGAGCTGAAGTTCCCAGTTAAAGAAGTTGATAACGCAGAATAGTTTTGGGGGCAGAGTTCCTCTCTTAGACCTGGGTGTTGATTTCTGAGATTAGATTCCTGCCAGATGGTATTTTTAATGGAAACAAGACAGGCAGCACTTACAAAAAAAAAAGAAAAACCACACCAAAAAGTCAGGTTCCATATCTCTTGATCTTCCTGTAGGAAAACAGTCTTCAAGGTCATTTGCAACATGTGCTGCTGTTTCACAGAGGGCTGATACCACACTTTTATTCTTGGTGAGCCTGTAGCCATGTTACAAGCAGACTGGAACATATGGCTGCTCAGCAACGAATAAGTTAAGAACTGCCCCATCAAAAATGCCCCAAATCGCCTCTTTTGTGATTCAATTTCTTTTACCTCTAAGGTCATTTTCACTTACTGGAAAAGTCAGAACCAGCTGTGGTGAGCAGGCTTGGCGGTGCCATGGGTTTTGTCTGCAGGTAGCAGCAGCGCGCCGTGCAAGTCGCCTGCTCCCGCACCTGGCACGCAGCTCTGCGGGGCGTGTGAGAACAGGTCACCATAGGGAACGGCTGTTTGTGTTTACCAAATTATTTGTTAAGGATCAGCAGCTCATTGCAATCCCACGCCGTTTCGTGCTTCAGCACATCCGCGTTTCCCATCTTGGTGCTCCTGGGCGCTTCTGATAATGCTGGGAGAGCTGCAGGGTGGTTGTCGGGGGGGGGGGTGGTGGTGGGAAAAGACTGTCACCAGTAGCCCAGAGTACGTCCCTCCTCCCCACGTCACTTAGTGGACACACTACCTAGACCTGTTTTAATGCTGGATGGGTGATTTTTTGAAAAATGATGAATAAAGAGCCAACAGAAGATGCAGGTGACAGGATATGTACCGGTCAGTAAGTGTGCTACCTCCTTCTGCACCCCCTCAAAAAAAAAAAATGCAAATCTGCTCCGTCTGCAGCCACAGAGGCTGGCTGTTTTTCAGAAGCTGCTAGGATTTTTGCTTTTAGCCTGAAACTCTGTGGTTTGAAGCCTGCTGTCGGTGCCGGTGCTGCTCTCACAAGTCAGCAGCGTGAGGTTTGCTCAGCGGTGGCGATATGCTTCTCGGCACAGCAGCAGAGGAAATAAATTGATAGAAACCGCCCCCGCTCCCTCGTCCCCAATGGCACAGAAAAGCCCCAAACCTGTCAGGCAACCAGTTTCCTGGAATTTTGCAGATGTATCTTTGTCCCATCACAAAGACAAACTTGCAATATAAAAAAATCCATCTCAGCTGCAAGAGCTACCTGGAAGAAAGGCAATGTTGAGTCTTCTGTGCAGCATTGCCAAATCCAATGCTAAAAAGTCGGCGGGGTTGAAATGGTAACAGGGATGGATTGAGGAGTGTCTTCTTTTTGCCATGGGTCAGAGTTGGCCTGTGTCCCTACACTGTGGCTGTACACAAGTGCTGGGTGCAGCTGCTTGGCGTGAAAGATGAATGCAAGGAAACTGGCCTAGCTCTGGGCATCAGGACTTACTCTGCACCAAAAGACACAAACACTGCTGAAATATTACATGAAATGAACATTAATGGAGAAAAAAAAGAGGAAACATTAGCGAGACGTGCTGGGCTGGAAACATTGCTGTGGCTTTTAGGTTTTAATTAGCTGGAAACTGTTCATTCACACTGTGCTTCTGTGCAGTGATTGTCCAAATGTGGTTGAGTTTGGGATCTAACGCGGCTGGGTTTTCCTTTCTTTATGAGTGCTAAGTACTGAAATATTCGTTATGCATGTGTCCTCCTGGCTGCTGGAGTGCTGTGGAGGGAGGTATTTTTGTACACTAAATTTTGCAGTAAATGATACTAGTTATTGACTAGTGGCACTTGCTGTAGCTCCAGTGACATAAACGGCCCCATCCAAAAAGCATTTCATCTGAAATGAATCGTTTGAATGCGTTTCCCAAGGAGAAAGTAGCACCAGCGTACCTGTTTCACATTTCAATTTTAAAAGATGTGTGAGCTGCAAAGCTCAATGCATGTGTTTCTACAGCACTCCATGCGCTCTGTGTCCATCCTTACGTCCCTGTACACACACAGGCACGGGTGTCAGTGACAAAACTCCAATTCATTAGTTTTCTTCCACTGGTTTCTTTTTCCTCATCAGTGGAGAACAATCTATTAATGTTAACATGCTTCATAAGATCTGCTTTCAGAGGCAAGAGAATTTTTAATGTCCAGTCTTACTTCACATGCATGGATACACACCTAGCCGCTCAGAGCTAACTGGAACACTGCTAACCTGATTATACTGGCGTATTTTTGGGCATCACTGTGTGGTCTGTTTTCCAGCTTGTTGTCTGGAAGTCTTTATCTTTACTGTCTTATCTGTCTGATGCCTTCTGGAAACAATTTTCTCTTTACACCACTTCATAAAATTCTGTATACACTATACTGCAGCTAGGACTGGAGGTTTTGGGCCACTTGTCACATTTTGTAATGAATTTTGTGATTGAATTCTTTTACAGATAGTGTTTCATACATGAAAAACAGTGTCTAAGATCACGGTGTTTTTTAATTTATTGTATGTATAAAGCTCTAAGGACTTGTGCCATATTCTGAGGTGGTGAGTTGCTTTGTCACTGAAACTGGCACATTTACATATTTCAAGGCATTAAGTGAAAAATCAGAAAAGGGCTAAGGTAAAAACAAGCCTGTTAACATAAAAACAAGCAAAATTAGAAAACACTGAAGTATGTTTGCAAAGCTGAATCTTGTTTGGAATAACCAAATTAATTTGGAATAACTACCAGATCTGTTGCCAAATGACTGGATGCTATTAGAAGAAGTCTGTCGCTGGCATTCATTTGTTTAACATCTCAGGCTTTAGATGAGTAACCGTAACAATAAGACGATGAACCCAGAATCATCAAGGGAAGGGTCAGTGCAGCTGTGTGGGTTCAAACTTTTCATCAATGGGCAATCCACAAGAGTTGCAAATGGAGTGAAAGCCAACTTGCCATAGCTGAGGAGAAAGGCATACACCTCCCCTTCGCATAAATCCTGTGTACTGAACGACCACAGAAAATGAAAATGGCAATTTGACACCAGTTTTTAAAGGGACTTCAGGAAAGATCCTGAAGGTCCTGAAGAAGCAACATTTCTATAGGATGAAAGGAAAGATCCCCTCTGGGACTGATCAGTAGCTAAGAAGGGGATGGGAAGGGTGGGAATAGGTGGGCAGCTACTTCAGTAGGAGAATGTAGCATATGAAATACCATAGGGGTCTGTGCTAAGATCTGTGATGTCCAACATACTCATTAGTGGTCAGGAAAATGTCCTAAATAGCGATGCACTAACTGTTTCTTTAAGTTATTAACAGTAGGAAAAATAAAAATCTGCCTTACAAAATGTAGAAAAATCTCACAACACCAAGTGACATTGCAGTGAAATGGCAGCATGCAATCAGAGCCAACAAGTACAAAATAACAAACGCGGGACAAAATCAACCCAACTGTACATTGCTGAAGATGGGCTTTAAATTACCCGTTGCCTCTCAGGAAACAGAGCTCAGATTGGCTAGGAGTGATTCTAAGAAATGTTGGCTTGGGCAGAACGATGTTCAAAACAGCAAACAGATTGTCAGAAATTACTAGGAAAGACATAGAAAACAAAATCATTTTGTTGTGCAGTCACCTCTTGATTACTGCAGGCAGTTCTGGTCTCCCTGTCTAAGAAAGCACAGAGTTGAGCCATAAAGGAACAGGGGAAGCTGACAAGTATTTGCAGAAATATGGAGTGGCTTCTGCATTGAGACTGATTAAATAGATTCCTCAGAGGGAAAAAGAGAAGGTAGAAAGGCATGTGATGGCCATGTTTGAAATCATGAGTGGCACAGGGAAAATAAGTAGCAGATGATTATTTGTGTTTCTCTGAGAACAAGAATGAGGGACATCACGTAGAATTATCGGGTTGCGGTTTAGCAAACAACAGCAAACATTTTCCTCATGATGTGCGATTACGCTGGAACCAGCCTCACAGCGTCCTGTGGGTGTCAAGGGTTTGGACGGGCTCAAAAGTGACCAAAGTAAAAGGAAAAATAAAGCCATCCAGGGCTATGCAGCACAGAGATGATATCTCTGCTGCAGGAGTCCCCTGGGTGGCTGGCTGCTGGGCATAGAGCTGGGAAAAGGCCTGCACAATGACTCTTTTTAAAAGATTATTTCCCTTAGCATCTGCTACTGGCCCCTGTCAGCAGCAGGACACTGGACCAAAAATGGGCCTTCAATCTGATCCGATATAATTCTTCTGAGTAATTTTTTTTTTTTTTTTTTTTAATGAGGGGTCAGCCTGGGAGAAAGGCACATGAAATACCCCAGAGACCCATGAGTTCTGTACTGATATAATGTAGATGTAGCCTGGATTTCCCCTTAGAGTCCCAGGGCAGAAAGTAGCTAAAAGGCCACATTGATCCAGCCACATGAAAGAGGGAAAGCCCTGAGGACTGCTCTGATGAAACAAAGAGCCCCGTGCTTTTGGGTGTTGAATTCAGTTCCCCAAAGGATGAGGAAACAAAATGAACACTGGCGCAGCACCTTGCACGTGGTCCCACGGTGCATCTTGGTGGGATGAAAAGCGTCATTTGGGAAAGGTAAAGTGTGCTGGGCAAGCATGGCACACGGCCTCCCTCAGCCTGTAACTCAGTGCGTTGTAGCTCCCTGAAGAGAGCTGGCTGGCTCCCCTTTTTGCGCTGTATGTGGTATTGCTCTGATTGCTTTCTGAGCCTCTGCACAGCAACAAGCTGTGGTTAGGGACTGCCTCTCCAAACCAGTGACAAAATTGCTCTGTAACTAAAAGCACAACCGTGAGCACTGTATTTCAGCGTGACGGTACCGTCAAGCTGGAGTTAAATTGAATGTCCGTTTCTTCAGGGAGGGTAAATTTAATCAGGTGCTCAAAACGAAATTAAGGTGGAAATCAGTTTGGAAACTCACAAGAATTATAATCCAGCTAATGTCCTGAGGTAATATTGGGAAGAAATAGGAAGAAATTTGTTTTCGTGTAACATGAAAAATAGTTTCTGTGGGAGGGAGCTGCACTTAGCTTGCAGTAGCCCTGCATTTCCTTCAGGGAACAGTCACAATGTGCTGCCCTTGCACTGTTTGCTTCCCCTTCATTACAGCGATACCAGGGGGTTTTACAGCGTACTCCAGCCTGCCAGGGTTTCTGTTGTGGTGCTATTTTCTAACCTGGCCGATAAACTGGAAGCATTTTCCCAGCCCAGCTTGAAACAGGACTGCTGGCCCACGAAGGAGTGTTGCTTCTTCTTTAGAAACGCAGGCAAACAGGGATTGTGTGCTGCCTGGGAATAGAAAATGGATCCCACCTTGGGCTGTGGTGGTGGTGGTTGGATTTTAACATCCATGCAGTTTAGTTACTGTGAGGGAGCAGTGTGGCCTTGTTCAGCCTGGCTGGAAAGGGCAAGTCCTTCCCCTGCTGATTTCCTCCCTGCAGGAAGGGAAAACTTCAGGGGAGCTGTGGCTTAAAGGCACTGCAGCTGTTCTTGTCCCCAGGGTGTTCCTCCCTGACATGAATTTGTCTCTTTTATTGATGGAGAATTTGGAGACGGTGGCTGGAAGCTGCAGCCATGGTTTGGTGTGAAAGGGAAATGTGCTTCTCTGATATCACCTGGAATTGCATTCAGCTTGAACCAGCACGATGCCTTGATCTGCTATGACCCATATCCATCAGGAGTTATTAGCTAATTGAATTCAGAAGGTAACTCCCTAACTGTTTTCAAACTAAATTAACTTGCTTCAAGGGACCAACTCATGTTTGTATTTCCACAGAGATAATGGGTTTAGGCTTCAACTGAAACCTTGCCAGATAATGAGGAAAAAATAAATCAATGACCTCATTCTTATCTGGTCTTAACAGGCAGGCTTTCCTTTGCTAAAAGTGACCCTGAAATTGCCTGGATTGATTCGCACAAATACAGGGTGCCACATCCTGCTAAGCGGAGCCATTCTGTGAAACGCTTTGCTCCAGGAGGAGTGCTAATCCAGGCATCAGCAGAGGTGGAAGTGTTTGAAACACTGCTTTTCTTAGAGTCAAAGCGAACGCTTCTGAGAAATTCAAAAGCATGGTAAGATAAAGAGTTAAGGAGCAAATCAGCTTCAATACTAATTAGAGGGGAAAAAAAACATTCTTGCAGTTGTGCCTGGGACCGAGTGGTCTCCATAGGCATATGCTTCTCTGATTATTTAATTATCTGCCATTGTTAAATAAGACATGCTTTTCAGGTATTAAAGGGAGATCACTACCTGCTGTGAAGTGGGGTAGCTGTATGGATAGAGATCTTACCTTTGGTATCTTGGAAAAGGTAGACAACTCAGAGATGTGCCCCTCCAGTACTGTATACCTCCTTACTCTCTGTATGAGACTCTCAAGTGACGGATTAAATCTTCAGGTAATAAATATGATTAATAACAATTTAACAAAATATATGAGGCAATTTATTCAAGTACACAGAGGTAAGAGTCAAGAGTTCTTAACTACTGGTGAAGAATTCATAAAACCTACTCTTAAAGCCTATGTAAGAAGATTGAAATTTTATAGTAGCAACAGCAGTAGTACTAGTAGCAAACACTTTGGTCTAATAAAAGATGTGAAATTTTAGGGAGAGAGAGTATATTTTATTAAACCAGTTGATATAGGTTTTATAGAAGCATTGCTTCTTTTAACATTGAACTTTATTGGAAAAGATACCAATAGGCAAAACTTGTGCCTTTCTGCTAAAAGGCTGGTAAACATATTCTGAGCAGGGGATTGGACCACATGAGCTGCCTTCCAACTTCAACCAACCTGTGATTTTTTAAACTTTAAATACATTTTTTACTCAGAGGTTAGGACCTTCTCGTGAGAACAGGAGCAGAGAACAGAGCGCTGGTGTCCTGCAGAGTTAGTAAAAGGTGACTCCAAAAAGGTTCACTCTACCGAGTCAACCTGGGCTCCTTGAGATCCTTAACATTTTGCCCTTTTTCTGAACAATCATGCAGCTTGCATGCAGCCTTCCTCCTGGGGAGTCACTGTAATTCCAGAGTTATCAACCAGCCTGCCATGCAAACTGTGAAAGCTTAGCCCGTGGCTATAAGTGGCTACCCTATATTTCACCTCACCTGGCTATACCTGCTTAAAGGCCAGACTTTTTAGCTCTGGTGCAGTTGTGGCTGATTTTTTTTTTTTTTTTTTTTTTGAAGCAGAACTGACCTCTCATACGTATTAGCAGGTTTGCATGTGCTGGCTCAACAGTTTCAGCGTTGTGCTCCATTGAGTGTTGTCAGCACGGCCAAAAGAATAAGTGAACCTATTAGGGAGGTGGTTTGATCTAAGCATAAAATTAATTAATTCTAGTAACATCACAGGATGAAGTAAAATGGACACAACGCTCCTAGGAAAAAAAAAAAAAAAAAAGAAAAGGATGCAAAAATTAAATATCATGACTCTAAGACAGAAGCTGAAAATATTCTATGTTATGCATTTTCTTTACCCAGTATGTGCATCAGGAATTTTTCTTTTGAAATGGAAATATTTTTGAAAATATTTCAATTTAAAAAATAAATAAAAATGTCATACTTCATACTTAAAACCTTATTATCTTTTATATTTTGTTTCTTCAGAAATTATGGTTAAAACAAATGTTAAGATGAAAAAACAGGTGTTTGAAAAGCTAGATTCAGACATTGTCTTCAAGCAGTTGCCATAACTTCTAGGTGACAACTTGAAGACCTTTTTATTGTCAGAGTGTATTAGGAGTGAAGAACTGAGGCTTGCACTTCAGGGGAGTTGTGGGAGATTTTCTGCCAAGGAAAATTAGAACCTGAATATCTGCACCTGGTGGAAAACTAGTCACAGACTACACAGAATGAAACCTGCTGACAAAATAAAAATAATAAAAATAATCAAAGCCATGCTCATGGTGAAGAAGTTTGTGAAGAATCGGCTACTGTTTGACTCTAAACCATAAATACATAATTTCATCAAAGTTGCTCTAGTCAGCTAGATACACAGAAGCAAGATCTTTATCTAATATGCAATCCACAACCTCGACTCAGACCACAAAGCTTTCATCTTTGTTTAAGTTGTTTTGTGGAAATCAGACACTTCCTTTCCTGTAAGCTGTTGCACTGTCCATATAATGCACTCCTGAGCAGGATTCACTCAACAACCAGCACTCCATCAGTTTTATCGATGGCCATCAATTATCAGCAATTATAGAAAGCAATTTCCCAGCCTCTGGACATCTAATGTATTTGAGTAATTTTTTATTTTATTTGGGGCATTTTCTTCCTGCATGAAGCTTATGTGAGCTCACAGATGTGCACACTTGGACCCCAAACAGACATATCTGTTCCCTTTCTCATTTCTGGTCCTGCAACTAAATGAGATTGAATTATCCCAAATGATAAGACTGAATGTCGAAAACAGATTGAAAAGGAAGGTTGGATTCCTACAGCTTGGGGTTTTGTGTTTGGATCCTCTGCAGCCTACTAAGGTACAAGCACTCAGTGAAGCTTTTCCCACACTTGAGATACTCATTACTGCTTGTTGTTTTCTCTCTCATTTGCAATCTGGTTCCTAAAGAGGTGGGAGTTTGCCCGACAGCCTTTCCCTTGCAGGCAGCATTAATGAGGTCTTTCTCTTCTACCCACGCCCTATTTTCCGGAAATGTGTAGGAACTTAATGTCTTTGAGACTTCTTCTTGCCTGTCGTATTAGAAGAAAATTGGCCAACAGGCTCACAAAAGGTTAGGAAAGAGACACTGAAATGAAAGACAAACAGGCACAGATGTATACACCAAGCCAGCGTTGTTTCATGGCCTTATTTCCTTAAGAAATGTTAGCATTTTAGTTTTTACTCTTAAAATAAGAACTGAAGCTGATTAAAGGAAGGTCCAGAGAGAAACTGTGTTTTTCTGCTCATGCAGGTCTTTGGGACTGAAAACCTTCATGACAGGGGCTGAAGGAATCTGGCTGCTGGTGCCAAGGTCTTTCCTGTGCTCGATCATTTTGGGTTACCTGAACATCACCCTTGGGTCCTGTTGACCCAAGAGGAGACTAAACAGGTTTATTCTCACATTAGCTGACTCTCCCTTAGTCTACATCTCTTGGTGGTCTTGGTTTGAATTCCCACCAGGGCACCCACTTGGTGTGAAGGAGGACATCATTAGCATGGGTCAGTGTGCATAAACATTCTACTAATTTAGTCCTTTAACAAAATATTCAGAGTTTTGTTTTCCTCTGGAGCTTGCTTGTAATGATTCTTCTTTCTCCCCCTTTCCATACTCAAATGTCATAAGCCTGAATAGATGAAACCACTTGTGAAAGTGCTAGTATCCAAATCAAAAAGTATCAAATTTTTCCCTTAGAGGCTTTAGACTGGGCCATCCTTTATTTTTCCTCTTCGACCTATATATGAGATTTTGGACCAAATTTTTGGACCTGATGTCAGGATTTTCTATTTATCAACTTATTTATCAATTTATGTATTTATGTATTTATGTATTTATTTATTTATTGTGTTGTAATTCCAGCTCCTTGTGCTATATAAATCAGGGAATGCTAGCTTGAAGGCAGTAGGTGATTACAGATTTTGTAATGTTTAACTTTCAGAGATACCGTTGACAGAAAAGTGGATAGACTTACAGGTTTTTGGACTTTCATTTGTTTAATGTGCCAACAGAAATGCATCAAAATAGCTACAACTTACTGAAGAGGGAAAACACAAATTTAATGTGGAGTTGGTACTCATAATTGTGTTCAAATTTTGCTTTAATAATGTTGTCCATATTTGCAATACTGTAAATGTGAAAATGAATTTGGTTGAAAGAGTGGCAGTGTGAAGCAGCATATCATTTTGTTTTTGTTTGTGCTCTACTCTGCATAATTACTGTGATTATGTATATTAGGCTGTTCTGTGTAATGACACCAGAAGGTAGATAACTGTCAATAACTGTAGCAGTTTATATACATCTTGCACCATCCTCAGAAGTGCTTTGAAGATCGTTTAATGCTGCTGATTTACCCATAATAGGTCAGAAATTATTGCTGGTGTTTCCAGAAAGTCTACCCAGAAGAGATGTCTTCCAGAAAAAAAAAACAAGTGGTTGTTAAAACAATAAGAATTTTGTGTCTGAGAAAATAGAAAGCAATTAAAAGGGCTCACACTCTCAAAAAAAGAAAAATCTTTAGCTAGCTAATAGGGCTAATATCAATATAATATGACAAAGAGCTACAGCAGCTTTGAAATCCTTGGAGGTATATTTCAGTTCATATATTTCAGTTCAGATGATATTTAGCAGAGAAATTTCAAATATGCTTAATCCTATTTATTTGTTTTTCAACAGAACACATTTACATGTACTGACCTAAAACTGTAATTTTTAAATGATATTAAACTGAAACACATTGTTGATAGAGAAGACAAGCTGGGGAGGGAATGCAGGTGGAAACCAGAGTCAGGGTTAAGTAGGCATGAAATAAAATATTCGTTAAACACAGAGGTTCAAAGGGAAGTTGGTATTAAGAAGGTGATTCCTTCAAATGCTCAGGAAAAAAAGAGAAGTTGCCTTTTTTGATGAATAACATAATTGTTAGTGGTAATATTATGTTAATTACAGCCTTCAGCCATTTTCTAAGAGGACTTTGCATAGTAATGGGGGATATGGCCATGGTGTTAAGGCTAGCACTCCCACATCTCCAGCTCTGTGTGGTGGCTGCTCCCTGTCACCCACTTGCAATGGGTGAGCCTTTCTCAGCACCAAAAAATTGCGTAAGGCTTCTTTTCTCCAAAAGAAACATGGGTGGATGGATAGTGACTCACTTGTCAGAAAAGTTTGGAAACTAGTTGCTGAAAGCAAAAGTGGAGTTGTCTGGGGAGATGAACAGGAGGCATGGGGTATAAGGCTGTCGTGATTCACTTCTGTATTTTCTGCTCTGTGTACTCTTCAAATTAAGACTCAGTTCTGTGGGAAGGAACGCCTGAGTGACACTGCTAGTTAGATGTCCTCAGCCCTGGTGAAGCAGGAATGTTGTTGCTAGATAAGAGTAATTTCTCTGAGAGGATCCACTCTTTCTTTACTTTTCCTTGGATTTACTCTGAAGTTCAAACTGCATGAAAGATTTCAATGTCATTTTTAGCTCTGCTTCAACAGGCATGGTTTGACAGGGTTGATTTAAGATGCACAGTCTGTGTGGGATACACTGTTATTTATCATGTATTGATCTGGCAATAATAGCCCGTGCTTTTGTGAGATTTAACAGTCATAACTCCTTTTTTGTTTAGTAAAATTGACCTGCCACTTGCAATTTATCCAAAATTCAGTAGCACAACTCATCATGGATTTGAGCTAGCACATGCATCCTGCTCTGTTTTCTTTTTCACCCCAATCACAGTAGCTATAAATATATAGGGGACTAGAACTGGTTGTATGTAAGATCCTCTCCTTGACCTCTATTTGATGTGACTCTGCAATCACATGCCTTGTGGGATTCTTGGTTTTGCTATCATGCAAGAGGTCAGAAAGTAATTAAAAATTTGCTATGGTGGTTCTGGCAAAAGGTCATTTAGTCCTCTCTGAAAGGTGGCAAAATTAATTTTTCAGTCTTTAGTGCAGCCACAGGTAAACATATTTTTCTGAGTGATGTGAAATTATGATTGTTGCTTTATTGATTGATGTGTTTTTCAGTCAAGCCCACTTTTACTGTGTTGACTTTGTAGAGTATTTAAACTATCAGAATGTTTTATCTTTGTTGGTCACCTCAAACATTATTGCGCTCTTCAGATAAAAATGTTATTATTATTTTATTTTTTTTTTTTTTCTTTTAAAGTCACAAAACTTGCAAAGCATTTTTTATCAGCATGTCATCCCAGGGAAGAATGCTGTTTTAATTTAAAACTCAAATCAAACCCTCCCCTTAATAAGCAGGGTCAGAAAGTGCACTCAAGTGACAGAACATCAATTAGAAAAGATAAAATTAATCTGAAATTGAGAATTAATTCAGATGGTGAGATTTAACTGGAGTCTAGTCATCTAAGGCAAGTAGCTGGACTGTCACTGTAAGAACATAACAGAACAGAATTTGAGCAGAACAAGTTAGTAAGTTGTCTATCAAATTCCAGGATTTGTAACAAAATAAAAATAGTAAAATGACTTATTTTTTCTTTTTAAAATCACACTGACAACTAGCACTATGATAATGCAAATCCAAGTTTTAAAGCAACTCTCCAAAGAACAATGATGCTCCCTGCCTAGGTCTGTCCCATCGCAATGGGTTAAATATGATTGGCTTCATAGGGATTTAAGCATGTGTTTAGTATGAGCCCTCGTCATAGAATCGTAGCATATCCCTAGTTGAAAGGGACCCACAAGGATCATTGAGTCCAAATCCTGGCTCCACACAGGACCACCCAAAAATCAAACCATGTGTCTGAGAGCATTATCCAAACACTTCTTGCACTGGCAGGCTCAGTGCTGTGACCACTGCCCTGGGGAGCCTGTCTCAGTGCCCGATCACCTCTGGGTGAAGAACTGTTCTCTAACACCCAGCCTGACCCTCCCCTGTCCCAGCTCCATGCCGTTCAGAGAGATTACATCACCTTGATTCCATTGGTCAAGGTGGATAACCTTGTCATAAAAGGAAATTATGGACAGGGACAAAAGGAAATTAAGGCAGGGACACCTTCCATTAGATCAAGTTGTTCAAAGCTCCATCCAATCTGGCCGTGAACGTTTCCAAGGGTGAGACAAACATAACTTCTCTGGGCAATCTGTTCCAGTGCCTCACCATCATCATCATGAAGAATTTCTTCTTTATGTCTAAGCTAAATCTACCCTCTTTTAATTTAAAACCATTACCCCTTGTTCTGCCTTCTATCACTACACTCCTTGATAAAGAGTCCTTCCCCATCTTTCTTGTAGGCCCCCTTTAAATATTGGAAAGCTGATATAAAGTCTCTCCAGAGCCTTTTTTTTTTCTTCTGGAGGCTAAACAACCCCAACTCTCTCACCCTATCTTCACAGGAGAGATGCTTCATCCCTCTGATTATCTTTGTGGCCCTCCTCTGGACCCACTCCAACAGTCCTTGGTCCATGGTCCATGTCCTTCTTGTGCTGGGAGCCACAGGGTTGAATGCAGTATCTGGGTGGGGTCTCACAAGAGCAGAGTTGACGGGGAGAATCACCTCCCTCCACCTACCATACATTGGCTCGTATTCAGTCTTTTATCCACTGGCAATCCTAAGTCCTTCACTGCAGGGCTGCTCTCAATCCACTCATTGCCCAGCCTGTATTCCTGTTTGGGATTGTCCTAACCCAGCTGTGGGACCTTGCACTTGTCCACATTGAACTTCATGAAGTTTGTATGGGCCCATGTCTTAAGTCTGTCAAGGTCCCTCTGGATGGTGTCCCTTCAAGTCCAATTTCTTCTTGGTAGTTTGTGAATGTGGGTTTTATATTTAGTGTGCAGTGAGCAGAAATCTCTTGGGCACTCCTCCAGATCAAGTACACCTATGTTTTGGTACTCAGATGGGAGCTGTGGTTCACCATAGCCTTCTGGAGTGACTGGTGAGGCTGGGGCTGATTTTGTTCACATGTACCAGATGTCTGAACAATTTCTTCAGCCACTGCCCACCCTACTTCCCCACAAGTTTGCTAGGTGAAGAATCTTTATGTCTTTATGCTTTTTTTTTTCTTTTTTTTTTTTTTTTTTTTTTTTTTTTTTTCCCAGATGGCAGACAATTTGTAAACTTTGCTAGCTGCTGCCGGGCTATTAACTCTCTAGTTCTGAGAACTCCTTTATCACAGTTTTTATTCTGTATTTTCATTCCCAAGCTAATTTTTGTCATTTATATAGAAGTATGTGGCAAAAAGGAAGTCACACAGGTGGAATTAATAGCCTCACTCTGTGCTGTGCCTCTCTAGGTGATATAAGTAGCTCTCAGAGTGCTTCCTATGTGGTCGAGCATACAAAGTGTACCTGAAAGGTTTAGATGTACAGCTTCATTCTGTTTTTCAGGAGATCTCACATGAAAGTCTGCTTTGTTTTGATGCATGAGACTTTACTGGTGCTGCTTGCCTAAACTAAATTCTCCAGCATAAAATCAATCAGATATAGTCAAACTTCTATAGTGGAAATTCTAAATGTCATTCACTTACTTGCAAGGACATTACAGATCTTTTTTTTTTTTTTTTCTTTTTTTCTTTCTTGACTTCTTAAAAATAGTGAGTTGCTTGCACTCCTTGGAATATGAAAAAAGAAGAAAAAAAAGGCATCTAGGAAAACTGATATTTTCTGATTCTTTTTCTGAATTCTGGATATTAAATTATAGCCAGTACTCATACCTAACATAAGAAAAGACATACAATGTCAGACCAAAGACCGCTTATGCAGATATGAAGTACATTGGAATATCTTGTGTGTGCCCTGTGTCACAGGCTGTCCTGGAGACCTCTTCTGCCCACATCCAGCTCTGTGAGAAATGCTCATCTTGGACTGGCAGGGGCACAGGGCTTGGGAGCAATGGGAGCTGTGAAGCAGAGAAGGCCATACCTTAAACATTAGAAACCACACCATGACAAATAAGTCATATGCTGAGAAGATCATGAACAAACAAATTTTTTGGTTAAGTTTGGCAGCATGTCCCCAGAGAAGGACATTTTAGTTTTCCATAGAAAAGCAATTCAGTCTGTTGTTGAATGAGTCACTTAAATTATTGTTTATTGTGGGGTGTAGGAGTGGATGCTAATCAGCTGAAAATTGAGCAAAGTACCATGAATTCTTTTGTTATCAGTCTCATGGATTATAGCTCTGACTTAATGAAGAAAATCAATGTCCTTACATTATTGACATGTGAGAAACATTGGTCTTAAAATCCACTGTGCTGCCAAATAAGGTTTACATCAAGAAGCTTAGACAATTGCTTTCCTTTATATTTTACAGGAAAAGCTCTGGGACTCCTCCATGTATTTTTCTTGCTAACATGATTTCTTTTTCTCATGTGTTGTGTATCTGTACAGCAGTAATGTCTCATGACTTGTTTAATTATTTTCTTCACCTTACATCTTTTATCTGTAACTATTACATCAGCATATCCTATGTGGCATCTAAGTGACTTCAGATGTAAGATCAGGGACTCTGCTACTTACTCTGGTAGAACCTAAAAGCTAAGAAGCTACATCTTTCTCCTTGGCCTTTACTTAGTTGCTTTCATTTTGCAAAGTTTATTAAAACCTGATTTGGTTTTGGACTGATAGAGATGTCCAGATAGATGTAGTAGAATGCAGTAGAACGCATATGTAACAGTATCAAGCACCTTCAGTTCAGTTATTGCACAGTTATACTTCATTTAAATATTTAATATTTTTACCACCAGAATAGGCAGCAGTGTTCTACCTGTGTCTAGCTGTATCTCTCTGTATACATACAAATAAAAATATACATATATATATATATAAACACACACATAACAAAGATTGATATTTGCATATGCAATTATGCACGAGGGATCATTTTCTATGTCTTTGCACACAGTTATAAGCAGGACATCCTCACTTCTGTTTAATGAGCGTATGAGTTGCAAACTGTATGTTCTTTCTGAAAGGGCACTCAGGGAACAGTCTGATGTCCCAACAGGAAAGCATGCAGCTCCCCTCATCCTGAGACACATCGGGCATTTTGAGTGAATACGCCTTTGAAGGCATAAATCTTGTTCCCTAATTTGTTAAGCTTTTGTCATTTTTAAGAGAAGTCATTGCTGCCCCTTCCTATCTTCCACCAGATAAAAATGGAAATTATATTTAGGAAAAATATACAAGAGTACATACTGTACAATAATATTTGACTTTCTTGCCTTAGATCTTTCTTTAGATAGTTACTTTCAAGGTTGAAAATAACAACATGTGCCAGCGTAAAATGATTTACCAGTTCCCTAACAGTTTATGTTGAGAAGAAAACAACAAATCCAACAAGGAGAAAAAACAAGGGAATAGATGCAAATGCTTATAGGCACAGGAGTGAATACAAATACAGGTAATTCAGGTTATTCTCTGTCTTGCGAGAATGAAGGACTATTCTTAGAAAGGTTCAGACAATACAGAAATACAAGTCCTTTGGAACACTGCAAATAAATTCCCTCTTTAGAGGCTCCATTGAAAGTAAACAGGGCTCAATCTATGATTATCATGACTATTAGCCTACCCCCCCATCGTTTACGCAGCAGAGGGTGAAAGCTATGGAGAAGGGCCTGTAGGTTTACTGAAGTCCCTTCAATCTTGTACAGTGGAGATAATGGCAGCTTGAGTTCCTGTCCTTAAAGCAGCACAGATGGGCAGATAAGGGAGCAAAGAAATAAAAATGTCCAGACATTTTGAGGAAATGTAAACAGCAATTATATATATATATATATATATATATATATATATATATATATATATAATTCTTCTGCTATTTTTTAAATAATTTCTAGGATAACTGTGGATGGCCTGTCACTAGCAGGACAAGGCCAATGATCCCAGATGCCTTTATCATTCACCCTAGTGGTGATCCTGATCTTTCTAACTGCTTCTTGAGCCGTGTGAGCCTTTAGGGATTTTGGTTTCCTGCACTGTATACCTGGAGCTTGCTGTAGCTTGCTGCAGTACTGTGACTGGAAGGGAGCAGAGGTCCTCTGCTCTACCTGTGACTGCTGGGAACTGGACTTGAAGTGACCCATAGCTAGCTTATGTCCTTCCTTGAAGTCACTGTCTCCATCTTCTCAACCCACATTATCTAAATTCTTCAGTTGCTTTTCTGTCTGCTATGTAGAAAAGGATCTCAAAGGTCAGGAACAGTGCAGAATGGTTTTAAAGGTGAGACCCAGACCTGCTCCCCAGGGAGCAAGGCAGCAGTAGACCAAGGCTTGTCTCAGCTGCTGTGTTTGTCAGCTGCAGCTTTGGCTCTGCCAAGAGGTTGGACACTCTTCTAGCCCTGCTCCTCTTGTGGCTCTGGATGTTTCTTTGCATCTTCTGTGTCAGGTGCAGAGAAGTCTGAAGACTTGGCCTGGTCAGAGGCACGAGCTGCACGTGTCCCACACTGAATCAAACCTCCACTCCAATGAGATGCATGAAATCAAAGCAAAATTTTAGCTCTCTGACTGGGTGTTCCTCAGGCTTGAAAAATAGGGCATCATTTTTCACTTTGATAACTTTTTCTGTGAAGAAGATGGGATGAAACTCACTGAAATTATGGATGAGCTGGGGCTACAGAAAGCCCTTGCTGTAGTGAGAGGCGGTGCCAGTACAGCCACTGCTGGTGCCAGTGCAGGCTCTGAGCTGACAATTGCTGACTTCTAAGAGGAATCCTGAAGACTGCAGAGAGAACTGAAGTTATACACAACCATAAATATTTAATTCCTATTATTGCATGCTGAGAGTTGCAGCACTGTCTGCAGAACACTATAAAACATAGCTGCGTAAAACGTATCAGCAATGCAAATATGCTGTAAATATTGTAGGGAAACAGGAGCATAAAATTAACTCTTATGCTTATTTATAGCTAGAGAGCTCAGGATTCTCTTGCGCATTGTGGTGTTATTTTGTAATTATACCAGCAGTTCAAAATGACCAATTTTTTCCTGGCATAAAATATGTTGTGATTTAATTAAAGCAGAAAGCTAACTTAAGTGGAATTAAGAAAGACTAAATCAATTATGAATAATTCTATTATTAGATTTGAAAGTCTAGCAAAATTAGTCAAGTTGTATAGCACTATGTTTTCTCTTTTTTAATGTAAGAATAAAGGTTACTCCATTGTTTTTTCCTATGAATCAAGAAGGATAATTCCCAAAATTTGAGGAGGCAACATTTTCAGTCATTAAGATGTAATAAAATAACCACTCAGACTTCAATGATATTCTGGCAGAAATTAGTACTTCTTTTCACATATAAAACTACTCCGGCCCAAACTGATGTCTTTGGATTTGGAAGTGCTGTGCCAAATCCTTCTGAAAGCTGTCATTTACGTTCCTCATGCTCCCATTCTGCCCTTAGGCCATGTTTGCCAGAACTGGTGATTTTCACCTGAGTGAAGAGGAATGATGTCCTCAGGCATGATGAGATGTGCAGCTGGACCACAGAGCATTGCCTACAGCAGAGGTGACGCGAGTCACTCAAATGACAGTTACTACTTGCTGCTTTGTAAGTGGTTTTGATAAATATATAGATATATATCTCTATATTACTTGAGATTTTGCCTTTTTTTTTTTTTTTGGCTTTACAACTGTTTCTGTTTTCAATCTGAATATATTAGGTAGTTTTAAAAAGTTCTTCTCCTTGGTGGTTGCTTTTCAAATACATGAGTATGTTGAGCCTATTGATCAAGTAGCAAGTGAAAGTGCTAGAGCTGCGTTTATTATTCCTGAATGTTATGATGTGCCAGAATTTCTGCATTGCCAAAGAAGAACATTGCATCATCTCAATACATATTCTTCCTTTTGCTCTTCCCTGCCCGCACAGTGGGGTGTTTATAGAAAACTAATGAGTTCTCTACTGAAATAAGGACATTATCAACTTTTCTAGGTGAGGAAAACTTCCCAGAGGATAGTTTAAGAGACAGGAGCTGCTGGCAGAAGTCCTACCAGTGTGATTTCTTTGAAATCCTGTGTCTGGGGAGCTGAGACCTCGGAGGGCTGGCTGGAGGGGTAGCGCTGAACCTTTGCTGATCTGTGGTTTGGGGGCTGATGTTTCTGCCTGTTCTTTAGAGGGATGAAGAAGTGGCCATGAATGCAGCCAAAATAGTATAACAGGGGTCCCAGGACACATCTTCCGGGGTCATAGGCGTAGGTTACTGCTGAAGATATATAGTGTAGTGGAATAGCCATACTGCCCAGCCCTCTTACGGGATCACCAGACAAGTGTAAAATCCAGAGTTCAAGTGGCTCAGGAGGTTTTCAGATCAGAAGCTGTTGTTGCTTAGCTAGCTCTCAGAATGTAAGCTATTTGTTGAAACTGTTCAAACTGTAGGGTTGGTAATTGCTACCTCAATATCAGTGCTGTCTCAAGCTGCCAGAGCTGAAATAATCCAACCCACTTCACTTTGTACTAAACTGGACTGCGGATGTGTGCAAAACCATTCACTCCATCTCAGATAATTTTGAGCTGAGCAGTAGTATTTTGGTAACTCACAGTTGTATAATATAGCTGTAGTCTGCATAAGCTTCTAAGAGCAAAAAGTGTTACACTTGGCATTGTTATTTATACCAGGGATATGAATAAAGAAATGAGGTTAGCTAAAGTGATTTTCCAACAAAAATACTTCCATGTTGTCAGGTCTAAAAACGTCATATGATCTTATTTTTCCTCTACCTCATTTCGTCTCTGTTTCTCTTCCTCCCTTCCTCCCTTGCTGTATATACATGGGGAGATGACTATATTGGCAAATATTCCAAGAGTGAACCTTGCCCTAGATGAGGTGAGAATAAAACCCTGCTACAGGGAACAAAAACTCTTAATAGTTATTCTCCCTTAGCAGTTTAACTCAAATAGCCCTTCTCTTTCACTTTTGGCAGTAAACCTGTTTGTCTACCTGATCACTCTAAAACTAATTTTGAATGTTCTTACATCTGATGAATGGTGCTCATCCGCCAACATCATCCTCTGGCTTCACCATTCAAGGGTTTCTTTCCCCTATAGCAAAACAAACAAACAAACAAACAAACAAAACCTTAGAAGATTTTAAAAAGCTATCTAATGATTGGTTATACAAAAAGTTAATTAAAAAAAAACTGTGCCTAGAAGCTGGTAGATCCTCTATGGCCATTTAGTAGTCCAAACTTAAGAGGATGTGAGTTCTCAATGTCTTTTATCAGCAAAAAACTTTTGGATGTTCAGACAAATTGCTTTGCAGCACTCAAGCAAAAAGCCAACCACACTAAAGCGAAGTCTTACAATGCTTTAGAAACGAATTTTGGAAATAATAGTGGTAATAATAAATCTTCTCACAGGAAACAAAAACCTTGCTTGTAACTTTATATATCTTGCTGAGAAGTTGCTTTTTCAAGGCTTGCATGAGATCAGCTAATGGTGTGCTGTCAAGGCTGTGATTTTACTTCAGTAATGGTTTGTATTAAGTTTTAAAAAATTACTACGAACTGGCTTAATCTAAAGTGAGATAAAAAGCTCTTAATTTAAATAACACTGTCTACAGATGATTATACTGTGGTGGAAGATTGGCTGTGAAGTTGATTTATTTTAATTGTTAAGGCCAGCCCTTTCAGGGGCCTCATTTTAAGAGACAGTGATGTGCATTTCTTTTGAACTGCGGTGCTCCCTCAACTTCCATTCCCCAGGACCCATTTCCTACATTGATTTGGCAGGAGGAGCAACTTTCTCAGTTCAACTTCTTCTGCTCTCCAGCCGCTAATCCTTCTGGATTTGTCTGTGATTTAGACTGCAAACCACTGCCGTGGTACCCAGGCCAAATGAGCTGATTAGGCAAAGGAGACAGTTTTGTCCCAGCAGCATGCAGCTCCAAGTAGGATTGTTCACCCAGCTGAGAAGCAACTCAAGTGTGTTGGAAGGAGGTGTGTGCATCTGGGTATAGTATTTTGTGTTCAGCTGCGTTGCCAGAATACCCCATTACAAGGAGGTGCAGGAAAATATAACTTAACCTTAGCTGGTATTAAGAGTTTTTTACTGTCTAAAAAGCATGATGAAAAGGATGTTGCTGTGTCTGTAGTGTGCAGCATAGTTTAATGTCCTAAGCTTCCTATTAAATATTAATTAACCCCCAGGTTCTGAATCTATACTCCAGGTACAAACTTCTCCATTTGAAATCACAGCTTTAATTGACACTTGTTGCAAGTCACTCAGAAGTGATGGATCCATCACTCTTTCCTCAGTTTACTTTCCTGCAAGAAAAACAGTGAATCTCTGGCTAGTGTTAAAGATAGGGGATATCTTTCTGTGATGCTGAAAGTCCTCTCTGGGCTCTCCAAGGCAGCTCCTTGGGAGAGAGTCCTTGTTACCAGTGATGACAAGATTATGTTACATACTTGGTAATGTATGTAATACATACATATAGAATGTATGTCTGCTTCTCTTGCTGCAGAAAGGAAGGCTGAGGAGGAAGGGCAGAGAGCTAGGAGCAGTGGGTTTGGGTTCCAGGATCTGGGACATATCCAAGGTGCACTGCTGGAGCTGAGGAAGAGGGATGTGTTGCTTGTTTGCAGAAGAGATGTCACTGCTCAGATCTTTCAGTCTTCATTCTTTTTACCTCTTCAGCCTTTTGCTGCCCTGGACTCTTTGTCCTGCTGGTTGCAATTTTTCTGCTAGCCTCCCATGGTCCTGTCTTTTCATACACACTCAGGGCCATCCTTCTCTAGCTCCTATGCTGAAGTCCTGCCAGCCCACTATTACTCGCACAACTTTGAAGTGGAAGTCTAGCAAAATATCAAAGTAGCAAATGTTCAGTTTCCTCCACAAAATCCTCATTCTTTTGTTTTGAATTATAATGCCAATGTAACTCCTAAATGTTTTCAGGCTGAGTTGTTTCAGGTTTGCTGTTGTTCCAGGAAAGGATGGTGACATACAGTACTCAAATCTGATTTGAGGCCTAAGGTATAATTTAGGAATGCTGGTATCTCTCAGTTCAAAAAAATGAAAAAATACTAACAGAAAATACTGTATCTTTTTGGGAGCTATGCTAATGCAAAAATGGTAAGCAAGTCTTCAGTGTTCTCCATTTCTGTGGGGGTTTTATTTAGATCTACTTTGAAAACACAAAGTTTTCAGTACATGGAAACACGACACATGAGCAAGTTTTGAGATTTTTATGTTTTGCACTACAAGTTTTATGCAAGTATATTTTGAAGAAGCATACGTGTGTACTTTGTGGAGTACTCTCCAAAAGAGATGCAAAGAGCCCGGTATAGAAAGTATGACATTTTCTATTGTGTGAATAATTCAAAAAGTTATGTGCTGAGCACTACATAAATGTTAATTTTAGTGATTTGCATCTGATTAGAAAAGTGTCCTGCAGAGGAGCGGTGTTGCGGTGTTTTTTTCATTATCTTATTTTTTTTTTTTTTTTTGTCAGGAAAGGCAAATTCAGTGGTAACTAATGAAAATACAGTCGCTATAGGCATGATTCATCCTTGCAAAAATGATATGAAGAAGGGAAGGAATGTTTGGATCCCTGGAGAACCGAGTAGATGTATGTACTTCATATTACCTACCTCCTCTGTGACTCTGCCTTTTGTATAATGTGTGTTGCATACTTTGCTGGAGCACCACCTTGTTCCTGGGAAAAAAGAGTAAACTGGGAATATGGCTTTCCAGAGCTCCAAATTCGCTGCAGCTTTTGTGACTGCAGTGATTGCAGAAGAGAAAATATTTCTTACGGTCATTTTTGCTTTTTTTTTCCTTCTTCTTCCTATTTTTTTTTTTCCCTTTGGCATCTCTGAGGTTTTGTTTTACTTATTTAGGTACAAATGAAAGCACAACAAATTTTGTGGAAGCCCCTGGGAGCAACCTTCATCTCATCTTGGTTTGCTGTTCAAGATCTGATTAACCATGAAAAGTTACTGCAGGAGTCACCTCTAGTTTGTGAAAAAACAATCTCTCTTGGCATGTTTCTTTGCATCAGTTTTTAAATTAAAGATCTGAACAGGGGTGGAGAATATCTAGAGGCAGCAACTGCTTTAATTCACCTTTTAAATTCAGTCATGCCCCTGGTGCCCACAGCATGCTGTCAGACAGGGGTGGCACAGCCCTATTTATCCATTTCTAATGGTGAAGTTCAGCTCTAAAAGGGAACAGGGTAAAATCCTGTGTGAAAGCATAACACTCTCACTGAGTTTGAATAGCCTGTTTTTTATTCTTTCCTGGGCATCAAAATTTAGAGAGAAGCAATGACTCCCCCCCCCCCCCCCCCCAAATTGTGCCTTGCAGAATTGTTTCCATATCCTGTAGCTGAGATGCAAATGCTGTGGGCTAGATACACAGAGTTGACCGATATGAGCACATTACACAGCCATAATGAAATTTGAAGTAGTTGGTCAGCTATACTTCGTTCATCTATTTTTTTTTTTAATTTATTTATTACTTTTTTTTTTTCCCCCTATAATCTTTGTGCTCCACTATTCTTATTCTCAATTAACTCTAGGGAGAGCTTCTGTTTTTTTTTTTTTTTTTTTTTTTCCCTTAAAATGGGCGCTCAGTCATTCATGTAATTGGATATGACCTGTGAAGGCTCTTGCTCATACTATAAACCAAAGAGAAAAGGAGAAAACAATCTTCAAGACAGAAATATATAGAAGGTAGAAACAGAAAAGTTCACGTAGGTTAAGATTATGTGAGGAAAATGTCTGTTCTCAGAAGAAAAAATTGGTCAAGTTGCAGATGAAGCTGTGCTGTGTTATTTCAGACCTTTTTCAGAAGATGTACTAACAACTCATATTGAGGACTGGATTGTGAAATGCAGCAGAGCAGTGAGGAACATGTCCTTACCAGCCCACGACCCTGCACGGCACCTTCAGGAGCACTCACCTGCCTTGCTTTTGGGGGCTGTTGATTCGTTTAAAAAAAGGCAGAGAGGTCACTCTGGTGCTCCTGGTAATCACTATTTCTCCACAAGCTTTGCTGAGACTTGGGGATGTCCTCAGCTAAGCTCTGAGAGCAGCTTAGATATCCCATGGGGTTTCACTTTTTCATGTGACTCTAAAGGCAGAACTCCAGCCCTGGGAGGGCATCAGGGCTCTTTCTGTTGGTGACAGTGGGAGCTGAATCAGGGCTGGGAGATGTATTGATCTTTTTTTTTTTCTTTTTTTTTTTTTTTTCTTCCTATTATATGCAAATTTTTCTAGCAGCTGAAAATGAAGTGTAGGCTTTTCTGAAACACACAGTTGATGTAATGATCTAGATGTAATGATCCATCTTTCTGGCAGGAGACCTGGGGTATGGTAATATTGATTATCAGCTGCTGTATTAGTTGTCAGGCCATTCTGTGGTTTGAGGGAGAAATGCATGGATTGCTTTTTCTTGGAAGCACCTCAGGTTTGAACACCTGTTTCTCCTTGACTGAAACAGGTTAACTGCTTGCAATTCAGTCATGGGATGTGTCCCCATTTTTTAAGTTTGTGCTTTCAGCAAGCTCAGGTACAGCCGGCAAGGTGCATGCCAGCCAGGAGCTCATCACAGACTGCAAATCAGGGCAGGTATTTATGCAAGCTCTCAGAGTCCCAGCAACTCTCCTGTTAATGTTATCCAGGCTAAATGGCTTAAAACTGAGATGCCTGGATGTTTTGCTGCTCTGAAATCTCCCATTGCCATCAAAGGGGGGCAAGATCAGCCTGCCAAGTGGTGGCGGTGCCTATTAAGTGGTGGGATTTGGGTCTGCACCACTTACTGGAAGGGTATAAAAGGAGGTAATTTCTTTACGTCTTTTTGAATTTAGCACTGGAACTACATCATCTTCTGGAGTGGTGACCTCTTCTGCCTCTCATTTCCAGGGCCTAGCTTGGGCAAAAACATTTTGACCCAGATCATAAATTCTTCTGTTCAGCTAGGGCAAGTACAATGTGCTCTCCTTACTCTTTCTTTCAAAGGACTATCCAGAAAAAAACAGGGCATTGTTGACCATGGTTTTCTTATTTGAAGAAGGATTTTTTTTTTTTTTTTTTTGTGTGTCCTAAAAGTCCTTGCTGCTGCTGAATCTGCTTGCCTGGACCCTTTCCTAGAGTCTTGTTGTCTATTCTGTTGTAACTAGCTGTCAGCACGCGCTGTTGACGTAGTATTTACAATAACAGTGCTTAATGGGTTTGACAGCTAACTGGAACCGCGACACGAACAACTCTTGCAGGTTAGATAAGCCTGCAAGACTAATTGTTATCCTGCATTCCATTAGCGGAGTTTAGCTTGGATGCTCTTTAGTCACCTTCTGGTACAAGGCTCTGAAGCCAGTGTCAACAATTTAAAGAATATTCAATTCATGACTTGTCAGGTATAAGAATAGCCCCATTATGCTTGACCAAAGGGCCCGGCGAGCTCAGTATCCTGTCTCTGACAGTAGCTGGTAATTAGGGAAAGGGTGTAACGGCAAGGAAAATACTGAGTGACATTTCCCCAGTATGCTCTCCCACCCCACAGCAGTTTATGGCTTAAAGATTTCCTGATTTTTGTGTTTGATAACTCTTTGTGGACTTTTCTTCTGTTAATTTGTCAAATTCTACTTGGGCTTTCAGCATCTGCAGCTTTCCGTGGTAATGAGTTTGGCAATTTGATGATTCACGCTGTCAGGAAGTCCTCCCTTTCGTCTGTTTTAAAGCTCTGGCTGGAGATTTCATATGATGTCCCCTCATTCTTGTATTTTGAGGTACAAAACTCCTTATTCATCCCTTTCATGCCACTCAGGACTTTACAGAACTCTAACAAGAGCCTAAACTGAATGAGTTTCAGTGTTTGATTTGAGGCTCTGTATTATGGCTTGTGCTTTTATATTGGCTGTTTATATTCCACTTGCTTTTGCTTTATGTTTATTTCATCTTTATTTTGCTAATTTAATCAGTTTGAGAAGATTATTTGGTCTAATTAAGGTAGAATTAATCCAGGGACAGCGATAATTTGAGAGCCAGGATTTCAAGGTAGTTTATTTAATCTATGTGTCTTCAAATCCTTTGGATTCAATTTGCCCAGCTTTCATACTGATGGATGCTGTATTAAATTATTTAAATAGATGAATTAAATTTGGAGCAAACAGAGGCTAATGCATTTCACCCTCAAATAACATGCTACCGTAGCCAGAGAGCTTTTCTAGAAGAGCTGAGGAGACCTTTGGGAGCTGGAAGCTCTGCGTGCAAAACAGGGGGCAAGGGCCACACGAAAACCCCTTTGATTTCTCCTCTTGAACTAATTTGCTGGTTCCTTGTGGCCAGATTAGCAAAACAAAGCCAAGAAAGAAACCTCAGAGATATATCGACCACACAGGATGGAATAATAAGAGAGAGCTTGCATTAGACTTGCAGAAAGCTTGCAATTAGCAGTGCGCTGGCTGAGAACTTGCCCAGTGATGGGCAGTGGAAATTTTCGGTCTCTCATAGAGGGAGCAGCAAAATTCACCAGCTCCCTTCTCGCCAAGAATCAGGGTGGCTGGAAGGACTAAAAGAGATGGGAAACGGCAGAATATGCTCTTTAGCACCCAGGGACGCTAGATGGGGGTATTTGCTCACTTTGCAGCTCCTTGTACCCCGTGCAGCTGCGGTGTGGCGGCGACGTGCCGAGGAGGTGGAGGAGAGGAGCAGACGGGGAGGTGGGGTGAGCTGCGGGCAGCCCTCCCGGGGAGGGACGGTGGTGTCCCAAGGAAGAGCTGATCAGAGAGGATTGGGGCTCACTGGGAGCAGGTGTCTCACAGGACTGCTTACGGCTTTTGTTGCTATTTCTTGCTCTCTGGTCTCTGTCTCAAGCAGGACAGGCTTGTGCAGCTCGGGACAGCTCAGCATCGTGGGGGAGAGGATGACCATTGCTCTCCTCTGCAGCTGGAGGCAGAAGGGATGAATCTTGCCTGTGGAAGAGGGGGAGCCAAGACCATGGCATATTCCCTTTGTGTACCTGGTGGCAGCCTTTCTGCTGCAGGTGTCATTGCTGTATTTTGTGGGCAGGGAAAGGACCCAAAGCAATTCTATGTACTCCTTTCCTCTCCACATGTTTGACTTGCCAAGAGGACATTGTTCAAAGGAGCAGACACCTTCCCTGCCTCCAAGGCCTTGGCTGCCCATGACCCAGTGTGAAGCCAGGCTACTGAGAAGGCTGGCTCGCAGGGATGGCCCTTGCAGGGATGCTGGATTAGGGTAGGGCTTGGGATATCCCAGGGGAGAGCACAGGCACCAGCACAGAAGACCCCCATGTCAGTGGCACCCAGGTCAGGTTTCAAAGATGACCACGGGATGCGCGATAGATCAGACTAGTTCTGGCTCTGGAAGCTACCAGCAACAGCATTAGTTAGTGCTGCCGTGCACGTGTTGGGCATGGTCAGGCGGTGAAAGGGCTTCTAGAGAGAATAAGAAAGCTGTGATTTCTCTTGTTAGCTTGATAAGTGGAAAAGTAGCAAAAAAAGGTATGTTACTGGTAATCTTCACAATCCAGAGAAGACAGGCCATGGGACAGGTGTAGTAGAAATAACATTTAATGAATTAGGAAAATTAGGAAGCTTTTTTTTTTTTTTTTTTTTTTTTTTTTTTTTTTTTTTTTTTTTTAAAAAAAAATGCCTGCTCTATGTAATATAGCGGAAATCCCAGAGGAATAGGTCCAAATATCTAACCTTACTAGGTTAGATTAGAACATTAAAACCTTATGACTTTCCACAGATTTCAGGAGGATTGTATGAGAAACTAAGAGCTAACTTAATTAGCGCAAATGTTATCTGCTAATATACAACGCTGAGATCTTCAAGTTCATTTTGTACTCTAGAGGTTGTAGAAAATTTAAACTTTGGGGTAGTAAAATGTATAGCAGCTTTTAAAAAGCAAGATATACATATATATATATACATATATATATATATATATATATTTTCCCTCCAGGTAGGAGTACAAGCTTCGTTCTACTTCTCTTAAAGTTTGCTTTCTGTACCTTTGGTACACTGCCTAACAGCTCAGCATTTGAATCCCTTTTGTGTAAAATCAACAGCTGATGTGAAGCCCTTGGCTGAGCTACTGGAGATTTTGGCATTCCTCTTCTCTCAGGATGAGAAGGCTGCTTGAGCTAGATTATTTTCTTGGTTTAGTTTCTGACTCTCTGATTGTTTGCTTGTCTGTTTTGGCTTCGAGAGCAGATGTGTAGATGAAAAAAGGGCGATGGAGTGGCTCTTTTGATGAGGATTTGTGATGTGAGACATTAATTGAAATGAATGTGTGCAGAGTTAAGCAACTACTATTATTAAATTAGGATCTATATCCTTTTTCTGCAAGGGGGTATATTTCTGAAATGGATGGATTTCTGAAGCTTATTTGGTTTGGATTTTTTTTTTTTTTTTTTTTTTTTTTTTTTTTTAAGTGGAAATAGAGTTTTCTCTTCAGCAAACTGCAGCCTCCAATCCCTGACTTTGGGCTTGCCTGCATTTGGAAATGTACCAAAATAGCTATTCCAGAATAAGCTCCCAGGAGGATATTTTAGAACTAGATTAAATTAAATTGGAAACAGGAACTCTTATTTTGGAGTAAGAGGTCCCGCTTTGGGATTTATATTGAAATAAACCATCTCAGAATAACTGTAGCTATTCTGGTAAATTTCCAAGTGCAGACAAGAGCTTAGCAATGTTCTGAAATAATTATATTAAAATCTCACTGATGTGATAGCTAATGGGGAAGATGTCAATACCGAGTTAGAACAAATTGGAATGAGTGTGTTTGATGGTGTCATACATTTGTTCTGTGAGTTTTTTTCTTGGTTAAAAAAAAGGTCCCACCCTTCAGGCCATGCATATAGTTTGTTATTGCTGTTGTAGGAGCAACCCCACTGGGCTAGGCACAGTCCTACAGACACAGGTCCACCTCTGAAGAACTTGGCAATTTAGGAAGAATCCAATTACTTTGTAATGATATAGATGTCAGCAAGTCTGTTTTGGAGACAAAATATAGTTTCTCGACTCCTTGTTTATTACACCCCTTACTCAGTCAAAACTGCTGATTTTTTGCTTGAAGGAGAGCAGAGCAGGACAGTTACAAGAATACAGAAATTATAAAAACCACACATTTGTTCTGTATTTGTAGCTATTGTGCCTCCCTTCTCTGCTTAGTTTAATATAGATAGGACATGAGTCATTATTTACAATAGAAAATGTAATGTGCTTCATCACAGCCCGTGGCAAGGAACTAGTATAGATGTGAAATGGATATGTCACCAATATTTACATATACATAATATGTATAGAGAGCTGGCTTAAAATAGCTATTTCTAATTTGATAAGGAATGCTCACAGCTGAGGAAGTTTTGCTATCTCTCTGAGTATGCTTTTTCCCTCCTCCCTCTAGGCACTTTCATTTGTGCCTTGACTCCCAATGAGCGGATGTGGCAGGGGCTTTTTCTACCCAAAGAAAAGGTCACACTCCGTATTTACCAGCATTGTTTCTCAGTTTAATCTTCCACATACTTCCAACACTATTTTTGTCCCATCCTGGAGATCTAAAAAAAGATGTAGGAATTCAGTGGCACAATTTCAAGGTTATCCCACAGGCCAGCAAACCCATAAGGTAATTTTTTTTTCCTTTATGGTACATCACAATAAAATAAGTTGATAACATATGAAAGGGAAAAGCAAGTTCTGCTTATCAAATTATCATATCTAGCATCCAGCTTGTGTTTGAAGGTAATGTTGGCTAATCCTTTGTAGCAATAAATATCTATTACCTTTATCACATTGAATTTGTTTCCTCTTCACTTAATCCAATTACATTTTCTACAACTGGGAAATATTTCAGAGTAGTGTCAACACTTTTTTTTTATGGATGTTACCTCACTATTCTCTTCCTGATCTTTTGTCATGATGTGTTTTAATTAAAGTGTTCATGTAATTTGTCCAGGTTTATTCTTCAGTACCAGATAATTGTTACATTTGCTCTTTAAAGTGGAATACAGCAGTCCCAAGAGCTGGGCTGGGATTGAAATTCTGTGGGCATGAAAACTTCTGCATGGGTTGCTATAATGGTACAGTTTAGGATGCTACAGTCAGCATTTCAATTATAGATGTCTTTATCTAGAAGTTTGCTGCTTGGCTATTAAAATTTGCATAGAAGAGACAGATATAAATAGCCCCAAGCAGATAACCTTTTTAAATTAATAAGAAATGTGTTTTCAGAGTATAAAAATGCACTTGGTGCTGTTCACCAGATAGGTAGCTACCACTCAGTAGCTCCGCATATGTGAGTGATACTGGAGAAAACAGATTTTCCCAATTTTCTTTTTTTTTTTATTAATTCTTTATTTTCAGCGCTGGAGCTGTAGGTTCCCCACATGATGGAGTCTCAGGGGTTCCCCTTTACAAAGGGAGCACCTTTGTGTGTGGGGCTGGTCCTGCTTCTTATCAACTATATTTTATGTTTCTTGCCACTTGTCCCCATGCAAGTGCAAACTATGACATTATAGTAAGACGTGTTGGATGTTTAAATATGTTGTTCTTATCCACTATGTGCATTTTCAGATGGGGTGATGTGGATCCAGAGGATGGATTAAGACAGAATGAACTGAATGGTTCAGAAATCTGTGATCAGTAGAGTTAAAAGGAGGATATTTTATTGGATTCTGCCACCTTGGCTGCCTTCCTCCAAACTATTCACCAAGCCTGGCAGTAACAAATAAGGTAAAAATCTTTCTGATAGAACTTGTTGGTATTTTAAAGACTTCCTCATGTGAAATACAGACAAAGACAGAGCTATCTGAACTGCTTGGCTGTTCCTCAACCACATGTAGATGAAGGTCTACCAAAGCACATTAGAGTAAGGAAAAAAAGGACTGGGGGGGGGGCTCTTTTAGCCAAGAAATCTTGAAAGAAATGTCAATAGGATCTCTCACAGGTGATAAAAAAAATAGCTGTTCCTCAGCAGAGTGTGAGGAGATGACAGATTGTCCAACAGTCGAATGGTTTTCAGCCATCAATACAAAATTTCTCTCTTCCTTAGGACTAGTCTGAGAAAGCAAGAAAAGGTATAGGAAAAAGGGCTAATTTGTTTTCTGGCTCAATATGACAGGACACTTCTTTACTGTGAGGGTGACAGAGCACTGGGACAGGTTTCCCAGAGAGGTTGTGGAGTCACCTTCTCTGGAGATATTCCAGACCTGCCTGGATGCCATCCTGTGCCATGTGCTCTAGGTGATCCTGCTCAGCAGGGGGGTGGGTGGATTAGATGATCTTCAGAGGTCCCTTCCAGCCTCAGCCATTCAGTGATTCTGTTTGAAACTCCTTATTGACTCCTTCCTGTTGTATTTCCTTTGAAGGAGCCGATACAGTAGACTACTGAGGTTCATGTCCTGAAATGCTTCCTTGCTCAAGTCTGTTGTGTGTGGTTGAGGAGACATTTAATATCTGCAATTGGACAGCAATTCACAGGGGAAGATCAAGACCTGTTGAATGTTGTGGGGCTTTGGTCCCTAATTTTAGTAGAGTCAGGGTATGCCTTGAAATCCTTGTTTCTTATCTTAACCATCATGGAAATCTGCAAGTATGTCTCAGAAGGGTTGATCGCAACAAAACATTTGCAATATGAATGCAGGAGAGCATAAGCCCTGAATAGAAAGGGATGCCTCTCCTCATTCACTCTGATGTTTGTTTAGAAATGATCTGTTTTGGGGTGGGTACTGGCAGCTCCCTTCAGTGGGGAGGAACAGGTGGCTCCTGCTCCACACGGGGCTCATTGAGGGCCACAGGCCATGGATCAGCTCTGCTGGGGAAGGACAACCACTTCTGACACTGACAGCTCACCAGCAAGAGAAGAGGGAAGACCTGGCACATACCCAAAATGTCTATTCTCTTCTGCTCTCCCCATGCTCTGCTGATCATGTCTGTCATGATCCCCAGTGTGGGGAAAAATGTTCGGAGTGGTCCAGTTTCCTCCCACCCTGGCCGAGCAGTTTGTTACTGGACAGAGAAGCCCTTCCAGAGATACCAGCACCCAGCTGGGACAGCACAGGCCCTCTATGGGCAGTCTGAAACTGCATTTTGTGCTGATATACATGTATTACCCAGGAAGATAAGTATGGATATGTTAGCCTGCATTATCCTGGTTACTTCGGTTACAGAGAAGGGCAAAAAGCATCCACAATAATCTCATTTAAATATATGCAGGTACCCAGACCCACTCTGGCTGCTGGGTGGCTGTGTGCTTTGCAGCTGTGAAAACCAGGCTCCGTGAGAGCAGGTGGGACTCCTGCGGCTCCAGTCACACACGGCTGCCACGAGCTGTTTCTCGATCAAGAAACAAGACCTGCATTCTTTATACAAAAAGCCAGCAAAAAACAAAGAGCCTGGCCTCCCAGCTTTTGAGGCGTTCTTTTAAACAACAAGAAGCAGCAAGAAAAGGGCACAAACATTCTTTTTTTTTTTTTTTTTTCTCCTTCACAGGCCATGTTTAAACATTTTGAGGCATTTAGAGGCACCAGTAGAGGAAATGTGCCTAAAGCAGTCAAGAGCAAGCTAGGGCAATCCAATCTGCACCTTGTCTTCTTAAGCTTTCTTACCTCTAGAGCATCACACCACTGCAACCTGAAGTGTCTGAGCTGAATATGTGACTATTTCAGCTTCAGCATCCTTCACCTTAAAGCTACTGAACTGAGCATCTTCAAATGGAAAACTAATTTTCTTCCTCAGGGAGACCTATACCACAAACTTACTTTGATGTTAGGACACTCGACCATTTTTTTTCTGTTACATAAATGGAAGATTTTACTTGGAATATACGGGAATTGCATTTTCATCTTTTCATATTTTTCATAAAAATAATATTAGATAAGCTACCGCTTGTCTGAGGCCAAATGTAGATCATTAATCATTTTGAAACATTTCAAATATCAGAAATGTGTAAAATGAAAATTGTGTTCAAAGCTTGTTTCCACCCTTTTACCCCCCAAAAGGCCTGAGCAAGGGAATAAGCATAGCTTCAAACAGGAACTCTAGAATTCAATTTGAAATTCAGCATTCAGTGATGTTATTATATCCTTTCTGTGGTAAAGCTCAAGTATCTGGTAGTCTCCCCATGATTCCCTGGCTGTAGGCAGAATCACCATGTGCTTTGCCAGAGATTAGAGACATGGGCTTCCATGATACTGACCTGGTACATCTTCCTTGAGGGCAAAAAACAGATTATCTTGTTCTGAGGACATCTGACAGTGACTACTCCTTGTCTGGCAGTCACTACAATCTAATTCTGCTGGACTTAATTACCATAATTTATTCCCTGTAGGTGGTTTCCAAAAATAGAAATAGGTATGATCCTTGGTCTACAAGGCTCACACAAAAGACAGAGAATTAAAAAGACTGGCAGATAGGGGAGAAAAAGTAAAAGGAGCAATAGCTATGGAAAGCACAGAGAGAGACACGTAAATTAAATCCAAATTACTCCTTTGGTGTGATAGCAAGACTTAATAAGCAAGTTTATTAAAGGGGAAAAAAATTATTCAACTAAAAGATAGAGATGCATGAACAGTCCTCAGACTAACATGCAGAATGGCAGCATCCTAATGGTATAAACCCTTACCCACAATTGAAAAGGCTTTCTTTGCTGTTCAAATCACTTTTCTCTCATGTCATCCCATCTGTGTGATGCAGCAAGCCACTCTGTCCTTCCTTAGTCACCCTGCCTCTTTCCTAATGCTTCCCAGTGCATCATCTCATTCCCTGGCCACAGCCTAGGTTATCTTGGACACTGTCCTGCCCTCCACAAACCATGATAAGCCCCGAGCATGTGCCCTGGGGCCAGACCCCTCAGCAGTCCTTGTGGGACCTGCCCACAAGAGCCATGCTTCACCCACCAGGCTTGATGCCGGTGATGCTTGAGGTTTTCCCCGTAGTAAGGTAGCCCGTGTGCAAGGCAGGGATGCAAACCCCAAACCCTCTGATTCTTTTAATATCACCTAGTACTTGCTGCTTCAGACTCATCTTTGTTCTTGTGTATTTGTCTTCATCTCACGTATGTGATGTGAGGCCCTGCTGCTGTCTTCCTCTGACAGATGACTGAAAACCTTGCTTGAGGTTTTCAGAGGAAACCTGTAATGGAGCAGGCCACTATGGGGTCAGTGGCTCCATGAACCAGCCTTTAACTCAGCATGAATTGCCTGGAGAGGCTCTGTGGATGAAGACTCACCAGGCTGTACACAACCAGCCCTCTTCCACAACAGCCCCGTGTGTGAGAGGATGGCGAGACAGGGCTGGTTGCTTGCTGCTGCCATCCTGAGACCATCTCTGCCCCAAAGAGCTTTTCTTTCCGGGGCTGAACAGGCCCCGCTTGGAGAGGGTGCTGCTTTAGGAAGGAGGTGTTATCAAATTAGAGACTGTATCACGTCACGGTGACCAGGCTGGAGGGGAGATGGTGCCAGGCTGAAGCAGCCAGGTGGATGGAGGGGGGCAGCACAGGCCTTCCTCAGCCTCTGGAACAGGCTGATTTTGGGGAAAAGTCCAAAGTCTAAGCAAGTCACCATGGACAGGGAAAAGATAACAGTAAAAGAATTTATTGCTCCGGTTCTGAAATCCTCTGCATCCTTTGCCCTAATATACCACTCTGCTTGCAAGAGTGTCTCTGCTTTTCTCATCCCATAAAGCCCCGGACTCTGCACATGGGAATTTCGCAATAATTTGGGGACAGGAAAAGGGCCAGGACTGGTTTTGCTCTTGCATTGAATCACTTGATTTATTTAGTGCTGTCTCTCGTGTACCAATTTCAGGAAGTCTCCAGGCCTCCATATTAAAATGCTGCTCCCAGTGTTTCTGTATTTTGTTGCTCAGTGTCTTCCAGGCCGGTGAAAGATATGGCCCAAAGGTATGAGCTGCTACTCAACAGCGAGCATACAAATGAGGGCCAGATGGAAATGTGCCACCTTGTAGTTTTCCCTGCGTCTCCCGTGTGTGCTGAGGGATGCCACGTGCATTGCAGCCGCAGCACCATTCCCGGCCCGGAGCAGGGGGACGCGAGGCCCTGTGCTCGTCTTCCCGTGGAAAAGTGAGCCGAGGGTGCGGCTGCCTCGCCAGCACCAGGCAACCGAAAATCATGCATTCAGCAAATGCGTGCCTTCCCCGGCAGCTGACTTAGCATGTGTGTGGGTGTATATCCTGTAGGTGTCTCGGGCTTGTTAATGAAGCTGAGGATGTGAATAATACTGAGCTGCTATCGCATGGCGCTTCTGCCAGTGCGCTGCATTTGCGTGAGGAGTTAGGTGAGGGAGGGGATGCTGGGGATGTGCAAAGCCTTCATCCTCCCTCCTTACCTCCTGCTTCCCTCCCGTTGGGAGTCAAACAATTATAGCATTTCAAGCAGAGTATATTTGTACTAATGTCTTCCTCAAGAAAGTAAGTGAAACTGTGTGATTAAGTACACACATTTATGAAATTGAAAAATAAAATGGCTTTTTTGGGTAAGTTCCATTGATGACAGTGCTATTCATTACTCATTTCAATAGTATGTCTTTCTTAATGTGACATATACTTTCTTACAGCTCTTATATGCAGGAAGAGTGTTCTTTTATTTATCTTTTAGATATATATTTATCTTCTAGATAAATAAAGGAAGACACTATTTACATTCGTAATTTCTCATTGTATGTTTGCCATGGTAGAAGACTATAAAATAGCATTCTGGAGAGAGGAAGAAAGTGACCAAAAAATAGCTTTCGAGAAAAATTAAATAGCCAGGGAAAAGGATGCAGTGAGCTAAGACTGCACCAAAAAAAAAAATCACCAGAGAACCCGCCCTGGCTAGGAGTGGAAAGCACAGAGAGCAGCCTGACTAATCAACTAGTCTGCTCCTTAGGTTTATTAAACATGACAAGGAATTTAATAGAGAAGAAAATCAAGATATTTGTAAAACAGTAACGGTGAAACCGTTTACCTGTTATAACGTGAAATTTGTATGCTGGATTTCATACGGGCTGCCTGTGCCCGCAGCAGAACCCAAAAAGCGCAGAATAAATACGAAATGGTGCATTGTGATCACAATCCGAGGCTGTTTATACGTATGCTTCAAATTAAGGGTTTGGTGTCATGGAAACAGCTTCTTCATTTGGAAAGCTCTGCAGCGTGGTGGGAAGTAAAAGAGTGGTGAGAGGGCTAGGGAGAGAGGCAGCGTGCAAGCGTGCCACGGTCCCTGCTAGCACCCTTGCTGTCCTCGCACCAGCAAGCCCAGAGCCACACCAGGGGCAGTGCTCCTCGCCTGCTTGTCTTGCCTCCCTCTCTGCCCCTCCTCAGCTTCACCCGTGGAGGAGGCTTGTTTCGTAACTAACTTCAAGCACAGTTCTCAGTAATTTTTATGGGTGTTTGCTCCGCTGAAGGAATGTATACATGGGTACGTCATGTGTATTTTTATATGTTTTTTCTCTAAAAACCACAGTGTTTATCCAGCATCTGTATCTTGTCTGTTCTGTTGTGCTTGCGTACATACCTGCAGAGTATGCTCTGTACAATTTTAGTGCTAAAAAGACATTTCCTGGTGTTCTGCATCCAAGGAAAGCACCATTTGTGTAAAGAACTTTTAAAATTTACCAGGAGGGAAATCTCTCAGATGAATACTGGATTACAGTACATGGCTGGGAATTAACAACACAGGTTGCATTGTCCTAACTTCGATGTCAATTTATGCTCATTTTGTGGGCACAGTTTAGATTACTCAGTAATATATTACATTAAGCACTAACACAAGAGCTTTACAGAGACTAAATAAAGGGTGTGTACTATATTTCTGCTGTGGTGCTGTCACGCATGTCAGTAAGTAGCAGGAACAGACCAGTTTGCCATTCTCTACAACGGTAAGTTTTTAAAAGCACAGAAAAGTTGGATCTCAAATCCAGCAGCAAACAGAGGATCATTCAGCAGCTCACCACCAGAAAATATTGACCAAAGGCATTTTGGCTGCAAGCAGAGGATGTGGGGAGCTTCAGGATGCTCAGGGCTGCGGGGTGCAGCACCCCCTAGGATGCAAAGCCCAGGCTGCAGGGAAAAGCTGTTGGGGGGGAAGCCCGAGCGAAGAGGGGTGTCTGAGATCCTGCTGCCAGGACTCAGGAGCACCAGTGAGAGACCAGAGCCAAAGGCTGAAGTTGTGACCGAATGACCTGGGAAAAAGCAGAAGTTTTGCTGTGCTTGTTCCCATCCATGAACTCACCCAGCAGCTGGCATAAAGAGAGAAAAGAAAACAAATTTACTTGTTTGAAACAGGATTGCTTTGATTGAAAGCTGTCATTTGCCTCCCCTATTTCTGCAGGAAATGCTGCTATGAGCATTGGGATTGGGAAAAGTAGTCATTTATGTATTTAGCCATTTATTTAAAAATTCCCAGCTCCAGGAAGGTGCACAAGGATGAAACACCTGCTCTCACAAACCAACCCAGCGGACTCAGAGACTGCAGTTCTGCTGTGGCTCTTGTCCTAGGGCAGGGCAACCTCCTGCTCCTGTCTGCACAGCTGCAGGAAGGATGCCTTGGGAGCATTAATTCTGTTGCAGCAAAATCAATGCATGACTTTGGCACCGAGGGTCTGAGAAGGAGAGTTTGGTATTGCTGTGAAAGGTGCTTACCTCTGCAGCTGCCGCAGCTACTAGAGGAATGCTGCTGAGCAAAAAGCAGCTCGTTCTCTGCTGTGCAGAAATAGGTGGTAAGGAAACTAGAAGGGGAATGGTATCTCCAGAAAACTGCTGAATTCTCAGAGACAAATAAGAAGAAAATATCTCATTAATGCAGGGGGAAGTTAAATAAACCTTTGAAATGATACAAAATTTTACAACTCAATAGGCAAAGTAGAAAACCTTGGAATTTCTTTCCTCACAACAAGGCAGCGGAGTGTGGTTTAGCTGAATAGCTCTGCCTCAGACTTTCCCTCTCTTTATTATCAAAGCAACATGAAAAGTGTACGAGCTTGGTCAAAAGAGAAATGACTGTGCAGCCTTTCTTCTCCTTGAGTTGTGCCTTTGTGCATGACTTATTTCAGTGTTCTCAGCGGTATTGAGGAACAGGATGCTAGACAGGATGAAAAAGTGTGCATTTCAGTAGTGGTTTTGTTCAGATCAGGAATGCATCTTGAAGCAGTTCCTTCCAGCTGTCTGCGCTGACATGGTCGGTTTGCATTGCAGAGTGGTCTCAGAGCTAATGAGCGCAGCTCTTGGAAGAAATGAGAGGAGCGTTCCCACTGCCAATGGGCATTCAGGCCGTCAGGCAAGGCTGGAGTAAATCTCCCCCAGTTTCTGAATAATGTGGGCATTAGGTCCTCAGCACCAACTGTTTCTCTCCATATGTATCTTCTAATTGCAGTGCAGATGCAGCCCTAGGCTATGGAAATGTCTTCAGTTGCCATCCCACAGCTCCCTGCCTGCCTCTTTGGAAGATCTGTAACCTTCCCTCATTGTGAGGATTGATAGTAGGTGCCTGTTAAGTTCTTTGCAGAAGAAAACAGCTGCTTAAAAAGCAATTATTATTGGTAAGTGCACATGGTACAACCTATTGCTGTCTTTCTCCTGAATAAGTGATGCACAGAAATCCCCTGAGAGGCAGAGTCATTAAGGAGCTATCTAGATACATATGCTTTCGCAAGTCTTTCATCTAGCTCAGAGGTGGGAATGCAAATTCTGAAACTTGGGGACATCCTGTGGCTCTGTAACACTCCCTGGGAGAGACGTGCTCACCAACAGATGAATAGATCCCGCTCATTCATATTCCTCATTTACTCATGTAACATTTATGATATGGATACTGTTCCCCCGTCAATAAGTAATTAATAATAGCTCAGCATGAGGTGCAGCTAGAACTCACTATTATCCTTGCTTGTCCTTAACCCTTTCAGTGCAGCTGGGCCCTGCAGATGGGGCAGGGGCAGAGTGAGGCAGCCCTGGGTGCTGGGTGTCCTTTGCCACGCACACTGTGGTCACCCCTTGTTCCTGCTCTCACCCTTTCCAGAAGCTCTGTCTTGCTCTAGGAGAGAAACTCTGTAAGGTCAGGAGCCCTCAAAGTCCATGCTTTCAAGGAAGGATCCAGGTTCTGCCCTGTTTCTCTCTCAAAGGTCTGTGCCACCGTCCACCACCTCCTTGAAGATGTCAATACCAATAACGCAGGTCCTAGTTAATTTTATGCAGTTCTTGGAGCTTCTTCTTTGTTGGGATGTGAACTCTGCTTCCAGGCGGTGTTTTCCACATTATATTTTTTTTTCTTCTCATTATTTCTTTTTATCAGGTTGATTTGTCTCAATGTGTTTTTTTCTCTGTCTGATCATCACATTTTGGGGGAAGATCATATCTGCTTCCTGGAATTGAAGCCTGTGTAAAGATTTCCTAGCAAGTCTTTTTTAGATATAACAATTTTAATAAGCACTTTTCAGATCCATTTTGAGACTCCTGCTTGCTTCAATAGCTCTGCTACAAAGACTCGGGGAAGATTTATCTGAATAGATGCAGTCATAAAAATAGTTTTTTAAACTGTAGAACGAGTTTTCTTAAATTACAGTGTGATGTCAGGAATGGAAATGGTTGCTGCTGGTGCCAGAGACAGGGAGGGAAGGGGGAGAGAAGAGAAAGAAAGCACCAGTGATGAAGGCCAGCGGGTTTGTTGCAGAAGTATCACACCTTGCAGCAGCTTCTGCCAGTCGTCTCTAGGAAAGCCCACACTGGGCAAGTAAAAAAGATTTGCAAAAAAAGTCTTGCCTTAGTCTTCTGAAAAAAAAAAAAAAGGCAAAAAAAAAAAAAAAAAAGGCCTGGATGGTTTCATTGCCAGGCCAGTAAATATGAGGAAAATGCATGGAAGTCTGGAGAGCACTTCGAGTGAGAGAGGAGCGAGGATCTTTGGACAGGAGCAGAGCCGTGCTGTGGCTTGGGGAAGGGGCTTTGCACGCACCAGCACGTTGCATTACAAGGATGCACATGGGACATGCTTCTGATGGATTGACTGCAGCACTGGGACCCCTGGCCCTGGCCTTTGCTGTAGCAGAAGTACAGGAGCCTTCTCTATTCTGACCCCAGCCCTTAGAGAAATGAGACCAGTCTTTCTTTCCACATAATTGGAAAAGGATTAGATTGGACCCTAAAAATGTTAAATGGCATTGTGCTGAACTTGAGCACAAGCTTGGTCAAAATTAAAACATGTAACTCAGAAAGAGAAAAGGGAGCATGGGTGTGGGTATATATGACAACTGGGAAAAATGCCTGTCAACAAGTTACTACGCTCATTTTCCCTAGCAGTCTTCATTTACACATCACCTAGTACCTAGCAGAGATCAGTTTGCTGTTGGGAGCTTCAGACATCACCTCACACCAAAGACAAATAATTAGGAAATGCAAAAGTCCTCTGGCATGTGAGTTTAAGATCTTGCTGTAGCCACAGTGTTTATAGTTCTGAAAGTGACTTAGATAATGGCACTGCTGTCAAGGTCTCAAGGTCTGTAGACTACAGTAAATAAAGAGGATGAGGCAGGCAAATGTAGACATTTAGATGATCTACATTTTACCAACTTAGCTCAAAAAACAGTCAAGGAAAACATTTTAGCAAAACAACAACAATGCAATGCAACAAAATACGTCTTTCAAAGAACACAACTCAGTATTTCAGAAGATGAGATGTTTTCTAGACTAAACAGGCAGTGATTAGCCTGCACTACAGTGAAATTGCCAGGCCCAGTCTCAGTTAGTAAGGATAACTCACATTGCTCCCCCCAGATTATCAGACTGTATTTGAAAAGTGTAAAGAACTGTTGATCTAATAAAATTAAATATTTTGCTCAATTCCAATTTCAGTTGCTCCAATTCAAATGCAAAAAGCAATTTAAGCCAATATATGCATATGAAAAGAGAAGGAAGTAGTTTAGAGTAATTATGTTGGAGAAACTCAGATTTGGCTTGATTATAGATGTTAAAAAAAAGTTGTTCCTTCTGTAAGTTGAATGCATAGGAAACTTATGGAAAGAAGGACATAACACATCCATTTTTCAGATTAAATTGAAAAGAGGAGAAAGCAATGAAATAATGTGAGTCTACCATGGTAGATTTTTCTAAAAACTGACATTGCATGCTTTTTAAAAATTAAATAAATTGTTTTAATTTTCTGTGTGCTTTGTCAGACTAAGTCTGTGCATGCAATAACAGAAAGAAGGAACTTGCAGTGCTTAGATTCAGAAAGTTTAAGTTCTGTTTCTTAAAATATGAGTGCTGATGGCAATGGTAGCAGCTCTCTTTCTGTGTACTCTTTCTGACATGATTCATTTGTTTGTAATTAAAAATTTAAAAAGCCACTCCAGGCATCCTGGGAGGATTTTCTGCAGGTCCCTATGTTTGTGTCAATGGGCCCATATGCCCATTTAGCTCATGAAAGACCTTTGTAAATCTGGCTTCTGGCACAAAGGACATAAAGAAAGAGAAGGTCATGTCCAAACTTTGCTTCCTCCATCATTGCTGCTGTAAATGTGAGACTAACTTGTACTTTCAAAGCAGAATTTGGCCTTTAATTAGTGATGGCTCATCCTGTTTGATTATGAAACATTATAGTAACACATGGTCTTTCATTGTAATTCCTTTGCAATGCACATGCCTTCATACCTTTATTTTTTTTTCCTTACTTGTAGACTTCTGCTTGCCAACTCTGTCCAGAGGAATATGCCACTTTTTCTATAATTATATCCCTTTCTCTAGCCTGATTAGCGGATGCATCAAGATATCTCGCCTGAAGGTTATTTGCTGAAACAGGAGAAGTACTTTTGCTAAAACCAGCCCCCCTCTCCATGTTGTTTGTTGGCTCTCACTCCATAGGAATCTGAGATTTTTTATGAATTATAAAGGTTTTCATTAAATCTTTTCCTTATAACACTTCTAATCCAAAGCTGAATTGCACTTCTCAGCTGTTTGTGTTTGTGGCATTGCTCCTATCTTTTGAAGGATGTGGAGATCTGAAAGTGTGGCTTTAGTCAGCTTCTTTTTCGTGGGACTCTGCAGAGGTTTTTTTTTTTTTGGTTGGTATATCATACTGCCGAGAGAGTTAAAAACGAGCCAGGGTATTTGCAGTATGAAGGAGAATTAATTGATCTTTTAGGGAGGCTGAAGGAAAGGCTGAGAAGTCAGAGGGGATAAGCAGATGGTTTGATAGAAAATTTTGTCTGCCTCTTGTCTGGGGTTATGTGGTCTCTCTTATATTTAATTACTCATCCAAGTCTGGTTTTGGACTCTGAGATCAAAAGGCCGTTCTCTAGTGGAAGTGTTTAAGAATGGATTCCTCCCATTTTTTATTTTGTTCATTGCACTGGGATGGGGGTGTGTGTTAATTTAAGACAAAGATTGTGCTAGCATGACTATGCTGAATTTTCTCAAGGGTAAGCTGCTGCATATCCTCCACCTGAAGCAACACTAAAAATCAACGTGGAAATCAAAGTCAGGACAAGGCAATTTGCTTTATGAGCAGGGTGATTCACTAGGAGAAAATGAAAGATCTGGGGGAATCAGTCTGATGCCAGCAGAACATTAGTAACACATGAGGATTTCTCATAAAAATCCAGTTCTGACTAAATATTTTTGTTGTAAACAACTGCTGCTGAAATGATCCATGAGAAGAAATACCCTACTTCATAGCAATGTTTGGAGTCTTTCTGTTTTCACAGTATAAAGGCACCAATTTTTCTTTGGCTTTTATAGCTCTAGCAGATAAAACATAGAGGGTAGCTTGAAGGATCATCTAGTTTAACCTCTATTAGCACATGAATGCACAAAACAATATTAAAGAGAAAATAGAAACACCTCAGCATCATATCAAGTGCTCAGTTTGTATTTACAGGTTGGACTGTAATTTGTGAAGATGCTGAATGACAGGTCTTTGTTTCTCTGACTGCTAAATAAAAGAGGCAGAGATTCTGGTGGTAATAAAGCTGAAAAATCCTCGATTTCATTATTATGTTTTCTTATATATATATATATATATATATTTCTTTTTAATAACTGTATGTAACTGTTTCTCTCTCTTCTTGGATAAAAATTTGTAAATTCTGAATGCGTCATCTGGCTTTCATGATGTTTTCCTCAGTGGCAGAATTTGAAAATACTGATTTGTTTTTACCCATCAACATGGTAAATATGAAGCTATGAAGTGTGAACTATTTTCTAGAGAACATGTTGAATTTAAACCACTTTCTAGTTTTCCTTAAAATTGGAAGTTTAATTAGAAGCAAGATGAACAACATACAACAAACCTGCATATTGTTTCATTCATTCATTCATATCTTGTGTATTTTGGGGCTTTCGAAATCAACCTGTTGGGTTGTGTACATGCCCTTTACAATGACAATTTGGCAGGTGCAAATAGTTTCTATAGTGAGGCCGTTCACATAAACATAGTCCAGTCATTTTGTGAAACATTGGGTTAAGCTCTGTTCCCCCCCTCACAACCCTTGAAGGCAGACATACAAGGGTAGAAAATGCTCCCCTATCAGACAAAGATTACCGTCTGTAACTCATGCATAATGGAGAGATGCTGAACAGAAGATCCCTGCCTTAGACACCAGGAAGTCATTTTCCACGGGACATTAGGAGGCATTTTCCCTTTCAACCCGAATCCCATTTGCTACAACAAATTTAGCCCTCAGCACTTCATAATTGTGCATTAAAAAATGAAAGTAATGTCTATAAATAAACTTTACTGGAAGCTACAAGCAGGGTGGCCAAAGATAACTTTGCAGAGGCAATAGCTGTGGGTGAGTTCCCACACCAAACCAGGTTCAATCGCTTTTAATAACAGGTCACATTGTGGATCTGTATCCTTCCGCAATTTAATACCCACATATCTTTTGCTCTATTGAAGTGGGTACATTCATCATCCCACCTTTTTTTCCTTGTGTTTGAGCTTCCCAAAAGGGTTGCATGTGGAAGGATGCATTTTGCTGGGTCTGGTTTCTGGAAGTGGGCACCAGGGTGAAGCAAAGGGGATGGTGGCAGCCAGCACTTGGGTAGATGTGGTGACCCATGGGACTTTGCCCTCCATAAGCTGAGCTCTCCGTCCTCTTGAGACTGCTTAGATGAAAAATGATTTAGTGGGGACTTGACCTTTTCTTTCCTGGTCATCGGGAATCAGAGAAAAACAATACTCCTTTATCAAAATAGTTATTTTCTCAGAAAAAGGTCACTATTGTATAATTTTTTTTTTCCCCTGTTTTCGATGGCAAGTTTTGTTTTTTAAAATTTATTTATTTCTTTATTTACTTTCCAGGATGGTAGTGCAGAGTATCTCACATTTTCAAGGCAGGGTTTGAGGAGCTATAAATCAAGGGGATATCCATGGGTGGGCTGGATACCCTGCGGGATGTGTGAGCTTTGATAACTGAACAAACTTCCTGGCTTCCATAAAGCCAGTTGTTGTTAGTCAGTTCAGGGCTTCCGCCTTTAAAGAGGGGCTCCATCTGCAACAAACCAACAGTGAATGTCCAGAAGATATTTTATGATATCATAAAAAGGCTGAGCAAAGGTTATTTTTGTCTCCTTGGCTTTGGAGGCAGAGAGCCTCAGTGAGGGTCTTGTGAGCAGGTCTCATTGTATTTCTCTCTTGACCTGGTTTATTTGGTTTCTCACATTGTGTTGAAGAATGGGTGAAACTTTTATTTTTTTTTTTATTTTCTGTTGGTTGACTACTGAACATCTGAATTTTGAAGGCTAGCGCTAGTGAGTAAAATAAACACAGAGCCTCTCAGAAGCCACCAGACATTGACTACTTACATGTTTTCTGTTCCTCTGTTTTGTTGTCAACATAGAAGGGCTTCAAAGAATCACAAAGCTCCAAACATGGGCTTTTTTTTTTTTGGAGTAATTTTTAATTACTTAGCGCTTTGAGCCTAAATTACTGTTTTTCTTGAAATGCTTCATAAATGTCAAGTTTTAAAAAGAGTATATGCTAAACATTTGAGGGTGAAACTACACTTGCATGTTAAACAACATCATAAAACATGATGCAGCTTAACTATGAAGTGGCAACAGGTCTTCTGTAATTAACTGTGCCAGTTACAAATGAATCTCACTGATTTATTTCAAAATAGGCTGGAGCTTGAATGTTTCTTAACCAAAGCCCAGAGAAGAGAAGAACCTTTAAATGAATTATAAATAGGCAGGAAAAAATATGGGATGATAGGAGTGATTTTTTAAACATTTTTAAACCTTTTTCACAATATATCTTCTCTCAAATTGTCTCTTAACAAACATGAGGATACTTATATGAACATTTGGTCCAATCAAAGGGATCTTTACCAACACAAATGCCAGTTTGCAAGCAGTACCAAATAGCTCCAGAGCACTGCCATTATTCAAACATTTACAAAAATATTCTGGTTTTATTTGTGAATATAGTGAAGCCTGTAGATGAAGAATGAATTGGAGAATGACTAAGCAAGTTCAAAGTCAGATGGATCCTTTCAGTGCAGAGCCATCTGATATTACTCATGGCTCTTATTTAGATAAACTCTTCTCTGCTTATGGACTAATGCTCTGTGGCGGAAGGGCTGCAATAATAATAGTACTTCCATGGGGATGAGTAGCACCGTCAGACCAAAACCTTTAATGCCATCAGTGTCTCCTATAAGTTAAAATGTGGATTTTATTGACAGGAAATGGCTAATTTGTCTCAAGGCATCTGCTCTCAATTTTATTAACCTGCAGGATGCCTAAACAAATAATTCTATATATGCAGTTATGTCAAGAACATAATTATTTCCAGAAAGACATCATTTCCATATGAAACATTCTAGTGTTTCCTAATGTTTCATACATCAAGCAGTGTAATAATTGTACCTAATCAGAAAGTAACTATATTAGAAGGAGATAAAAGCAGTTGATTTTTCCTTGGCTTCCTGAGGAAAAATATTATATGTATATGTTTATGTAATACGTGTATGCACTTCAACTTCCCTTAAGTGATGTTGGTGCATTTGATGATAACATTCCCTATTCTGTCACCTTTCACCCAAGCAGTTAACAGTCATTAATTGGGAACTGTGGACTCACACCCTCTGCTTGGATGAGGGTTGTGGAGTGGCAATGGGAGGCATGGGTGACCCTGGTGGGTAACATGCCGCTGCTGGAACTGCTGCCAGCCCTTCTCAAAGCTTTCCTTATGCTGCTGGACATTGCCTGAAGCTGCAGGTTCACGTGGTCCATCTTGATAGCCACTTCCAGTGCTGGTGGGTGCTGCCGCAGCCATCTCCACCCATCGGTTTGGCTGTTGCAGCTGAGGGGTAACCTCAGGAACCTTGCCAGGCTTGCTTCTGCTCTCAGACCTCAGGCTTGGGGTAAACAGTGATGTGGACTTGCTGCAGAAAGCTGGGTCTGCCTGTGTGGAGGGTGATACTGCAACCTGGTCAGCCTGGTGGGCTGGGACCGTGACCAGGCAGCGTGGCTACCCAGCATTTTGTACCTAGCTGCAGCAGTGAAGTCTCTTGGAATTGGTGTCAAATCTTTTCTTTGTTTGACAGATTTGACTAAAATTCTTCTAAAAATACATGGAGCACACCCACTCGATCCTCCCCCTCTCCCCAAAGCTATCTGTGATATCTGTAGCACCTGTGATATCGGTACCTACGGCAGAAGGTACCAGGTATCCTACAGTCACCTTATACTTTTAAATACACTTAAATCTGTAGTTGGGCTAGCAGGTTCTTAATAAAAAGTGTTTGCCTTTCATCCTTTAGTGGCTTTTAGGTGTGGATAGCAGGTATGAGGTTTGCAGAGCAGGTGTTGGTTGTGCTGATGGATGCAGTCCTTAAGTCCCTGTGCAGTGCAGATGGGCACCACGGTCTGATCCAGGTGGGGCGAGGGCAGTGTAATTCAGTGGTGTGGGAAGAGGGGAAGATTTTGAAGATGGCACTACCTGCAAGGGGAAAGGGTAGATAGGAGGTGCTGGTGAAAAGCTTTTGGATACAGAGAAGGAAAGTAACCCCGCAGTCTCAGGGCCTGCCTGAGGACATGACACCAAACACTGCATTCACCCGGCTACTGCCAGCTGAGGTCATCTGGTTATCCACAGCCCACATGCATGCTCTGTCTGTTTGTAAAAGCTTTGCTAAAGTAATGTAGCCTGGTAATCCATCCATTCTCCAGGACAGAGCAATATTCATATAAATGTTTTTCTGTTTTATAACTACGGAAATGTGTTTATATTTAAACTTTAAGTCAAATTGTGTACAGGCATATATATATATTTCTCTAAAACAACATGGCTGTTGGTAAGAAAGAGATGACTGCCTTGTTTGGGTGCAAATGCTCCAAACATTTTAGCACAGGAAGAGCTTTGGAGTCAGACTGGAAAGCTGGGTGAAGAGCTGAGCTGGTGTCAGGGTCTGTGTCCTGCTGTCCCTGTGAGACTGCAGTTTCTGCTTGCTTCATTCTGCATGCAGAGGTCTAGGGTAAAGGATGGAGCAGAAGGAAAGCAGACAGCAGAAGGCAAACTTGCAAGTGGTTCAGAAGATGACTGGTACATGGGCCAGGGGTATGTGTCAAGGCTATGGGAAAAAAGTGTCTGTTGCCTCTAGGACTTGTATTTCTTGCTGCAGGAACTGGGAAAGTGTACAATGAATAAGATGCAGCAAGGTCAGACTCCTGGGATAGGCTGTTAAATACTATGCTGGAGAACTTGATTTTTTTTTTTTTTTTTTCCCTGACACTGTTTGAATCCCACAGGGGTTTAAATCACATCACTTTGCTGACATTTTTCACAGGTGATGCCTGTGTGCTCTTCAATTTCTGGTTTTCTTATCTGAGGCCATTGGTCTAACTTGAAATGAAATGAAAAACACATGGAGTTTCCAATGGAGACCAGGAGAGCTCTGCTTTGCTCCAGAGAAATATGGCATGATAAAATGCCATGTACCCTAAAAAAGTCCTACTCTAAATGTTTCAAATGAGCTGGTCTTGCTGACAGTAATATATTCATGTCTCAACCCTCTATTTGTAAAATGGTTGTAAGGAAGTCTCATCTCACAGGACATTTGGGAGAACAAAGTCATTATTTTGGGGAAAATGATCATATGTCAAGGATCACAAAGTGAAGTAGGTAATTCTGTTGTACAGCAGAATTTGAACGGCATGTGATAAGGCAGGTAACTGGTGAAGCACTGAACAAAGACGGAAGCACTACAAGATGACCCCAACAGTGCTGGCTACCCTCTCGCTACTCTGGCAGGAGGAATATCAGTGCCCAGGCATGTCCCGTCAGCTCTCTGAGCAGACAGCAGGGACAGGATTGAGGAGGAGATGACAGCACATGGCCAGGCATGCAGAGGGTAATGCAGCATGCACATGAGGGGGGCGAGCTACCTTTGCAGAGGCAGCCTTACCTTGGGAGCATTGTGTTTGGCACTGCTGGCTGCAGCTGAGGTATGGGGTGCTGCCGAGTTGCAGGCAAGGAAGGAGGCTGATGAAATGCTGTGTAGCAGTGCTAAGTTGCTCCTGCAGAGCAGTGCCCTGCATCCTCACCCATGGTGCTGAAATGCACCTACCAGAGGTGCTGGCACATCGTGGAGAGCTTGGGGTACTGGGAAGTACGCACATATGCAGCAGGGCTGAGTCTGAGAGTTGATTTGCAATTCAAATGTAGTTACTGAGGTAGATAAATTTAATTATTTAGAGACATTCAAGCCAGGTTTCTGAGTGCAACACTCATGTGTATTTGTCAAAAACGATCATTTGCTTCATTTACTCTGCAATGATTTTCATATTTTGAATTGTCACCTCAGCTCTTAACGTTGTGATGTATGGCTGGCACCAAAATATCTGAGGAACTCCAGACAAAGAATGAATACTCAGGAACGCAGCCGGTGTGCTCCTGATCCAGCATGACGACAAGCAGACATTATTCCCCAGTGCTCATCCTCAGAGCTGACACACACCGCTGTCTGGCAGGTGTGCACGAGGAGAAAGCATCAGAAAAACAGGTTATCACCACAGCTAGGGGTGTGACCATGTGGAGAAGGCCAGAAGCAGAAGCTGTATGTTTCAGAGAATGAAGCCCCAGCAGATTAATTCCTCATGAAGTAATGGGGAAATCTGGCTCACCTTGTTGACCTCGGTAATTTCACTGAGGGGAGCTTGCATGAGAAAGGCAGGTAGGAACCATGCAGGTCTGGCAAATGATACAGGAGGAACATGCTCAAGACAGAGGTCAACATTACAAGGAGTCAGTAGGGCAGAAATGGAAAGATATTGAGAGTAGACAAGCAGCGATTCTTCCAAGAGTTCACTGTCATACAACTAACTTCACTCTTTTCAGATGCAACACGATGAATAGTACCTAATTTTCAGCCCAGGTAAATCTGGCACTAGTGTATTTTAGAGGTCTCTTATCTGGAGTGCCACCCTACAACTCCAGGCCCACCGTGGTTTCTCATGATTAACACGTTCTGCTTTCCGTGGTGAGAGCAGGAATACCAGCAAGCTGCACAGGCACATGTGGACATGTAAAGGAGAAAAAATCAGAAAGGCTTTTCTCCCAGCCCCAGTGACTGAAAAATCCATAGAATTTTCTTATTCATTTCACCTGACCTTGTAGCTTTGGTGAACTGTGTACCTTTCTAAATAAGAAACCTGCTCATTCTGCTTATTGATGGATGGCACTGCTTTACTGCCCAGCATTTTACAACTCATGCAGAATTTCTGGAAAGGCTCATATGCTGCAAATCAAATATATGATTTTGCATCTAACATAAAATATTGTGGGACGGTGTCCTTAAAAATAATCCTTATTCACTATTTTTATTCTATCAAATTTGTCTTCTTTCCCTTCCCACTGTACATCATCGTGGCACATTCTTTTGCTAAAAGACTTCTAAAGAGAAATATTAAGTTCTCTTTCTTTCAGTATTTTGTGTTTGGAGACCATGATTTTGTAAAGGGAGACAAATCCTACTCCTGTGTTAGGGCCTAGATATAGGTATGCTTTATTGTATAGGCAACTCAGGAATATATCTGAGTTTGTCCCCTTGCTTAACTGTGGTCAGAATTCAAAGCACACAGTACAGGAGACTGTAAGTCACTCTCTCTGGCTAATTAACATGATTGTATATTATCTGTCTTCCCATCCCCAATGAGACATATAGAGAAGCCTACAAGCCTGATGGTTCCCTGTGGATTTTCATGGCTCCAGTATCTGGACTATGTTAAAATGAAAAGTCATTAGGCTTTTGCACTGACAAAATAGGCTTGAAGACCCAGGCCTATTGCATTTTAACATGTGCTTTCAAATATCGGAGTATCCTACTCATGCTGATGCATGGGGTGTGATGAGCCGATCTCCTCGTGTGCCACCACACAGGCGAGGCACTTGGGCTGCCCACCTGTAGAAGTGCCTGTGGTGCCCCTGCCCATCCCTTGCTCAGCATGGGGAGCCTGAGCTGATTTGATGGAAACCATACACCTGGGAGGAAGCCCCCCCTCACCAAAACCTCAGTTTCACTGCCATCTGAGGGGAGAGCTGCTCGCTTGTTTGCTCCTACGACAGTGACGTTCAGTTTTTGTCTAAACTGCCAGGAAATCTTTGGTCTGGTGCCACCAGTGAAGCATCTCTCCAATTTGTGTGTGACACTATTGCTACCTCATCCAGCCCTTGTTTGCAGGTTGTCGTATCAGGCCCATCAGGCAGAAGGACTGGGAACTTCAGTGGTCCAAGGAACGTCTCGGTGTGATGATTCAGTAACTTGAACACGTGCTGTATGCGGTGAATTGTAAGTCTGAAGAGACTGAAATGATTGAGTAAGTTTTGGCTACTCATAAATTTTTCAGTTTGTGTTGCAGAAAGAGAAAAGGGGGGAGGCAAGCCAGGCCCGGGGAGCTGTTAAAAGAAAGAACAAAAGAAGAAGTATTGACAGGCAGCGAGGAGGTGTCAGTTTACTCATTTATTTGTTTTTCCTGTACCACTTCCCGGCTAGTTTGCATTAGGCCCAGTATGAATTCATGAAATTTGAATGAGTTTGCAATACTTTTCAGATAAGAGTAGTCCTTGCACAGAAAAAAGAGGTAAGATGTAGTATTCAATTATGCAAGAATAGGGAGAAAGTACAGAGGAGCTGGCTCGAGGCAAATAGACTAAGTGCTGGAGAAAGCAGCGGTGCTATTGACGTGTCTTTTAATGATTATTTATTAAGAACAGATGATACGTGCACTCTCCCTTTCTGTCTTCTCTTCAGCTAGATGCCATCAATAGAGGAAGGCTAACAACAGTGGTTTTGGGATAGACATATATTAGGAGAGTGTCAGAGGCTACGAAGAGACAGAAGTACAGATATGGAAAGAGTATTGTGTTTACATTTTCTGTGATGAAAACAACATAGATTTTAATGCTGCTGTTCCTATTGATTCTTGTTGACTTCAGTAAGAAATACTTTCAGTCAGAGACCTGGAGTTTGATTTTGTGTGGCTAAGCATTGAAGCAAAACCATCGTTGGCTTTTCAAGGTGAAAAATTCAATTACTGGAGTTTTGACATCACTCACTATTTTCTCAGAGGTATTTTAAGATGTGGTATCATCATTACATTTTCCTAATATCTTTTTTTTTTTTTTTTTTTTCTTTCTTCACTGTTTTTTCTTTTCTACTGAGGGTGTCACAAAAGTATATTTTTCCCTCCTTTTGTGACCTTTTTTTTTCTCCCAACCCATTTATTTATTTACTTCTCTTTTTCCTTTGTCCTTTTAATCTCACTTCTCTCCTTGCATGCTTTCTATTCTTTCATTTGCTCCACTCTCTCCTTCCTCCCCCCTTTTTATCTCCACCATGCAAGCTCTCCCACTTTAACATGTCAGCAACAAATAGTCAGCAGTTTTAGATGGCCTATCATTTGCAGTAAAGAAGACAAGCCTTTTCATTTGTGAATAAAATTGTTCCTGGTAACTTTGAATGTCTTTTTCTAGGAGTTTGAAGCGGTGAGAAAGTCTGAGGGGTGCTTATAAGGAAGTTGATTCTGCGAAGACACACTACGCATATGACTTTCTCCACTGAAAAGGTTAAAGATGACGTGGTTAGAGAAGATATTTGATGGAGCGGGATACATTATATCTAATACAGCAAAATGTCTTGCTATCAAGTCAAATATTTCAGCGTGCAGTTAATGTTGCCCTTAATTTTCTCCACTTCAAACCACTGTAATAGAACCGCTTCCATGTAATGCAATCATCAAAAGATTTGGAAAAGCACATCTGGAAAAAAAGTGTAGTCCTGTTTAAGCTTTCCTTTCTCTTCCAAACTTTGCCTGCTGAGGGACCTTTCTAATTCTCTGCCATTTTCTGGCATCCTTGGTGCATTACATGACACAAACAATGCCTGCTGTGGTAGCTGATCAGTCTGGCATCCCCAAATTTCATGACAGAGTTGAACTGAAAGTCCTCCACACAAGCGTTTATTCTTTGTTCCTAGTAGCAGGAGAGCTCCCTCTGTTTGTCCATGTACTGTACCCTACCACCCTCTCTGACCCCAAATCAGGGTGACTCTCGGTACGGTGACAGTTTCCTTCAGGAAGGGACTATTATGATGAGACTTGAGACTAAAGTCATAATCCTTTCCCTACCACTCAGGTGCAAAACAAGTGTAAGCATAAACATAATGGTGAATTATATCAGGCCAGCCAAAAATATGGAAGATACAGAGGGACTAAATAGGAGAGAGAGAACACCTGGAAGAGTGCTGCTTCTGTTTCCCTGGTAAATATTGCTTCCCTTCAGCCAGCTAATTCAGAAAGCAGGAGCCCGGGAAGGTCCCTAGGTTGGTGCCTGCAGCGATTCCCGCTGTCCATCTTAATACAGACACCTGCATCCCGTTCAGATGTTCAGGTTTGGAGGTTAGAAAGAGAGAGATTCTGCAGAGGCTGATTGAAAGCAGGACCTAATGCAGCCTGAAGGAATCTCTGTGTGGAAAACAGAAGGTGGGGTACTTGCCTCAGGCTGGTGGTATCAACACGCAACAGTAGAGCAAAGTCACTGCGGTGGAAACACGCTCACAGAAAGATGTACTAACATAATTTTGAGTAATGGGTATGTGAGAAGAAACCAATTTGCCTTTACATGTCCGACAAACAGAAGGAAAAAAAAGTCAGATAAATTATTCATTATGAATTATTTGCGTAAGCCGAAAGGAACTCATTAAACAGCCAAAGATTGATTTGCAGGAAAGAAATGGGGAATGTCTTTAGAGTGGTATTTCTTTTCTCCTTAACTTCCAATAATTGTCTTTCCGGTTAATGAATTTGCCTCTTTCTTCTGCTGTTTTTCTGTACTTCTGGGACTATTTTACAGAGTGTTTTACAGCAGAGTTTTTCTGTGAGCCAAAGAGCCTGGATTTCATAGCTACATATTAAAGTGCATCAGAAAACAGTAGAAGACATCACATTTTCTCCACTTGTGGCTGAATTGCTACAAATTTTTAAATTGCCATACTTAAAAGTATTAGATACAGATACATAAATCTCCCATTTTTTTAAGCACATCTCAGCCTCTACAGGCCAAGAATCTAGCTTTTACATTAAGTAATATGACAAGCCATTCTAGGTGCCTCTGTTTCTGAATACCCAAGCTGAGCCAATTTAAAGGGACATAGCCTGGGGCAACCTGAATTGTTTTTATCGTACTCTGGTTTGAAAATACTGGATTATGTATTTATGCTTGTAGAAAAGGGACTGAATCAGTATCCAGGATTCTCAAGCCATTTTTTTGTGTAACCTGTTCTTGAAACCCTGCTAAAGATGGTTCCACAGCCAGCCTAGGCAGCATATTCCCAGTGCATGCCTATTCTTGGAATCAGGATATGGAAATTAAATTAAGTTTGCTGCAAATTAAGCTGATTTTGTCTTGTTCCACCTTCAGGGGACATGGGAAACATTTGACACCTGTCCTTCCTGTACATCCTATTCATAGAGCAGATTGTTACTGTGGTTCTCCTCAAATTCATCTCTGCAAGGCGAACTAGATTTTTCCACAGAAAGTATATTTTCCTGACTCCATATTCTCATTCACCTCTGTACTCTTTCTAAGAGTTGTGCCCACAGTGTGCAGCTGAAGACTCACTGACTCCAAGGAGAACAGAAACAAAAATTGTCTTCCATGTGTTATTCTTTCAATAAATGCGGTAAAGATTAGGTTTGGCGGTTTTGTACCTAGTTTTTACTCAGTGAAGCAGTACTTGAATGCAGCCTCAGATCCTCTTCTGCAGAACTGATGTTTAGACCATTTTTTCCACATATTGAGTTTGTGTCACTCATTTCTCTGTGCCTATGGATTTGTCTTTTTTGAAATTTTTGTTGTTGATATCATAACTTTTTTTTTTTTTCCAATGTATCAAATGCTTTTTAACTTCTATGCTCAACCTTTGAAATCCTGTAGTCTTCCCTAACTTAGCACTTTAGTAATGTAGCACAGACAAGCCCTCTCCCTTCCACTATCCATGCTAGTAGCAGTGAAAATACTGAATGTAGTTGGGCTTGGACTGCCCATGTGGGATCTCCCTTTCATGTGACTGCTAAGTATACCATCGAGTGCACAACATGTCTGTGTACACACACATACAGTGCAAATGCACAGCAAGAAAGTTCAGAGACGAGGTTCAAATTTCACACAATAAATTGTTCCTGTGCAATGATAATTCTGGGATGTGAACAAAATTACATTTTATGCTTTTTAATTTTTTTTTTCTTTTTTTTTCCCCAGATAATGCCTTTTGACACTGTAATTGCTTTGTATTCAAAACACAGATCAAAAATTCTACCACAAAAAGACATTGTGATTCAGTAACCACTGAAAAAAATGATGTGGCCTCTCTACAAATGATGTACTTCTAGTACTTGTTGTACTTTTACTAGACTAACAGCACATTGTTTGTAAAAATTAATAGCTTGCTTGCCCCTTGCTCCCTCTGAAGTATTTTGGACACCAGTCTTTAGATCACCTTTCTTTGTTTCTGAGGCTTAGTGAGGAAAGGAAGATGTTCATTCTGCCAGAATCACGGATCACTTTCCTTTGCCAATGGAAGTTGCATTGGCTTAAGTCAGAAGGGAATGGACTGAGATCACCTTTTTGCCTTGGAATATCTGATGTGCATGTGAGATAAATGAGAACGAGCATAAATGAGAATGGGAGAGGGAGGGAGGATGGCAGAGCAGGAGGGCAAAGTGCCAGGAAAACCTTCTACTAAAGAAGCACAGAACTCTCTGGAAATGTGTGCTGTCACTCCCAGAGGAGAGGGGGACAATCCTGCCCCAGGCCTGCGAGGCAGTGCCTTCACATCCCACAGAGGCTTTGTAGCTCAAGCCATGGATCCTTGGGCAAACTGGCAGGAGCTTGGCTTGCTGCAGAGTGGCAGGTCACCTGCCTGTTTTTTTGGGCATGCTGGAGAATTGCCTGTCCTCTAGCTGTGTGTGGAAGAGTTAGCACAGGGGCTTTTGACCAGGAGAGGAGCACTGGTCCAGCTCTGGAAGGGGCCATGCCACATGGGGTCTGGTTCTGGAAGCCAGGCAGCTCCCAGAAACCCCTGGCTCATCTGCCATTTGTGTGACTTCTCCATTTCACTCTGTTAGTGATGCTGGGCTTTTTCCCTTGCTTCCCCTGTGAGCTTTGTGGCCAAGGAGGGTGCCCAGGCATCAGAAACTCTCCGGTGTTTCATTACCAGCACAATGGGCCGTGAACACGCTGCTTCTGAGCAGCGACCTAGTTACTGTCCCTGTCTCTGCAGAAATTTGGTTTTCCCAGCTAGGCACTTCCCAGCTAGCCCCTGTTTTCCCTCCCACTCCCTCTGGAAGCCCCCAGCTGTCTCACTGCAGGTGTAACTTGGTCCAATAGTCGCTGCACACTCCTGGCTGGTCATCGCCCAATCCCTCATGCATTGGCCCAGCCATTGCCTGCCCATCGGCCTCTCCAGGGAGTTGCATAATGCTGCAGAGATGCAATGGAAAAAGGGATATTTTTAAATGTGTGCTTTATTTTTTTTTTAATTTTTTATTTTAAACCTGTAGAAATAAATACAAAATGACAAAGAGGTTCATGTTTACTAAACATTGCATTTGATTGTATGACATTACACAGTGTGTGTCACAATAGTTCACCTTGTCATTGTGTCCTTTTAGCTGTTGGTGCATAATTCTATAACGCACAGGATACAATTAGTCCTGAAGCTGCATCCAGCCACCCTTTTAGTGGAACCCCTGAGTGCTTACAATTGCAAGAGTGTGGTAGGGGAGCGCTTGAGCCAGTTGGCTGAAACTGGGGAATATCATCAGAGAGGTCTGACATAGCAAAAGAAGAAGCTAATGGGAGGGGTGGGGTAGGTTCTTGAGAAAAGAAAAAGTATTAAAGCTTTGGAGCATTTTTATTTTGGATTTTCTTTCCCTTAGTGGTTAACAGAAATATATCTGAAGTAATCAAAGTCAGCAGAAATCACGGGTTAATTTAGGAACATGATGTTTTTCATGCTCACTGAGAGCAGGCAAATGGACAAACCTTGCTTGATCAGCTATTACCTGAAGAGCTGGTTCGTATTTTGATAGGGGTAAAAATATACTCAACCACTTGATGAAGTGCTGGTTCTCCAAACCACTTACCATCCTCACCCAGTGAAGGTCAACTGCCAAGGTTTTATAGACATACTCTGGTCACAATTTGCTTGCTTGCTTCTTTAAATTGCAATTCACATTTGTTCTCCCTAGTTCTCTTCAGAAGGCTTGAATGGAGATACTTTACTGTCACATTTAAAGCTTATAAAAGTTTTATCTGGAAATAATTTTTAACTTCTGTTTGGCCAATTTGATGCAAACTGTTTTCAGGTAGACTCAAATTTTGTACATATTTTCCCATTGTTTTGTGAAATCTATATATTTCCCATATGTTTTAGTAGTAAGTGTAGCTGTAAAGGATGACCATGTAATTCACTACTTGAGATCTCTGAATGTGTGCTTGTATTTATTTGTTGGCTGATTTAACGTATATTAATGGGAACTAAGTCTAGAGAATTGAAACAGAATGGTTGTGTGAGCACCGGGGAACTGCTGAGCAAGGTATAACAATGAGTTAAGATCTGTAAGAGGGTTTGGGCTTCAGTGATCATTCTCTGACTTTTTTTTTTTTTTTTTTTTTTTTTTTTTTTTTTTTTCTGGATCAGAGACTTTTTGGTAATATTTAGCAGATTCTACATTCAAATCTGTTTCCTCATGCTTTCTGTTTGCTATTGTTTGCATTTGCTATTGCCTTCCTGATCAGCACTGTTTGCCTTCAGCTCATCTGCCCCACTTTGCCCTGCTGGTGGAGTTGGACCTTGAGACCTTCCTTCCCTTCAGCAGCATTTTGAAATAAGCTTGGTGGGTGCCCTCCTTACCAGGGAACTATTTACCACTTCACTGTTCCATAAATGATTGTATCAAAACACAGACACCCTCCTGCTCTGGTGCTGGGCACGCTGCTGTTGGCTGGGTCCATGACAAGGCTGAGCAAGTCAGACAAGACAGATCTTTTCTCAGCTCACCTTCTACCACTCCCCTCCTGCACAGCAGCCTCTCATTCACTGCAACTCCTGCAGGCTCATCAAAAACATTGCCTAATTCAGACAGAATTTTTGCAAATGACTTTATATACTTCAAATTTGTCACCCAGTAGGATTTTCCCATCAGAACAAAAGCAAAAATGTGAGCCTTTTATTAAAGAAATGCCAATATTTTATGCTGAAAATCTCAGAAACTGCAATTCTGTCTTCCTCTCTTCCCCTTTCTGATTTATTTATTTATTTATTTTTTTCTACTGGACATGTTTTGAAGCCAGTTGTTGTACTCCGCCATATCAGTATACTGAAAATCCAGAGTCTTCCTGGCTTAGGAGCAGAATATTAAGCACTTTTTGAAAATTTGGTAGTGGAAATCAACCCTCACAAAATCACTGGCAATTAAGCCATACAAAATCAGCTGCCACTTAGCAAAAACAATCGGACTTTTACTTGCTCTACAATCCTATTTTTCCTGCTGTCTCCACCTTCATTTAAAAACATGCTAACAGAGGACAGAGATGGCAGGTGCGAAAAACCTTCAGGGGCGAATAAAACAGCCCATATATATGAAGATGGGTTTGATCTAAACAAAATCTCTTTCACCAAGCAGTTATCTCTATAAAACCTGCAATGTGAACCTCAGATGGGCTGCATGGCAAAAAGCCAAAGGCTGAGGGTTACCAAGCACAGGAGAAGTGCAAGCATAAGTATGCCTGGATGGCATCCATAGCACGTCTACGTCTTAGCGCATCTACAGAGCACCACAGAGGCCAATTTGTCTTATAAGCTTTTAAAGAACATTAGAAATATGAATGCAGGTCTCTCTGCTGAAGGAGTAATAAGGCTTTGCCCGGCAGTGGTTCAGGCATGGGCTGTTCCTTATTAAAGCTGTGCTGGTCCAGGCTTGGCTCTATGCCCCAGGTCCTTGGGCACTCAGGCAGTGTCAGTGGGACTGTCTGCCTTGGAAAGTGGACAGACAAAGTGAAACTCAGCCTTTGGCTGCTAGAGGAAAAGGAAAAAAGTCATCTGAAGCATGATGGGCCATGCTTTAACCAAGTATTATTAGATACAGCTCCTGTGAAGTCCTTAGAGAGATGCTGCTGTACACCAAAAGTTTGCTATTAAAGTCTTTTTCCCAACATTTTTTCCATTTCTCCCTTACCCAGGCTCCAGAGTTTAAAGCTCTATTGGTTGTAAGTGTCAATAATTTAAAACTCTTACCTTGTTTTTATCCTGATGCTGGAACAGACCACCTGAAGAGTTCTTCAGGCCTATGAGTACATCTGGGAGTTTTTCTGTGTAGGTTTTTACAGAGTTCTCTACAGTAAATTTAGGCATTTCTGATCTAAGTCAACTTTTTGTCTCCCTTGTCTATCCAATTTCTAATATGTAGTTGTCAGTTCTACCTGTGAAACATTCTCCATACATTTATTACTCACTTCTCACTTCAGATATTTTGTATTCTGAGAACTTGCCTTTCGAAACACACACTGGGAGAAGAAAAGGAACTCACAGATGTTAGCAAGCCTTTCCGTAATTCTGAAGTCACGTACCTCAACTCCAAATTTCCCCTTCCTAAGTCCAATTCTTTTAACCTTTCCTTGTAAATTAGATTCTTCAGGCTTGGTGTCACTCCTGACTCTGAGGCAATAACCATTCCTTTGATGGAGAGATTTGGAGAGTGCCAAATGAGTCGTTTGAATGGTAGTTTCTCTCTCTGCCTCTCTCTTTACTCTTCCCATTTCTGCAACATCCATATTATAAATCTGTTGTATAACATCCACACAGATGGGGACATTAAATATAATACGGTGTTCTGACATTGGGCTTTGAATGTTTCTCCTTTCTAGACCTAATAATATATGTCATATCCCTCCTGTTTATCAGAGCTATGTCAGTGCAGCAAAATGTATTTGGCTTTTCTGCCATAGCTGCTGTAGTGACCCTTCCAGTCAGATCTGAACCATGGGCAGAAATGGCTCCCGTCAGAGGGGCTAATAAACAGGAATATCCTGAAATCACACCGTGACCACAGCCTCTGGAGCCAACACCGGGAGAGACTCTGCAGAAGCCCACCTTCCCTGCTGCCAGGGATGTGGTGTAGTGATTTATACATGACTGCGAATAGGCAAGTCCGGAACAGCTTGCAATTGCATGCTGAGAGGAAAGAAAAGAGAAAAATTCGATTGCAGATGTTCTTGACTCAGGAATCACCTTAAGAGAGCTGGTATCTCCCACTTCCCACTGCAGGTAATGTGCCTCAGGGCTCCTTTTGTCCAGAGAGAAAATTGATCACATCTTCAAAAGAAAAAAGAATCCCTCTAACAGATGAGTATTTTATCAGGAAGTTATGCCTGTTTCAGAAACATTAAAAATCAGCTGCTTTTCTGTAAGAATTTTGTTCAAAGAGATGGAGAGGCCATTTGTTATTTTGCAGTAAGTTATGAGCCAGAGTGCATCTGACTGATCTCTTTCTCTGTATGATATTTTGTATATATCATGCTTAAGTCTCCAGCTCTGGGCTCCAGACTCAACTATGAATGTTATCCACCTTTTATTCCAAAGCAGTGAGGTAGTGAATCTATATTTAAATTAATGTAATTAGGCAGCTGTGAAATTACGTTTTTGTGCATGTGGACAGACCCTGTCTTTTGTTAGGCAGCCTTAGCATATGTTAGAAGTGCGAATCCTATATATGCTCACACATTTTGCTCTTTCCTTATTCTCATTAGACGTTCCTTCCTTTTGCAACCCAGATTTTTTTATACCAGCTCTCCCATCCACCTGGTACAATAACACCCAAGGATTTTCCTTTCTCAACACTTCTGCATTTGTGCAGCTAGCTGCTTTGTTCCTAAACTCTTCAGTAGCTTCTCTGTTGCTCCACCCCCTTACATTACTAATTCCAGGACAGTTAAAACATTTTTACTGACAGCTTTCAACTACATTTCTGGGTTGGTTTTTCCTTCTCTCTTTTAATGGAGCCATCTTTAACTGGGCATATATAAAATACATAATTGGTATGGGGTTGTCTGCACTATATGTATTTTAGTGGGCATATAGTTTTCTAAATATAGCTGACAAATATAAAACCATTTTTACTTGTAGCATCAGTGAACAGATTGCTAATTATGAGATACAATCAGTATGTGAAGGCATATTTTTTTTTGCACATTGTGTTTTCTGGCATCGGTTTGTTTGCATACATTTAAAATTTTGTTTCCAGCAAACTTCACCTGTGCAACTTGGTAATTTCTAGGAACACAAGTGTCAGTCTTGCTCAGAACTATGCCTGCTCATGGGGTAGATATCAGGGGATTGAATGTGGCAGAAGAATCAGAATAGAATATTCTGCATGCTCTGGCTATCCAGCTGTCAAGGCCTTTAACATGATTCTTACATTTCCTAAATCTATAACAAGATGAATGTAAATATGAGCACACTCTAATGTTTTCAGTCCCTAACCCTGCCCGGTTTATGTCTGTAAAGTAGTTGTACAAATAATGAAATGTGCCAATTTGGAATTACAGTATTCTGACTGACATGTAGCAGTGTAAGAATTGCACATGTAACTTCGAGACTTGTGAGCATTTGCTGGGCTTAGCTGTATTCCTGATGACCTAAAGATCAGACTTTGCATGCTTGTGTCCTGAAGGTATACATGCAGATGAATTTTCAGAATAAAATGTACCCATTGCATGTTTGATTTTTATAAGATATGTCTATGGAGAATTACATGAACAGCTCTTGCTAACGTAGACAAAAAAGGCACACTAGCCTTGGTCGGGAGTGCTGCTCTTGGAGGTCCTGTGTGGCATTTACATATAGCCTCTCTTGCATTAGATTATCGATTGGAAAATGAATATAATTTGATTTTCTCTTTTAGCCAGAATTTCTGCCATCAGTGCTTATGGATCATGAATTTAAGGTGACGTGAGGCTGGCAGGGACTAGGTCAGGAGCAGGTGACAGAAGCCACCCTTGAACAGCAGCCTTAAACTCCCCATCAAACTGAAGTGGCCAAAAGCCCTGGCAATGCGGCTGCAGCCAAATCCCACCCCCTGCTCTCAGTCCTGCTGCTGTTTGCAGTGACTCTCGGATCTGGCTCCTTTGCTCTTGAGAGGAAACTGATTTTTACCTCCTTTTTACCTCCAAACAGCTGCAACAGAGCAGCTGTGCCTGTCACCCTTGTCGCTTGGAGAAGCAGTCTGCACCAACATCACAGCAGTTTTGTCTGGGTGGGTCTATAGGGATGCTGCTCACCTTCCCAAAAACACAGGGAAAGGTGTAACTGAGTGGTCTGCCCAGTGGGGGAAGGCTGATGGGCTGCAGGGATGGGGAGATCGCAGGGCTGCGACCACAGCGTGAGAGGTGTGGTGGTGATGGGATCTCCCAACTTTGTGGATGCTGAGGTGTCGGGGAGAGCATTTTTAATAGTAACAGATCTGCTCAAGAGTAGTGCTTCGCATCCACCTACCAGCTCTGGGTAAGTCTATTTCTTGTGTGAGCAGAGAGCAGGTGCCACAAACTGCTCCGCTGTCCCTCTCTGGTGGCAGCTGGAGAGGACACACTGCCTGGCTGCTTGGGTGAGGACAGGTAAATCTGTTTGCTGGCCAGGTGACAGCACGGGACTTCTGCAGCAGTGTGGGAGCACAGGAAGCAAAGAGAGAGACAGCCGTTTTATTTTAGGCTTATGCTATACATTGAGATTCATTATACAATTTTTTTTTCCTAAATTAATACAAAAATAGTAAAAATAGGTTAAAAAAAGCCCAAACAAAAACCCCTGACATCTTGCAAGCCATTTATGTGATGCACAGATTAAGACTTGGAGCTTAAATAACCTAGAATTATTTATACTGACTTTTTTTCCCCCAGACTGAGAAAGGTGATGACTTGCAGAACAGCAGCTACACCAGACCAACCGATGCTGGAGAAGCAGCTGCCCCAGGCAGCTGCAGGTGATGCTCAGGTGCCCTCCTCTGGGCAAGGAGCTGGATCCTGACTGCCACGGGGCGAGCGGTGGCACCTCTGCAGAGACCACATCCCTCCGCCCCAACCTGTGCACATTGAGCAGGAATACATCTTCAAATCCTCTCATGGGACCATGCCTTTGCCATGCCTTTCTCCAAAATAAAAACAACAACAAAAAAACACAAACAGACGAGTTTTCCCTTGCACTATCCTGGCAGAGGATGGGTTTCACAAGGGCTCCCTGGGTGCCCATTTCTGACAAAATTTGGAGCTAAATCTCCCCCTTCGCTAATGAGATTGGGGATGGGGGCAGGGGGAGTAAGGTTCCCCCTGTGCCTGCCCTGGGGTTCGTGGGGGTATCCCTATGACAGAGGTGTGGTGCCCTGCTGCAGGTGGAGGATGCTGCCTGCCTATGCTGCCTTCTCATCAGAGCTGCAGGAAGAAACACTTTGCCCCTACGTATGCGCCCCAAATCTTACAATTTGCTTTATATGGATAAAATATTAATCATATTTATGTGGAGTTTTAATATCCACAAATGCAAGGGAGGAAAGGGCTCTTGGTAACAGTTTCTGTTCAGGGTTTTTCCAGAAAGTGGCTTCCCATGGACTTGTGAGCTCTGATTCAGAAAGCAGTGAGGCACTGCTGTAACATCAGGCACACCAGGAGCTTGCTGTGTGTGCACAGGCCCTTGTGCATGCTCGGGGCTGCTTGCACCCTGCATGAGGTGTGGGGTCAGGCTGAGGCACAGACCTGGTGCCCTAGATGGTGCCCTGGGAGGTGCCCTTGCCCCTGGCTGTGGTGTGCCCAACGTGCATCCTGTTTCCTTCTTGTTTTCCCATCCTGCCTTCAGCTCCCATCCATGCAAGGGTAAATGCAGTAGCTCAGGGCACAGAACAAACGAAAGGCCAGCTCCTACACCCTGCTCCCTTTTCCCAAATCTCCAGGACTGCTCTATTTCCAAAGCTGAGAAACATGAAAAGCACCCATTTGCTAACTTCTGCAACAACCATTATTTCTCCCACAAAAACCACATGCTAAAGAGCTCTTTCTGATGTTCTCCCTGTTTAAAAGAGAAGTCACGTCTGACTCTTCTGAATTTTACCCAGGTGTGCAGCCACTCTGTTTTGTTTCCTCTTTTAATAAAAATAAGCAAGGTGTTGGCTGCGGTGGGATTTGGTGGCTCACCAGAGGACAGTTAGCCGCGAGAAAAGCCTTTAAAAGTACACCTTTCAATTTACAGTACACATGTTACCTGACTTCAGCACTGGCTCAGAAAGCTTCTGAGAGCAGATGCAAATCCTCACATGGCTCAATGCAACCTCAAGCCACTTTGGTGTTGTTTTCCCTTCAGGTTCATGCAGTTTTCCATGCTAAATGTGTTTTCTTGTCTTTGGAAAACCTTTCTTTGCTACACAGGCTTTTCTCAGCCTTCACAGCTCTAATTTTAATCTAGATAGAACATTTTCACATAAAGCTTTGGGCAGAAAATTCTGGCTTCATCAATTAATTTTTATGCTTAAGTTATTCCAACTATACCAACTTTTCTCTCTTCATTTTTGTTCCCTCCAATTAGAGCACTTGTAAATTGAAAATGGACTTGTGCTAAGCCAACATTAGGAATTACGTTGTAAGAAAAATGGGCTGGTCATATGCACTCATATTGGTTATTTTTTCCCATGCTTACCCTGTAGTAAAAATATGCTATACACCATACCTTACTGTATGGAAATGTCAATGTTTGTAGAAGATATATGCTCTCAGTGAGCCACCGTCCTATATATTCTTGTTATCCATAATTAAAATTTTTGCTGTTCAATTTTAGTCAGTGCCTGACAGTGTATAATAGTTTGTTACTCACTAAATTTATACAAAAGCTGGGTTGTCTATATTGCAAACAAAACCACAGTGAAACCTGGGCTAGAAAGACAAGAGTGTGACAAAAACTGCTTAAGCCTAGGTAGTCTTCCAAAATAGAGGTTCACCAGTGAGGGTAAAATCTTACACAGAGTTGGCATTTTGGAGTGCTTTGGGCTGAGAACAGAGCACAATATCTGCACCTGTTAATCAGCGGATGCAGCAAGTACCAACTGACTTTGGTGAAGACAATTGCTCCAGAGGAAAAAGTCAAAGGGAAGGAAGGCCAAAGTGGGTTAGCATAGTCTGAGAAGCCTTGAGAAGGTGCTGTTTCTGGTTCATGCTGAGGTATTCAAGCTACCTGGAGAGAAGGAGCATGTGGTGTCTCTCTCAGACACATCAGGATTCAGGCAGGAATCTCTTGGACCTTGGCTGAGGACACCCTAAGCATTTTCATGGCTTTACGTCACCAAGCCTGCAAGTTGGGAACAGAGTGGCAACTTGAGGTGAAACACGGTGAGACACGTAGGGAAGCTGGTTTTGGCTCTGCTTTGGGTTTCTGAGGGGTGGGGAGGCTTCAGAAGCTGTCCCTTGCCAGGTCTGGCCTGGCCTGGCCTTCTCTGTGTGGAAAGGGACATGGCTCCTCTTCTCCTTCCTGGTTGCGGACAGCCAGAATGAGTTATTTTTGGGGTAAGATGGCACGGGAGGAACCTGGTGGGGGAAGAATCTGCCTTTAAAAGACCTTTAAGAATGGACTGTTACAAATATCACTCAGAAACAACTTCAATATCATTGTCTCTTCCTTGGGGCAAAGATGTGGGCTTCATGACTTCTCACCCTATCTTCTGTGGATACCTAAACTTGTACTTTTGTGCTTTGCCATACCAGGGCCTCCGTGTTCTTTTTGCATTGGTTTTGGAGACAGAAGAGTGATTTTATCACTGTTTTTCTCACCTTCCCTGAAGACCTCTGAAGGCTTCACATGCTGAGACTTAATGAGAGACCTATGAAACTAGAAGCTTGTCTTTGGACATCTCTTTAAAGACACTCCTATCTATGCATTTCAATTAGATGTGGGAGGTTTACGGTAGCCATCCTTGCATCCTGCATTTGCAAGTGATAGCATCAGGGACAGCAGAGGTGTCAAATCAGTGCTTGCTATGTATTTATTCCTCTCTGCCATGTACAAACCACCTTTTTCACACATCTGTTTCCAGGTGTCCCACAAGCCAGAAGATTGCTGCTGTCAAAAATGGTTTGCAATTTCTCTGTAGCTCTCAACTGATTTGTTAATGCCCTCTGAATTTTAAAAGTCACTGCAGCTGCCTCTTGAGCAGCCAGGATATAGGGAGATTGTTATTTAAATGACATAATGGCCGTCACAGAAAATCTACACTGAAAGTACATTGGAGGAATGATTTCTGTCTGGAAAACATAGCCCCATGCCTGAGTCTAAAGAAAAGAGAGGAAACAGGTCTTTCCCCTCACCTCACATTCATTTGGCTGTCTTCAAGGTGTCTGCCTGACTTCTGCCAAGGCTGAAGTTGTTGTTACTGTTGCTACTACAGCAAATGGTGTTTGTTCAAGCAAAGAGCCTGTGCATTCCTGAACTCTGCTTCCTTCCCTTCTGGTCAGAGAAGAGAGTTATCCAGGGGAAAGCAAACGTTGCCAGCTGCTCTGCCAACTTGTTTTGCTAGTTAGTAACATTTTGCTCAGGGAAGGCAAAATATCTGGTTATCTTTTCTTCCAGGAAGGAAGCTCTAGAAGTATCTCTTTGCTTGAAAATTCATATTTACAAGGCGGCATTAGCAGCTGGGGGTTGCCAGGACTTGATGCTTTAGAGAATTTTTACACAATGAAGCATACCCCGGGGCTGCGGCCACAGATGAGATAATAGGTCTGTGTAACACAGGCATCCTCTGAGACACAGTGCTCTCAGCAGCCCAAGCCCCTGCAATACCCATCCCACCTCTAGATACCACGGCTGAAGCAAGCACTGTGCCAGCTGCTGAAAACTTTTACTGCACTCTTGGGTCCATACATTCATGAGATCACCCAACATACAGGCCAGATTCCTGCAGCCGGGTATTCGCAGTCCATTTATAGCTGGAGCACTCCCAGCAAAACCTACAGAACTGGCTTGCATAACCCCACGGGGGTCCAACCCCATAATAAACCCTTACAGTAATAAACTTGTAGTTCTGAAGGGTGGAGGGGTGGAGGAAGGAAGAGATGCTTCTTTATCTGCATTACTCCACATCACAGATGCTGACAGAATTACTGATTTAGAACTCACAGCTCCAAAAAGACTTGGTAATGTAATCTTTATAACCTCTTTCTTTCTCTTTCTTTCTTTCTTTCTTTCTTTCTTTCTTTCTTTCTTTCTTTCTTTCTTTCTTTCTTTCTTTCTTTCTTTCTTTCTTTCTTTCTTTCTTTCTTTCTTTCTTTCTTTCTTTCTTTCTTTCTTTCTTTCTTTCTTTCTTTCTTTCTTTCTTTCTTTCTTTCTTTCTTTCTTTCTTTCTTTCTTTCTTTCTTTCTTTCTTTCTTTCTTTCTTTCTTTCTTTCTTTCTTTCTTTCTTTCTTTCTTTCTTTCTTTCTTTCTTTCTTTCTTTCTTTCTTTCTTTCTTTCTTTCTTTCTTTCTTTCTTTCTTTCTTTCTTTCTTTCTTTCTTTCTTTCTTTCTTTCTTTCTTTCTTCAGATGTGATGTTTCCAATAGGCCCCTTTGTTACGGGCTCTTTGGGGACATTGTTAAACTTCCTACTGCTAAACTGCAGTCCCAGCCTTCAGTTTGTTATGTACAACTCTCTTGGTATGCATCTCTTGGAAGAGCCCATAGCTGTAAGGTCTATTGCTTTACCAGTACTCTAGGAAGATCGAAGGATTAAGTTATACATTACGTAAAACTACCCACTAATCCTCTTAGTATGCATTACCAGTGAATGGCCTGAAATAGGCTCTCACTAAAAGAGCCCTAACATTCACTTTCTTGATGATATATTAATACGTGAGGTCTGTGTCATGGATTTTGGTGCTGAAATATTCAGTACACCGTCTTCTGTCTGCTGCTAGATCCACTCGCACGTGTTAGTAGAGTGCTAACAAAATTACAGTTGGTAAAGCAGGTTATGTGTTTACCTAGTAGCGAGACATTTATAAAATATAATTATATATTTTCTAGAGTGACAGAGTCACTGGGATTTTTTTCTTTTTTTTTCTTTTTTTTTTTTTTGTTTTTATAAGAAACAGAAACAGCTATAAAATCATGATTAAAAATGTTACATGGGATGATTTACATTTTAAAATAAGGATATTTTTAGGAAAAAAAGAAGATTTATAACACAAAAGGGTTTGGAAATTGTTTGGTTGCTGTGTACTGCTTTTTTTTTTTCCAGTACAGTTTGCTATCTGTTATACAGTCTTGCATAAATGTTTAGATTAGGGGAGGAAAGAAAAATTAAATGTGATGGCTAAGACCTATAAGAGCTGACTCACTGACTTGAGTTATTGCTGTGCAGAAAGTTTGTAAAGCCTTTACATCCAGCGAACACTTAGTGCTACTTCAGCCTTGACAGTTGACCTTTCAATCTGATGGGGTTTAGCAACAATAATTGCAGTATCTGCAGTACAGGCAATGCAGAAGACTGCTTAGGAACCCAACCTCTCTCATTAGGTCTTACATCATGTTCTAAAACTCAACCCCTCATTGCATGGGTATGCAAATTCTCTAATAATATCTGTTATAGGAGCTGATCAAGGTACAATACCCCCGCTCTTTTTTTTTTTTTTTTTTTTTTTGAAATTCTCCCATTGTTTTGGATATTCCTGGATTTAGTTTAGAGAGGGGAGGAGAAACCTCCAAACCCCTTTCTCTCCCCAGATACTGAGTCAGCACTGGTTTCTTTCTTTTTTTTTTTTTTTTTTTTTTTTTTTCTAAGTAAGACCTAGTGTAAAAAAGCAACAAACAAACAAGTTAGACTGTTGTAATTTGGTCAACCACTCGGGTGCTATCCATATCCACCATTTCAACACACTCTATTTCCTCACGGTTTTCAGGATTCTTCTTCTCTTTCCTCTTCTTCTTGGACGGTGGCAGGAAAGTCAATATCACAGGTAAAATGGCAAAGCAGTGAAAGAAGGTGACTAATGCTATTAAAAACAAGCACCTGAACAGTGTACGGGTCAGATTTGAAGGCACAGCTGCAAGAGGAATCAGACCAACAATATAGCAGAGGTAGCTCTGCAAAATAGCTACCCCATGCACTTCCAGGGCATTTTTCACCCATTTAGTTCTTGTGAATTCTTTGCCCAGGACAAAGGTTGATAACAGTGGAGCACAGTTGTCAATTGTGTAATTAATTCCGTAAATTAAGCACAACACAGAAATACAATCTAGTTCCACTTTCCACAAGGTCATAAAACCTATAACTCCAAACTCAACCGAGGCAACAGTTAGAGTGAGCCAGACATTGATCAGAGAGTCTGCCACCAGGAATGCAGAGAAGAAGAGCAGAAATAAAGCACTAATGCAGGAGTTTTGTAAGGGGGCTCCCACTGAAGAGGCATAACGATCCATGTACACAAATGATGGATTGAAAACGATGAATTTCACCTTGGAGGTGAGAGAGAGCTTCCTCAGGGTCTCCAGGAGGTCATAAAGTTCTTCCCTCTTGGTTTCCATTGTCTTGGCCACCAAGAACATCCTGGAGGCCACAACATCGACTTCATTGTTGTATTTCTTGGAAAAGATGATATCCTCTGAAAAATGGGCAAACTGAGGGGCCTTCAAGAAGGAGTTCCTCAACATATCAGTGAAATTTTTCTTGGGCAATCCGGTAGATATGTTGAGTTTCCTAAGGTAATTTAAGTAGCTCTCAAACCAAGATATCCTCACAAAGCCCTTGGTATACTCCAGCACGTCCTCCTGGACACTGGTGTTCCAGTACTCTATTGACTCGTAGATGTAGAACCCAATCACCGGGCTGTAGTTACTGAAATACTTCTGCTGGGCAGTAGTATACTCAATGGTCCGTGTGGCGGTCGCTACGATGTTGCTCAGGTCTGACCCTTCACTGACCTGCAGGTAGCCCATTAAGGCAAAGGAAATATAAACAAGGTAAAAGAGAACTACAAAAGGCTTGACATAAGTGTTTGTTATCCAGTCACAATAATAACGTTTAAGGAACCACACCAAAAGATGACTCTCATAGGTGTTCGTTTCCTCTGAATCTGTCGTGTCCTCGCTGAATCTGGCTGTCAGAAGAAACCTATACCATGCAGGCTTCTCTTGCAATACCTCTGGCTTTGGTACCTTTCTACAGAAGATACTATGCTGGTAGTTGTTTTCTATGTAGCCAGTAAACACCAGGCTGGAACCATAAAAGGAGAGTACATAGAGGTAGTTGAAGAAAATTGCAATACAGGAATTGCAGCAGAAAATCCTGGCTGCTTCAATGTTAGTGAAGGGACTGGCACCTATTCCAAAAGTGACCAGGTACATGGCAGTGGTGAGAGAAAACGAGAGCATGGAGTCTGCAAATACGGCTGCAGTCCTCTCTTTAACATGTTGGTCTTCTCTAGTTTTTCTCCAGGAGGACAACATTTCAAATGTCCCATATAACCCATGACCTACAATAGAGAACAAAGCAAGTGTTTAAAGTACTCAAATCAACACGTGGAATAACGTAACGTGGACATGCTAAAAGGCTCAAAGGAGACGTATCTGTCTTTTAACTGTTCTTGAAGTAAATGTCCTGCAGGAGAGAGAAAATATTACGGAGGTCTAAGCCACCGAAGCGCATTTGCTACCTGACTAGCAAACCTTATTGCCAGAGCTGGAGGAGAGTTCTGCTTCACTGACGCAGGGTTGATGGGTTAAAGAAAAAGTATTTTCTTTGGCTGGGTGTTTCATTTCAATATCTTGGAGTGCCTGTGATGGAAGATGCTTTGAAATTAGTTTTTCCTGGTGATGGGATCTGACCTGTGGTGGAAACAAAGAAATATGACCTTGAAGTGCCTATGTTGGAAGCAGAGTTTTAGTTGGCTGCTTTGTAGAAAGACTGCAAAAAAATGAAACCTTCATGTAAGCTGAACACTGTCAAGTAAATCAGTCACTGACTTCTGCACTTCCTATGCAATTTTTTTTTTTTTCAGGAAAAAGAAATCCTAGAAATGAAACAAACAAAAAAGCACAAATAGATTTTAGAGACACAGAATGGTAGAACTGAGACACAGAATAGTATGAAATTGCTTAAGGCATTGATTTTCTTACTTTAGCACATCTAAGGGTACATAAAACCAAATGCAGCTCTATTTCTCCTGGTGGTTCCCATATTTTGTAATTTAATTAACTCTTAAGATGAACATAACATTCATGAAAGGAAATAATGACCAACAGACCTGAAATCCTGTGTGTAACCCAAAAGTGCAGGTAAACTGGGAAAAGTGCATGATTTTAATCTCTGGTTGGCCATCCTCCTCTTCTGGTTTCTATTTTATGATCACTAACAGAGACGCATTCTGGGGATACAGACCTCTGCTCACTCTTAGTGGACCTGATCTGGGAATACAGTCATCAGGCAAGATATCAGATGAGAGTGGATGAGATGAAAGTAGGTTGAACTTCTACACTGAGGTGAAAGGAAAAATACAGTCTTTGTATCACAACCAGAATGTAAGGCTTTGATATTTTTCTCATGATACTTCACATCATGTTCATCTTTACTTAATAGATCCTTTCTATCTAATCCCATCCTCTTCTCTGCCTTCTAATTTCTCTTACTCCTCATTCTTTTGCTGTTTCTCCTGTCCTCCCCTCCTTACCTCTCCTGTCTGCTCTTGCATTATCTTCAGAAATTCTCAAAAGCCAGTCCACGGTGTTTTGCTCTTACCCACTCCCTGATAACATTAGATGAAATGATCAGAGTGGAATTACTTGACGATGACACTGAAGTGCAGTCACTGGACTGCTGAAGTTGGTGCTCCAGTCAGCCAGGGCAAGGTAATTCACAGATCTCCATTAGGATTTCAGGCTGTCTGCAGACTACCAAAATTGCTCTATCAGCTATGTTCTCTTCACGATTGATGATTATCACTTCTGCCACAAGGGCTACAAATACCAGTCAGGAACCCCCCAAATAAATGAAGCATTCTCAAGAACATGCCTTGTTTACTCTTAAGTTCCTCACATGGGCTAAATGTTTAATTCACTTGACAAAGTAACCCTTTTGTGGTCAGTGCCTTTTGTTTCCAATTCATTCTACCCCTCTTGCAAGGAATATCCTACCTACATTTTAATAGACGGCAGGCATGGTCACTCTGTTAATGCTGAAAAGAACAGGAATTGGGTATTTTATAGGGAATCCAAAATATAGAGCTCATAAGATGGGATAATAGGACAGCTGATGTTCTTCCTTATCACGGTCACCTAGTATTTAGAATAAGCAAGTCCGTGCTCTCATGCCTGGCAGATGTCATACCTGCACTGTCATTTGGAGTCATGGCACAGAACACAAGTGTCCAATTTGTAGCAGTGTCATGGTTCTGGTCTTGGTATGGCATTTGGCATTCATCTGAACTGTCCCAAACAATGTTTTACAGGGCCAGGTCAAGACTGTCAATTTGATAACTAGCACTGTGACCCCTCTCAAAACTAATGGGGAATACTGGATCTCCCCAGACATAAAATGAAACAAAAAGCACAATCAGTGACTGGCACCCCGTTGTTAATTATACTTCAAATAGTTATGTTCTAGGCTCAGAAGGGAAAGCTATTAAGCTTGCTTCCAGTGTGTTCTTTGTAAAGACAGGCTGACCTTTATTTAAATGTAACTGATCACTTGCCAAAGCAGGGAGTGAGAGGTTTAATCCATTTATGGCTCCCATAAGTCCTGCAGACAGGCTTGTCTGAGGGTTTCACATGGCATCATATGCATTAGCTTCTCGTGAGCAAAACAGTATAAAATGAGGTCATTGAATATTACAAATTACTTCCATCATGAGCTTTAGTTATAACATGTTTTTGCAAAACAACATTTCAGCATTAACAGGCTCCTGCCCAAAAATATTCAGATAGCTGCATTAATTTGGAAAGCCTTTGACTTTGCAATGAAAAAAAATATTAGAGCTAATTAAATCAGATGCTGAGCAGGACTTTTTAAGTCATAAGATTTTGCATAATGTCTGATAAGACTGACCCCTGATTAAACATGTTTTCTTTAAGGACGAAACAAAGAACGCTCTGGGACACCACTTCATCTTACATCTTCTTCGGGACTAACCTAAAATGGAATCTGATTTGGAGAACGTTTCAAGCAAAGGCACAAAGAGGCGTCCCCGCGTGTGCTCTACAAAGCCAACGGAAAAACAGTGAGATACCGTTCTATTTTAGGATCGGTCCCTTTTGTTGCTCCCTACGCGGTCTGTGTGCTGGGAATTGGTATTTTCCTTCGATTGTACAATCTCTGACTTGCCTGCCCATGTGTATAACAGCTATAGAACTGTAATTTACCTTTAGGAAGGCATGCCTGCATGACAAGCAAACTTGCATGCTTTTTGCATCAGCGGCACTACTGACCCAATCCAGTATGATAGGAGGAAAAAATGAAACCTGAACTTGTACACGAATTAGGCACGGCAGTCCGAAGATTAGCCTTGTTTAGCTAGAAGGGGATTTAACTAACTTAATTTACTCCTCTAGCTACTGATTACAAGCACAGCTTGGGGTGCCCATCTCCAGCGTTGTCTAACTTGCTGGTGCTTATACAGATCTCAGTCCCAGAGATTAGGGCAGATAGGTCTATCGAGGCATTTTGCAAGAATTTCTTTCACTCTCCTGTCATTTCCTTTTCTATTTTTTTGCGTGTCCTCAACTGATTTGCACCAATTACTTTTATTCCTCTTGCTAGTGCTGTGTCTAACCTATATAATATTAACCAGAAGGAGGCAATTTTTTCCTTGCAAATAAATTATGTAATTACTTTAACCGATTTTCCCTTTTTACTAGCGACTTAAGCCACAAATCTGTAATGATTTACAGCAATTTGTTCATTATTCACCATCACTCAGTAAATAACAAATATGAACTCAAACAGCTAATGGGCTATTGGAGATCTTTTGTTGTTGACATTTGCTATTATGATTCACTCGTTGTCCCCTACAGTCAGGCTGTACAACTATGCACTGAGAACAAGGAGTACAAAGAAAGACTTTTATTTTTATTATTTTTATTTTTATTATTTTTATTATTTTTATTATTTTTATTATTTTTATTATTTTTATTATTTTTATTATTATTTATTTTTAAATTAAAAGAGGTTCTTAATGGGCAAATGAAAATGTTAGGGCTATATGAGAAGGGTACTGGAGAAGAGGGGGACCAAATTCTTCTCCCCCCCCCCGCCATGTCTTGAATGACAGAAATTCTGGCTTTTTCAAAGAAAACACAGAGCATAGCTATTGCTATCTGTTATTTTGGAGGAGCTTAATTATTGCACATGCTGAGGTAGGCTATCTTTAATTTTAGAAACTAATAACAATAACAGTAATAAAACCAATAAATGATTCCTAGCTTAAATACTGTGCTTTTATGACTAACCTGAAAGTGCTATAAAAAGTTTCATTAGCCTCCTTCAGGATCAAGTTTTGCAATTACACACGCTCTACAAAATCAATGGAGAGCATGCATAAGAGAAAAAAAAAACAAAAAACAACTTATAGGGAGTTGCGAAAGCTAAGGCAAAAAATTCTGTTGCTTAGTATTATCATTGCTTATCTAATTTTAAACAGTACTTATGTGCAGGCACTGTGACCATTCCTTTTAGTACCATTTTAAAATATCGAAAAAAGAGATGCATCCTTTCACCTGCTAAGTGGTTGTTCAAGCAAGTGGCATCAGCAGCTGGGGTTTGAGGCTGGCTCGGTTGCTGCCTGCTGAATGGCAATACCGAAGCACTGAGGGGAGATGGGATTTATGGCATCCCAGAGCCTGTGGCAGAGCAGCGAAGCCACTTCCCCACCACTGCAGCCACAGCCCAGCTCTGTTCGCTTGCCTTAATTGCTTCCCTGAAACCCAGGCTGCTGCTAGCTTTCCTTCTGTTTCAAGGACATGTTCAGTTCTGCACTAAAAGTGAGGTTTTGGGGATTTGATCTTATCACAGGCAGAGGAAGGCTGTGTATTCAAATAGACTTTTTCAGTAAGAAAAAGTAAGGAGAATGACTGAGAATGAAGTTTTGGTTCCTTTTCTTGCAGTTTTAAGCATCCACAAAGCAACAGAATAACAGCACACTGTGGGACTCATCAGTTGTTCTTGCTCTTTGGAAGGTTGTGTGTGTGTGTGTGTGTTTGATACCTGAGCAAAACCTTCCCATCAACATTTCCCTTAAAGGCTCTGAAGTTGCATTCTTCCACGCTTCCTTTGGAAGGTGGCGTTTCATGGGCAATTAATTTCATTCATCTCATTTTAAGGCACTTGCACACAAAGCACGAATACTGATCGATCTCTGCCTTGCTTGGGCTGAATGCTGCACCAGTACGGATGGTGCCCACCACCTGCCGAATTCAGACTCACACAGCACTGGTGCAGGCAAACTGTCCTCCTGATGCTGCAGCCTGCTCCTTCCCCCTGCCTAGGCTCTGCTGCTCCTCACCACCCCACTGCTATCAAGTCGCCTGCTTCTGCAATGTCCCAACTAAAGGGACGATCAGGATTAGAAACATCCTCAACTTTTTTTTTTTTTAATTTATTTAATTTATTTATTTTATTTTTTAATTTTAAATCTGTTTTCCTGACACTGATGGCATGAAAGGCAGGCTGAAAATGGGAAGGAGTCATGGTAGGATGCATGGCTGTGTCCTCGTGATCTGGATCAGCAAAGCCTGACATAGAAGCAGGGTTGTTGCTGGGGTTAAGTCTGGATTTTGATTTAAGGTTTTTGCACATATTGCAATGGCTCCATCCTTGCAACACAATCGGTTCAGCTGGACGAATGAGGTCTCACTTAGGTTGATTTAAGTCTGAAATCACCCCAGTGAATGGAAGCACTTGTCTGCAAGAGGAATTTAGTGTGCAGTGAGGAAGTGTGTGAATTTACAGAGCACGAGCTATTTTACACCAGCTTTCTTTGTGGAAAGAAAGCACAAGAAAACCCGTGAAGGACAACTTGATTCACATTCAAAGTGGAGTGAAATATCACCCACGGAGACAAACGCTGGGTGAATTAACATGGAATAGCTAGGATGCTATAAATTCATATCCTGGCTTACTGAGGGCATAGCTAAGCTCTCAGAAACTGCACTTGTGCAAAATTAGTAAGACAGGAGATCAGCATCATACTGCAGGAATTGCCCTTTCCAAAATGATATCTGTAATAACATATGATATAATGAAGGTGCAATGAATTTTCCTAGCCTACAGTATTAAAAATAACAATGCATATCACTCAGCTATGTGATTGCTTTCCACAGTAATGTCAACAAAGAGGCTGAGACAATTTCCCTCTGCTGACTTATTTTTTTCCAGCTAGACCAGCAAGCTCACCAGCTCCCATTTTACAAAAAGCCAGGTGAAACTGCTAATCTGGACTCCCTGTGTCACAGGAGCTGTAACCAACCAGTTGCTGAGTAGATGGGTGACCTGCCTCATGCAGCCTCTCCTGGCAGGCACAATGTTACCTGGGAACACGCAGCAGCTTCTGAGTGCCGCTGAATTTGCAGGCAGACCGAGAGCATTTGCATCCAGCTGAAGCAAACATCTGGCTTCATACCACTGAAATAACCACCAAATCCAGACCTTCAGCATGCAAACAGAATCAGAAGCAAGACTAGTTCACGCTGCAGGTCTCACCAAGTTTATCACAATTTGGTGCCATGGGTTGAGCTGACCAGCTGAATTGTCAGCATGCTGCTGCAACAAACAGGAGTTATTCCAACCAAGGCCTAACTTAGTGCCCCCTGAATGGCACATTGCACATCTGGGCATCCTGAAGCACGCAGGCATGGCTGTCCCTAGCAGTCCTGCTGAGCAAAGAAAACACCCTGCATGTCTCACTTGCTTGTCCTTCGCTTGCCTGCATGTTTCTGGGGGCCCACTTCAGTGTAGAGTTACATCCTATAGGCCATTAATATCCTATAGGATACTAACGCACTATATGGGAGTCCTGTGATAACCATGTCCCCTGGCAGCACACAGTGTGTGTCTCAGGACACTTGTATTTGCAATTATTTTCTTAACGACTACTGCTTTTTACACCTATATTAATAAGGTGTGCTACACCTGCAGATGTTAACATCTGATTTGGGATTTTCCTCAAAAGAGAAGCATACTTTCTGAGATTAGATATATCAGTCTGCTGGGCATTTAGGCGTGATACCAGCAGACTGATTTCTGGGATCACTTCACATCTGCGTATTAGCCATTCCCCCTCAATTTCTGGGGCTGATCTCCCCAGCCACGCTTACAGCAGTAGCAGCCATCCCAGCCAGAAAGCCCCAAGCATGTCCTTGGCTTACTACCGGGACCACAAACGTGAGCATCTTGGTGTATTCACAGCAGACAAACACCTGCCTCGGACCCCTGAGAGATTGCCTATCCGTTCTGCTTTGTGCTGTATCTACTTGGCAGGGAACAAAGAGAAATGTTTAATACTAAGCTGGAAGTATCTGCTGTGTTTCACAGCCGTGGGTGGCTGCGCCCACGGGAGCACAGCAATGCAGAGATGTCCCCGCACACCATGCAGCACAGGCTGCCGCACGCAGAGATGAAATCTTCAGCTGGTGCTCAGCACTTTATGCTAGGAGACCACAGCGTTATTTTTAGTTTTAGATCCTGCAGAAAGACTCTGGGCTGCTAAGCCTGCGCTCAGCTTGCTCGATGCGTAGGCAGCAGAGCAGTGTGCGTCTTGCAGCCCAGCACAAGGTTTCTGCCTCGTTTGGGTCTCGTGCAGTGCCTCCCAGCACAGCGTAAAAGGGGCTAGCTTGCTCGTGACGCCCACACAGATCTGTGGCCCCACCTTCGTTCTGATCCCCGCTTGCTGGCAGCAAATGCCTGACATAATATCCCACCTTCTCTCTGCTTCTAAACATAACTCTTGGAAATGCAGCACAGGATTAGCTCTCTGCTCTTTTGTGAAGCAGCCTGTTTTGGTCAGGCTTCGCCCTTTCTGAATCACGCTTTCTCACTGTGTGCACATTTGCACAAAGGATACCCTGATGGAAAGAAAGCACCCTCACACTCTCTGTCTCGCTGTAAATACTCAGGACCAGTGATCCCTGGGGTACGTGACGTGTCCCACTTCTAAACTCCCCACCATCATCTTTCATCGCAGCAAACAAGCAACACTGGGCACATGTTTTAGAAACCAGTGCAATTCACACACTAATTTTAAGAGCATGCTCTATATAATACAATCGAAACTAAAATCATTCTAGATAGAAGCCCTTAACTCTGAAGAAACACACGTACACACAAGACAGATGTAGTTATTCCCATCATTTTTCTACCTATTAAGGGGAAAATAAACAAAGAGCAAAAGAATTTTTAATGACTAGAACTATGCCTCAGTATTCATAGTCCTCTTCTTGCCATGATCCCTAATCAGCAATGGCAGTAAGATCATTAGCCACTCTTTATTTTTGGAGTGTGTGCATTTTAAAGCTATTCATTATAAAAAGCAATCTTCTCACTTAATATTGCATTTTCAAATTATTTTTTTTTAAACCCCACCAAATCCAGCTCCAATCAATGATCTCTTAGTATAATGATTATATGGGTAATTCAGAAAGTACATGGTTAATCTTGAATCATACCATTGATTTCAATAGAGTTAAAAATACTGATTTAGACTTTGGGAAAGTGATTTTTTTTTTTCTTGGATCATCCTTTTTTAGCATTGAAAGAGTGTTATATTTGAGTTTTTGTTTTTACAGTTGTAGCAAGAATGTCAGATAAGCACTTTTTAGAAACAGAAATACATTTGAGAGAAAACTTGAGTGGCTTTTTTATTTTGAGAAAGATAAGCAAAGCAAGTTATGGTTCAAAATCTACTTTTAGATATAAAGTGAATATTTAATTCCACTTAAGAAAGGGTAAAGGCTTGTTTTGGCGTTTAAATAACAGGCTGTCAAGTCTGTTTAGACGTGTGACTTGCTTTCCTGCGTTTTCGTAAAAGACATGGCAAAAGTTAAAAGTCATATTTCACTCAGCGCAATGGAAGGAGCTGAGTGTCAGTGAAATCTGATGTTAGCTGTTGGAATATTTACATCTGTGAGGCATGCTCGTCTACGAAGTGCTTTGTTTGGCTGGGTGGAGGATGGCACAGGGAGGAGGACACAGGGCCACAGGGCATGCATGGGATGCCAGGACCACCCTCTGCACTGGGACGGCCGCTTGGAAGGGGGAAATCTGGCACTGGGGTAGCAAAGTAAAGACAGATGTAGCCAGTGAGATGGGCTTCAACCAAGACGAACAAACCTTGAACCTTGCTGGCCAAGGGGGTTGTCAGATGTGGAGTTAGGTGTTACGTGTTACTGGGCTTGTCTCACGTCTGACATGCTTAGAGTCATCATATCAGCAGGCAAAACTGCAACCCGATTTTCCCCATGAAGTGAGTTTTTGACAGATTTCACATGCACTGTGTTAAAAAAAAAAAAAAAAGCACAAAACAATTACTTAAAGGTAAATGAAAGCTACCTGCAACATATGAAAGGTTTACACTTACTGCGTTACAGAATAGCCAAGTGACAGGCCATACCTAGCAGCCACTGAAGGCAGAGTAAGATACAGTCAGTATATGGGGGGCAAAATCAGATTTTATAACTGTTTTACATTTCTAAGCCCACAAACCAGAATATCATTTGCTTCTAGGAGATTTTTCCTAGTGGAACTTAGCCCAGTGGAATTTGGATTAGTTGACTGCAATTCAAATTACCCTTTTCTGGTGAGAAAGCTGAAACCAAAACTCAGGCATAGTCTGAAATTCTCCTCTTTAGGCAATGTTTGCCATTGCTCTTACTCATAAGATACAGTTCAACCACATGTGAAACGCAATGCTCAAAATCTTGCAAAACTTCATTTAGAGCACATATGAAGTATTATTTTTACTGATAAAAAGAAAAAAAAAGGGTGGGGCAGAAAGAAAAACAATTACAAGTTCAGAACTCCGCCTGGGCCTTCCACCAAGCACCCAGATATAACTTATTCCAATTTAATTTAACTTAATCCATTTCCACCAGTGTCCTGCTCCAGCATGCAGAGGTCTCACCACCCAAAAATGGCAGCCCCCTGCCACATCTACCTCTTGGCTATCGCCTGCCTGGGAGTGTTGTTAATGAGAGACACTAAATGGGCACCACCTCTCTCACAACAAAGACCTGCAATGAAAAATCACATCAGCTTCTACTGACCTTCCCCAGGTCTCCATGGACCAGCCGAGCCTGGTATGAAAAACACACTGCAAATTTTTATAGTAAAAGGTTTATTATATTTTTTTTTTAACTGGGGAGCTTCAAATATATTTTCATGTATGAGGAAGGTGCTCTTGAGGGACTTCACTACTTGAAGCAGTGAAGGTCTCAGGATGTCAAAACCAGGCAAATTCAGTCTCTCTGACTGACAGGCCCTTCCATTAAACAAACACTGACTTCTCTCTAGTTAAAAGAATATGGACAGCAAAAGTATAACATCTTTCTGCTACTTTCTGCCTAAATAAATGCTCATTAAATGCACTGCATCCCCTGTAACACACTTCTCGTATGAAAGAAATGCATGTTGGAGCACCACCGATCCATAGGAAACACCCGACCTCATTCCATGCTTGCACAGAACATGGTTTCAGCATTAAACTGTTCTCTGGACTGACTTCTAAATACAGTGCCTCTTTTCCTGAGTCACTGATGCTCTCCTGAAGCCAAGGAGCACGTACGTGTATGAGAACGTCACTGAGGTTTGAGGTGATGAAGGGGGAACATGGATGCAGGGGGCTGTGCCACCTTCACACTTGGCTGGCCTCACGTGCAGATCTTCCACTGCAGGGGGAAGTATTGGTGTGACGGTGTTTTAGACACCCCAACACCAGGTGTATCTTAAGCCTATTTCCCTCCTGTGCCTGAGTGGTTTCTTGGTGATTGGGTTCCTCAGTGGATTTGGGGTGACACATCCGTCAGGAGGAGAACTGGAGCGAGAGAGACCGGCAGGTGGAGGAGGTGGTTGATCAGCTCGCCTCGGGTGGAAAGTGGGGACTTTGGTGAGAGGACTGTGGTAGGCTGAGGAGCGGGGTGACCTGGTGGCCTACTTCTGCTCTTCCCCTCCAGGGACAGAAACGGCAGGTGGTGTCTGAGGGTCTGCAGGAGACGCGTGACTGCTTAGAGGAGTGAGGCGGGGACCGAGGAGAGGAGAGCAAAAGGAGAGGAGAAAGGAACAGCTAGGAAAGCTGCATGCCTGGGAATCTACTCAGAGTAGATAAAACCAGATAATTTTGTTGGTTTATTTATACAAGGGGAATAAAAGGAAGAAAACACAAATTGATTAGTTGTAAAATCGAGCTGTGCAGGATTGAATTGGGAAAGCCGAGCAGATGTAGTGACAAAAAAAAACACAAAAACACAACAGTACACTTCCAGGGCATTCCTGGGGAACTGTTCGAGAGCCAAGGATGCCATTGAAGAATATCAGGGAAAGGGTCGGGGCAAAGGGCACAGCTGTGGCTGAGGAGAAAAAGATGAAGCTTGGAGGGACCAAAACACCCTGAGAGCTGTGCAGGGATGAGGGAGGAAATGCTACGCCTGCAACAGGAAGATGGGTGAGATTTACTGCAGAGGGCTGCCCCAAAATGCAATGGGACACACAGCAGGAGAAAGGTTTGGAGGGCAGTGCAGGGTGAGGAACTAGCTGAGGAACACGTCTCTTCTTGGCAGGCAGGGACAGGAAAGGCAGGAGTGAGAGAGCTCAGCATGGGGAATAAAGACAAGAGAGGCTCGATACGCTTCACATTTTTATTAGCTGACAACAGAAAAATGGGTGGAAAAGTGCTATACAAAGTCAAACATCCATGTGTCTGTTACCTTTACGTGTGGACTGAAGGGCACCTGGGAGACCTGTGCAGGAGCTGTTGCTTTCTCTTTGTAACCTTCTATATGTAACTGGTGTTGACACTTTGGTTTTATTGAATATAGCAAACACTTGGGTGCTTGATAGGGGAGATAATGAACGCTTTTAGGACTTCCAATCTGGCACACATCTCAATTCCCTACTAGCACATTCTTCCCAAAATCTGAAGGAGTGGGGCTGGCACTTTACAAGCTGCACGGGGAGCTTGAGCCCTGCTATCCTGAGCACCCTCATTCCCTTGGGGTCTCCAAGCTGGCTGCCGGCTGCTTGGTTCAGCAGCTTGCTGCCTTCACAATTCTAACCCCGCAGCCCTCACACCTGCCTAGCACTCCGTGTTGCTCCCACCCTCAAGCACGGGGAACTATCGGGTACCTCCCAAAGCATCAGGCACTGCTGGCATCTTCCTCCTGCCCCTGGGCACCCTCCCACTGAATATCGGGGTGCTGCTGCCATGCTGCAAGAGCTGCCGCGGGTGCTGCGATGCGGCAGCGTGGGACGAGGGCCGTGGTAAGCATCCGTTCCTATTTTGTCGGGTTTCGCACCAGGCTCGCTACTCTTCTTTCAGTTTACAGCAAGCTGCAAGCTCAAGCTGCTCCCCTAGCTGCTAAATGCGCTTCCCGTGCCAGCGTAACCAGCAGTGTGCTTTCGGACCCCGGGCTAAATATAAGCGCATGGAGCTGGCCCCGCGTCTCTGCCCGTATCTGGCAGCACCTCGCAGCCACCGTCACTCTACAGAGCCCGTCCCTGCCACCGACTTGGCAGCCGGCAAGAGCCGCATCTCCCCCAGCGAGCTGCAGGAGCGTCTGAAGGGACAGGGAACAGATTGTGAGCTCTCTCCTAAGCACAGAGGGCAGCGCTGGGATTTGCTGCTCAACACCTATGTCGAATGCTGCGCCCCGCCTGCAGGAGGTGAAAAAGTCACCCCAAAACCTTGTTGGGGCAGCACCGCTGGTTGTTCAGTGGCTTATTTTGTTACACTTTTTTTTTTTTTTTGAGGAAACAGATATTTTTAAAGGATTGGCAGTTAAACAGCATTTAATGCATAAGGGAAACTTATGATGAATACATTAGCATCTGTGCCAGACCAAACATCTGTAGTTTTCAGCGGAGCAGGCAATAGGAAATCAGGTTTTTGATTCTGCTTTTCAGCTGACATGATAACTCAGCTATTTTAAATTCAGCTGAATTACGAAAAAATTATTTTTTTTGGTATATAATTCTTAGGGTCAAAAATGGATAGACTTATTGAAGCAAAGAATTCGACATTAACTTGGTGTGTGAGTACCTCTGCCCTTAAATGACTCGTTTACACGCTGCTAAATGCAGATGCTGATAGCTTTAAGGAACTGCCAAGGCATATGCTAATGCTAAATATGCCCACATGAACGGCGGGAGCCTGCCAAGTTTCACAGGCTGTGGGCTTCGCTCTCACACTAGAAGCACCTGTATAAACCCAGAGCTTGTGATGAGAGGTTCCCCGCTGGACTTCAGGAGATTTCCCCAGAGAAGAGGGAGGCGGCAGGCAGCGTGCCCTCTGCCCGCTGGCCTCTGTGGAGCAGGAAACCTGCAGCAGCACAAACATCACCCCTGCAGAGGCACCTGCTGGGCACATGCAGGCAGGCACCGGTGACTGAGCCACCGCCACTTAATGAGTTACCTTTCATCGGCTGAGCTACGGCAACCCGCCTTAATTAAAGAGGAAAAGAAATTAGGAGAAACTCGCCATGAAGGTGATTAAACCCAAAGCACGAGAGGTTTAAGCTAGTATGTCGTATTTAACAGGTGGGGTAGGCAAAAGATGTTCCTGTCTGCACTTACTCTGAGCTTGGGAGCGCAGCTTGGTAAGCTGTGCTAATTGAATTGCTTGTAATTGTCCCAGTGGCGCAAAAGCTAAGGAGGCCACATGTAGAGAGGCTGGCACCCTTCACTGCGGATTGCTTATTTTTGGAAATGGCTGGTGCTGAAGGGCTGTACAAGATGGATAAAATTGAGTAGTACAGAGCATGCTGAACTGAGTATTTTGCAGAGTATATTGCCTAACTGAGTATATGAACTGAGTATATTGCCTAAATTATTAGTACAGGCTTGTGACCGGATAAACTACCAGCTATTGAGAAAATAATTCCTGAAAATACGAAAAAATAGGCAATTGCAAAACATTGCTGACCGGCTTCAGTTAATGTATTTTGGAAAGGCGGTGGTGGTATCAGGAGGAACTTAATGAACAGGAGAAATGGTGTGACATAAAAGTGCTGTTGATTCAGCAAGGACAAGGGTAAACTTCAAAGCATTGGAATAATCGGTCATGCAAACAGGGTAGAATGTGACACGAATGGTCTGTGAATTGCCACATGCCACAAACCAGTCGTCAACCATTTCATACTGCTGAGAGAAGCGAATGTCATATGGGGATAGATGAACAGGAGTGCCATATGCGAGATGTGTGAAATAATCCTCCTACTCTACTCGGTGCTTGAAGCCTCAGCCCGAATCCCGCGCCCAGTTTTAGGCACTGCGCTCCGCGGAGGATGCCGAGCAGCTGCGAGCAGGAAGACTGCTGCAAGGCCAGCAAGCACCGCCAGGAAACCTGGGATGAAATGGAGGAGGACTGCACGAGTGAAAGTGGTCCCAAATACGTGAAGAAAATAAATTGCTTTCCAGATGCAGGGAATGAATAATGGCAGCTGAGCTGCAAAAGGGGAATTCGGGTTAGACGTGATGTATGCTGTAGTGGTAGCACAGTGAACCACAGCGGGAAGCGGCCCAAGGAGGAGGCAAAGTGCGGGGCGAGAAGGATCTGCAGGGGAAGACGTAATCTTTGTCCTGTGGCAGAGGTCAGACGATGTCTGGAGAGCCCCCCCCTGCTCCGTGGTGCTGACGAGGAGCTGAAAATCCTCAGCTGCTATAAACCAGGGAAACTTCATCAATGATTTATACCCGCATAGGGGCCTTGCCTGAAATGTGTCCAGCGTAAGCATTTTTTTCTGTGTAATTTTTGCTGTTAGGCATGAGATTATGAGTAATAGCTATTGGGCTACCCTGTTAGCCAGAAATCCTTTAGCTTTCTAAAGGTCAGTTAATCTATGATCTAATCTGATGGTCACTGAAATTAAGTGGAAGCATTTCAGCTGGCTGTAAGGGAACGTGGTTTGTGTCTCCAGCCTTCAGCTACCTTGAGCTAAACTGTCCTTTACAAGCGAAGCGATGTATAGGAATGAAACACGTTTTGAAATGCATGATGAATCTTTCTGTTGCACTGCAGGATAAAAAAAAGAAAAGCCCTGCTGTTCCAGCTATTTGCTGGTTTAAAGTAGCTCTCCTAAAAAAACTCCTGAACATCTTTAGTGCCTTCTGTTCACCTCTAGATGCCCCCACACCCTGGGAGACAATGCAGCTGGGGATGTTCCCTTATATATGGGGGACTCCCGTGAACATGGCTGCTCTGTCCTGGCTTGCTCGCCGTGAGAGCTGAGCTGCGTACCTGAAAATCACTTATTTAAGAGTGGAATACTTCAAGTAAGCATGACCAAAACCAACCAGAAAAAAAAAAAAAAAAGGAAAAAAGCAGAGTGAGCTATACAGTTCAGTAGTTAAAGGAGCACTAAAATAGAAGTGTGAAATTCTTCATAGTTATCCATAAGTCTTTAAGGATTTCAAGTCTCAGCATAGCCATTACTAGTGAATTCACAATTTGGAAGGTTGTCCCAGGAAGCAGATGCTTTGATCCCTAAAAAGAGCTAATATCTCATATTTCTGAGTCACTTTCCCCAGGTACTATCCTGTCCGCAGCTGGACTTTAGACTGTTTTTCTACTGTGACTACTCTTCTGTAACACATCTGGAAATCTCCCCCGCGTGCTTATATAAACTACTTAGTTTGAGGAAGAGATTTTTTTTAACACAGGCATAAGCATAAAAACCCACAAAAGAAAACAAAGAGTTGGGTCAGAATGCTAGCCTTCCTCTGACTCGGACTTCTTGTGCTGTTTCTTCTCTGGATTACGAGGCAGCTTAATTTTCATGGATGTCACCGGAAAACAAGAGTGACACGGTGCAGCCGATGCAGTGTAGCTGAACTCTCTTTGTCACTGAATATATTCTGCACGTTAGCTGGTAGTGCGATGCACTGAAGCATAGTCTTTAATTAAAGTGCAACAATACCACAGACATAGTACGGGCACGGAATGGGAACCTGGCGCTCGATATAAAAATAGCTGTGCCAAAACGTGTCGTATCACTACACAATGTGACTAAGTCAGTGGAGACACTCTTACACTTGAAATCTGAAGTATTACTGAGCACTGATTTTCAGCTGGGAAAGCTGTGATCGAATCAATGCATGTATTATTCTCCGCAAATGAATAACGCTGAGAACGAGGGCGCATTAAACACCTACAGTGCGCAGAGCTTTTCACGCTGTTTATGAACCAAACACAAACAGAGAGGCTGGGAGCTCCCCAGAGCTCCCTCTGCCTCCCGCGAGGCCCTCCTGCCTATCTGGCTATGACACCGGGGTTCCCCCCAGATGCCCCGAACCACCTCCACCGGTGCCTGCCCTCCTCTCCTCCTCCTCGCCGCCCTCAGGACAAACATCCCACAGCACAGTTGGGCCACAGCATGAGGCTCTCACACTGGGGCTGGAAGTGCTCCCTGCCCCAACTCAGCTACTTCCATGAGCAACACAACCCAGAACCCAGTGCCGCACGCATCCTGTGGGCAGGCGCCGGCCAAGCAGGGAGCAAAGCACCGCCCTGCTCTGCAGAGGAGCCAGCTCTCCAAAGGCCCTTTTGCTTTGCCTTGACCCGTGCAGAGGTCTCCTTCTAATGCTGGCCACCAAACCAAGGATCAAGGAACCACAGCAGCAGGGCTCCTCCCCTGCACTACGTGTGGCACCCGCGGGTACTTGGTGCTCAGCACCACGTGGGCATCGTATCACACAGCAGGGCACCGCGCACCACCAGGAACCCAGAAATAATCGTAACGTCCAGGCACGGTACAAGCTGCTTAGGAAATGAGCTGGCACAGCGCAGTGTTACAGGGAGCAGACACGGGGAGTCATGCAGTGATGCTTCTCCGCCGGCTGGGAAAGGCGTCAGGGAGGCACAAACACACAAAAGAGAGAGTAGGAGATAGTTACCTAACATGACGAAGGGGATCCCCAGGAAGGTGGAATTGTATTTCCCACCAGTGAGATTGATGATCCCAGCTGCAGTCAGGGTGGCAAGGGTCACGGTCAGCAATCCCAGCAGGCCAAGCCAGGGTTTGCTGCGGACACAATCCTGCATGGAGCAGCAGAGAATGGCCAAGGTGACCACAAGGACCAAGCTTGTGATCAGGTAGCGTTCTGACACCCTGCTCGTCTTCTGGAAATCCTCCTTCAGCGAAGAAGAAGTGAAAGGGTACATTTTGACTTTCCTGTTGGATTTCTGGAAAAGTTCAACAGTGTCACAAAAAATGGATTCCCACTTTTCTGCCACCATGTCATTCAAGGAGTTGATTGCCTGCAAGTAGTAGGTGAGCTGAATGGCTTCTGCAGACTTCACCCGGTCTTTGCTGTGCACAGTAACCCCACCAAGCTGATGCCCGTTATACACTTCCCTGCCATCCTTTAAGTGAGTAATCGGATAAGTGATTGCAAAATTAGTTCGATTAGAAGAACGAGCAGCCTTTAATTCCTCCAGCACATGCACTATGTCGTCCACTATGCATGTCTTGTCATTGTTCAGGATACATATATGGGCAAACGTGTAATTGAAACCAGGTCTTTGCACTTGGATCCTGGTCACAGCAGAGTGCAACTACAAGGGAAAGAGAAATCACAGACGTTATTCATCAGTCCATCCCGCCCAGCAGCAGCCAGAACAACAGCGGCTCGCGGCCTCCGTCCCTCTCCTATTCCATCTAGGCAACGGCAGTGAAAGTTCTGGTGCCTGCGGTATTAATGGCACGCTCAGCGCGAAAAAAAAAAAAAAAAAAAAAAAAAGGAAGCATGCATTAAGATAGCAGCCCGGCCATTCTCCCACGTCCCTTGCAGGTAGGTGAGATGACAGGGGTGGCGGCAGCCCGGCCAGGTTAGGGGACGCCGTCGCGCTGGTGCCCCCCAGGCTGCCTCTCCTCTTGCTCTGATGACCAGGACCGTTGGCACAGCTGGAGCATAGGTGCCAGTGTTGCTTAATTTGCTTGCTTTTTGCCTCCCTCCTTCCCCCATCAAACCCCCACCTGCTGGAAAGCGAGGAGTCACGGAGGAGACACCAGTTTTCTCCTCTCTCTGTTGATCAGAGGCCCTCCTTTCAGGGCCTGCAGGTTATCCCCGCTTATTGTTTGCTGTAGCAGCTTTTAGTGCAGACTCCTTTTTAAGTTGCTTTGTATCCTGATGAAATTTTCTACGAGCTCTGACCCACAGCACACTCAGTTATTTCTGAGCATCAGAAGGGCAGAAAAATTACACTCTCTTTTCAAAAAAGTACAGAAAAATCTTGCAACCCCTTCTCAATCCATTTTAGTTAATGCAGAAGAAACAAGACATCTAAAAGACAGTAAAGCAATAACCCTAACAGGCAGGGTTGCAGTATTTTTCAGAAGTAGAGAACTGAGTTTGCCAATGTCTTAGCAAAGTACCTACTAATTTTGGGGTATCTCCTTGTGAAACATACAGTCCTCATCCACCACTGCCACTGTTTAACTCCTGCTGTGCCACGCTCGCTGTGCAAAGAGCACCATGACCTCCCGTACAGGTGCTCTGCAGGCCAAGACCACATCACCCACCACAAGTCTGATCCTCAGCAGCTGTATGTCCTCCTCTATTCCCCTTTAGCAGGCACGGGGACACCCAAAAACCCCAGCGTAGGTGCCCCTGCATGCCACTGCTTCTGCTGCCTGGTGCCAGCACCAGCATTGCGTGAGGCTGGCAGCCCACACTCAGCACCACGTGTCCCCTGGGCTGGCCGAGGGGACTGGGAGCAGAGGTACAGGACCAGTCCATCCTCACACCTGGACGGCAGGAACCACAGGAGGAACAGCTCTGACTGCTCTTCCTTAGAGGGGGAATAGTAGTTTTCTGCCTTCATATTTCAAGCAAGACAAAGCAGATGGGCTACAGGGACATGATTCCCTTTTTTGTATTTGCATGTGCTGTTTCCCAGGGAGGACAGGAGGTTGTTGTACCAAGTAGAGAGGCTGGGATTAGGTGACATTTACTGGAATTAGCTCCTTCTGAAGAGAAACACTGGTTATAAAGCAGGAGATGGTGCACACCACAGCAGCACAGCTCATATACTCGTCTGGTGACAACGGATGACATGTCTAATACTCATGGCTCAGATCCTGCATCTGTTGAAGTTAAACAGTCGTGGTGACGCTTGTGTGCTATTTCAGACCTATCTGCAGAAAAAAAAAGAACCACCATTTAGATGATACTATGAATCTGGTTATTTTGTGATTACATTGCCTAATCTGTGATGGGTATAAATTTAATTAAGCCGCCTCCACTCCTCAGGATGATATGATGTCATATATGCAAAAAAATGCAAACTTCCTCCTATATTCTCAACATGTTTTTCTAGCAGCTTGGAGGTGTGTTTTTCCACATTTGAGCAGTTTTCATTTTCTACAGAAGAACAGTTCAGTATTAACAGTAGGAAGGTTTGAGCAATTAAATGAACTAATAAACCTTTTCCCAGCACTGGGAGAACACAATACCTTGCCATGGTGAGAAGGAAATTCTCCATCTTGCTGGGAGAACAAATAACTTCCTGTGCAACAGATTAGAGGCTCTTGCACAACTTTCCTCTTAAACAGAACATTAAAAGGTTTGCAAGAACATGCCAGAGAACTGAGCCTGTATGGGGAATTCTTCCCATCTTTCCAGTTTGTTCCTGCCAAGCTCTGCAAGAACTGTTTTGTGGTATGAATACAAAGGTATGTTGCTACAGGTTGGGGAAAATGCCCTAGCTTACTGAATCAAAGACAGATATCTGATTTTAAGCTTTTTTATTTTATTTTATTTTATTTTACAACAGCAGCTGCTGTATGTATTTCATTGACAACGGTTGTAAAACCAGATGTCATATAAAGTACAGCTGAGGACAACTAGGAGCAATAGAAGGAATTTACTGCCTGTGTTTTATTAACAATACAACAACGTCTGAAAGGATCCATCCGGTGACACAAAGCAGAAGAAGGGAAACTGTTGCATGAGTTTCATCAAACAGTGCGTGTTGCTATTTACCTGCTCTGCCTCGCCACTGCATTCGCTTCTTTCTACATCTGAAGCACTTTCTGTTAATATTTAGGTTATAAAAAAACCTTGTCTGTCACAGCTGCTACTTCATCTTCAGCAGAAGGCTAGAAGCTAAATGCCATCCCTAAAGTACTAATCACTTCTTGGAAATGATAATTTCGAGCTCAGGGTCCCGAGGTGCCGTGGTGGCCCTACAGCCTGCTGCACGCCCGTGCCTCTCTCTCCCACTCAGTCCCTGCACCCCATTGCCTCACTGCTGACTTCCCCCTGCCAAAACTGCATCCCCACGGCTCCTGGCTCTCCTGTGTCCTGGCCTGGAACCTGGGAAGCCCCAGGAACATGGGTTTGCTAGCAGGATGTGGCACAGCCTGCTGTCGGAGGGTGAAAACATCAGCATGGTAGGTTTTGAGTAGCAGGTGACTCTATTCTAAATGAATCCAGCAGATTCTCATTCACCCAACGGTTTTCTTCTCCTTACTGATGTTATTAGTAGAGAAGGGGGACTAAAAGAATACCAAAAGCTGCCTGAATAGTTTTTCTCGAATGGAGACACGTACTGCCTGCTCCTTGCTTGCAGCCTTTTGGGTTAGCCAGCAGTGCAAGTAACCACGAGGCAGCTCACGGCTCAAGTGCCAGAGCACTGCAGCATGAGAGCTGCACGGCATGCCTAAGCTCACAGTGGCAGGCACTGTTTTTGGCTGAAAGGGCTCAGTCATGAAACAACAACTTATACCTCTGCCTCTCCACTTTTGTTTCAACAGCGCCCATCCCTTGTGATTCCCATTTCCCTTCCAAAAATGGTGTTTCAGTGTGCCGCACAGCATGGCAGAGATTTCTGGAACAGTGTTTTCTCTTCAGCTGTTTGCACTCTTTAACACCTCAGCCCTGCTCTTTAAGTCCCATGCTTGCTGATCTGTTTACTTCAGACAGTGACGGTGGCTTCCACGCGGGGACGAATCCTCTCCTGCTGCCTGTGGGTGCAGGAAGCCCGGTGTGAAGGCCTTCCATTTGTACTGGGAGAAACCATTTGCTTCACGGCCCCAGCGTGCTGCGGCCGCAAAGGTTTCCTCAAGCTGTTTTTGGCTGCTGGTCCTGCTGGCTCTGCCGTATGGGCAGGAGGGCAGGCGCCGAGGCACAGAGCTGCCCGCTGGGCTCGACTTCGCTCTCCCGGGACGGCTTGACCCAGCATGGGGCCTGGCACGTCCCGCAGCAGGGACAGCAGAGCTGAGCCTGGAGGCGAGAAGCTGTACAGGGAGACGGACACTCAGTCTGACAAAGACAGCTTGCTTTTACTCCTCAGCCTGTGTAGGAGGATCCAGGGAGCCACAGGAGGGGGAGAGGAATGCCTCTAGCTCCGTCGTCTTGTTCAGAAGTCCGTCCTTTAACGCCAATGCGAGCACCCGCTGTCAGAGTTTGGTCGGCTCCATCAGGTGATGAGGAAGCCTGCAGCCTTCCCGCGAGGCAAACAGATCCCATCCCAGCAGGGAGGGGGCAGAAACTGCTGATTCATTTGCAAAACGTTCCAATCCCAGAAATCCTCTAAGGCCACGTTATGCAACCTGCTGCCCTGATCAGAGCCTGCCGGGGTCCCACTCCTCTCCTGGCAGGACAACAACTGAGGGAATGGCAGTGGCCAGTGGTGTCCCACACAGCCCCTGGCCAGGGAAGGTATGGGACACGTCGGCTTTACCAAGCTCCTATTTCTCATTTGTGGAAAGACAGACAGCTCGACCTCCCAGGAGCTGGGTCAGCCATGGGTTTTGATGTTTAGGGTGTGCACAGCTAGCTTGTGCTTACCATACAGGCTGTGGAAACGTGTTCGGTTTTGCTGCGGAGCAGTGATGTGCGGTGTTTTATAGGTGACATTACTCATCATAAGGACCCGACTACACTTTGTTGCTTGACATATAGTCGATGAATGGCCAACTAGATAAAACTAGCTAGGCATACGTATGTCTTCCCCTATCGCAAATGAGCTGGCACACAGAGACGTGTTTCACTCATGGCAGTAAGATCTTCACCACGCCATACTACATTGCCTTTGCTAATATTTGACTCAATTTAGTCTTTCAGTTGATGTCTGATGGTTCAAATTAAAGACGAGATTCCCTTTAGTCAGTGTTGCCACTCTTATTATTATTTTTTATTGTCATTTTCACTAAGTCTGGTGTTTCTCTGAGCCCTGAAGCAGTGTGATTTTTTTTTTTTGAGAATCTCAGCTTTCATTACATGAAGAAAAGTCTGATCTCACGGTTATGGAGGAGAACCCAGAAAGGCTCAAAAATAAAGCAAGGAGTGAACTCATTATGTATCACTGCTTCAAGTCTCAACACTGCTTTAGGCTCTGTATTGCTTTCTAGTTTTTCAGTCATAAGACAATGATTTTGAATGCAGGCTTCACTTTCACGTGAAGCTGGTTTATTCTTTGGGTAATTTTTACAGGTAACTTGTGCCAAAGAAAATGAAGAGAAGAAAAATCCTTTATTGGATTGCTGTAAATTTCTCCACTTTTTCTGTGATCTCAGTAATGTTTGTCATGTTCTATCTTTGTGGAGTGCTTTTTTATTCACTTTGAGAGCCTGCTTCAGTGAAAAAAGTAAAAGGGTTATAGGAGAGAAAAAGACTTACAGATCTCCCAGCCTAATTCACAAAAGAAAACACTGTGGGCTCAACAGACATGGGCAGAATTAAACCAGTAGAAATTTATTTTAACCAAAAGGTGTGGAGAAGGACAAGAAGGGAGCCTCTGAGCAGGACCAGGCCCTGAGGCCAGCCTAGGTACCTGGGTTCAGGACAGTGCTGGTGGGAACCTGCCTCCTGCCCAAGCCGTTCTGGCTGAAGGATGGCAGCTGCATGCACTAACAAGTCAGGAAGCCAGCAGATCCTAACAGCTTGGAAAATATTATAGCCGGACTCTTTTACTAGCAGTACTACAACCAGATTTCCCGAAAAGATGCTAAAATACTAGTTATGGAAGCTCTGTATTTTTACAACTATTTTTTCAGCTGTCCAAAACATGATGAATAGCATTTTCTCTAAACAATTTTCATGTAATTAAAATGTAAAAATTGTTTAAAACACAAGTCATCAACTGAGGAACAACAACTACTGCTCAAACATATATGCTGGCAGCTATGTGTGCATTTACTTTTCCATCTACCTTACTGATAATTGCTAGCTAAGAGTTTTCTTCTCTAATCTGAAGTGGAGAACCTTTCCTAACCAACGTGGTTTTAATTTTGACCAGCACCCTGGCAAATCCATCTGGATTTGTTTCACCGAGAGGAACACTGGTTCAGAGCGTGACTTTTCAGGCTGACTGCTCCTGGAGGAGACATGATGCGTGGGCTGCACAAGTCCAGTACGTGAAGCACGGCCAAGGACTCTGAGATCCATTTCTGATGATAGGTATAGAGAGGACGACTTCACTCTTGCTGCTGATGTCACATTAGATCCACCAGTGTCCTTCTCCACAGAGCTACTCTTCTCCATGAAGACCTTTTGGTCCTCACAGCGCCTCTCGGGGGGGACCGGGGACATGGTGCGAGCTCTTATGAAGGGCTCCTCTGGCAGCTGTGCGATGGGTGGCACCTACCTCACTGCAGAAAACCTCAAGAGCTACAAGTTCACAGCCTATCAAGTTCATCAGTGACTTAGCTCCTTGTCTTCTCTCCCAGCAGGAGCGAGGGGGTTCTCCGATACTCCCCAACTTCAGGGCTTTTTTTCAACTCACAGCTTTTGGGAAGCCTCAGCGTGGTTGCGCTAGCCGACCGCACCCCTGCAGCACTGCCTGGACCCTGGTGGCCGTGATGCATGGTGTCCCCTGAGCTCTGGTCCCTCCTCTGGAGGGGTGATAACCCCTCAAGGGAACCTGTCCCTCCCATGCTGTGCTGTGGGAGGCAGGGCCTGAAGCGACAGCCAGGCGTCTGGGGGCTGCCGCACGCGCCTCTCCGCGGCACACCGCTGGCCATCCCTCTTCCCTGGCTGTGCCCGGCTCTCACCTGCGTATCTTAATTCTCATCTGTTTTCGCATAAGATACGTTTTAGCCCTGCAGCATTGTGCTGCTATGACAACAGGCTTGCACTTCTGCTGCTTTCACACCCTTGTTTTTCTTGTATTAGGACTCTTCCCCTCGTCTTACAGCCTTGCTCTGAAGACATGACTTCATCCTTTTTTTTTTTTTTTTTTTTTTTTAGCAAAATGCACTATTTGTTTTGCTGACAATTTCTCTAGAAGCACTGTTAGTGCTGAAGCTATGCAGAGAAAGTGAAGACTACTACATACATTGCTAGATCCACAGCTGGCTGGCTGCCTCCAGGCCTTCTGAACTACCCGAAGTTTTAAAATGCATGGCTGGGTGCCTTACGCCAGTCAGAGCTGCACCAGCCCCAGCCTTCAGCTCTGCTACAGCCAGCACTGACTTCTACCAGCTTCGAAAACAATGGCTTCAGCGTGCCATGTTGCCACAGCAAAGCAATTAGAAAGACCACAAACACAGGAACATAAATATAGCTGGTTCCTCCACGAGTTTCCTCACACGTAGAAAATAAATGAGGAAATCTGGAAGGGCTGCGGACAGAGCATGCAGGCACACACATGGGCAGACATAGTAATTAGGGAGCAGAGAGAGGAAAAGAAACCCAAACAAGTATGAGGTCTGCAAAAATTTGAAGTTTGACCGTCTTGCTTTGCAATAATCAGAAGTTATGCACTGCTTAAATAAATGTGTATTTATACATGAATATTTTAGTATTTGCTTGCACGTGCAAATAGGCATTTAATCAGTGAACTAGATACATTGATGGCCAGTTCATAGGAGAGAGGCAATGTATAAGCACTGTCTGAAAACATGTAGTTAGGACAGTTTCTTTTAAAGAAATAAGCCTTCATCTACAGATTTTTGTCTAGGCAAACTGTGAATAAAACCCCTTTTAGTAAGGCATGTCACATTTCATTCCCTTTTCATCTCTGCATCATAAGTAGAGTTATTGCTAAAAAAAATATTAGCACTGTGTTAATGTTATAAACACAATAATATAAGAGAGTCTACCCTGCAAAAAAAAGAAAGCTTTCATTAAGAAAAAAAAAAGTCTATTGCAGTACAATGCAGTTAAATCGCTCTAATTACAGAGGAACTAAAAGGCTCAAAATGTCTCAAATCCTGGCTAACTCAGTATATGTTTTCAGGGCTTCAAAACATCTGGCTAGGTCCATGTTTCCAGCGAGTCTGTGTGCCTTCAACCTCCCAAGTTTCTAGCTGCAAGTGGAAATATCGCAATGAACTGGCAGGGGGCTGCTCTTACGCTATTTTTAGGCTGGATTCGAGGCTTAGATGAGCTGTACAGAATTTACACTAGCATTTGAACTTTTGCGCAATGGTCCACACCAAATATCCAAAATTATTTTTGTTTCTCCAAGCACTTCTTGGAAATACAAGGGTAAGAGCACACTTTCTTCAGCTGAGTGTTCATACTTCCTCTCTCTCTTTCTCTTGGCAGAGTGAAATCTTGGGGAAGAAAGAGGTCCTGCACTTGGACAGCCCTGGGCTCAGCTGTAGAGCAGGTGGAGCAGCAAGCATGAAGCCACCACTGCCCTCCAGCACATCCCAGCCCCAGGATGCATCTCCTCCATATCCGAGACTCTCTAGAGGCTTCTGTTGGACCATCCATTCCAGGTCATGTTTAGGTTTCTCCCCTTCCTCTCTTCTGCAGATGGCTAGGACAGTTGGAAACACAACGGATGGCAGGCACAGAAACACTGTAAGCATAGTGTTTCTATGCTTATAGTTCCTATTTACAGGGAGTTATGAGAACTATGGATGGAGATTTACTTTTATACAAACAAAAACGGGTACGCAGCATTGCCTCCAAGCCAGAACTGTGCTAGCAGGCAGCCACATGCCTCCCTGCTAATTAGCAGGAGAGACCTTCCGTGGAGCAGCTTGCGTGTCCAGCAAGAAGCGCTGCTGCCATGTGGGCAGCCAACGCCATGCTGGCACAGGCATGCTGTGCCCCACGGCTGCTCTTACTTGGGGAGTCCTGCCCAGGATCTGGGCCCTTCCCTAAATCTCTACCTGGCCAGCCAGCAGGGTGCTGCACAGCTGTGGCAGCTGACAGCTTCTCAGGCTGACGGCCTGCCCATAAGGAACTGCACTGAGCCAACCAGAGTATTTTAGAGAAACCACCACAGAAGTTATTGTAATAACCAATTCGTTAATTAGGATACTAGAGCGATTAACTTCTGACAGTGCCACTAAGCTCCAACTGCTCAGACCCCAAAACTGCATAACCCTTTTCCAGGGGGACAATAATGGAAGCTCACTTCTTCCTCTGCCGTAGCCAGAGAAAATCTCCTTCTCTTTCCCTGCCATGCGACCAGGGTAGCAGTAACAGTGAAGGCTCATTCCCCCCTCTCCGTGGCTGGTGATGTAGGATATGGCCAGCAAGGGAACCTAGAGAGGGTGCTGCAAGAGCAGCCGGTGCCCGCCTGGGGCTACCTTGGGTCTCCCATCCACCTGCGAGCGGGTGGAGATGCAGCAAGAGCCCTACGGGAGGAGCTGAGGCCTCTTCTACAGCAAAAACTCTTCCCTGGGGAGGTCATCCTTCCCCTGAAGGGGAAAGGTAGGTAAATGCTGCCAGGGGGGTTCTCTGCCCTGACTCCACCCCCACGGCAGCATTCAGAGGCGTGCAGGTGGGATTACCCCTGGTCCATCCGAGGAGCAGCACTGGCCAGCTTTGGGCTGGGGGTAGGGGGCACGCTGCAGATGCCTTCGCTCCTCTCTGCCCTCCGTGCAGCCGGATACGCATAGGAAAACCTTGATGGACACCTTTTCCCTTCCTCCTTCTCTCAGTGAGTCCTGCTGACACAGAATGATGTAGCCCTGCATCACCACCAGCATAACAATACTGGGAGCTGGGGGCTCTCCCTCCTGTTTCGCCGGGTTTCGACCCCACTGGGCCATCCACGAGGTTGGATGGGCAGCTGCCTCAGCCCGGCTCTGCCCGCACACAGAAAAACATTCAGGACAAAGGCCATAATCTGTTCTGCACAAGGCAAGCTGGAATTAATTAGATAAGTAAAGAGTTGGAAATAATGCATCAAATACGCCTGACAATGTCAGATTAACGGTATGAGTAAACAGTCAAATGGCAATGCTGTTCATTATCTCACTAAATGAAAAATAATCATCTTGTTGGCAAATTCTGTCTGTTAAAAATGAAGCAGCGTTAAACACTGACAGAACTTTCTAAGTTATAGCTCTTCTGCCGATATGATAAATCTTATGCAGAAGTTTGCTCGTGGAGGGATTCAGGGCAACGTTTATTTGTGTGTGGCTGCGCTATCGATAAAACTACAGATCTCTGGAGAAAGCAGTACAGCGAAAAAAATCCATTATCATTATTGTCCTGTGACTGAGTAAATGTGCATACAGTGGATGTGAATGCAGTCCACGGTACAGGAAAATGAAGGAACGAAAACCGTCTGTCTCTGGAGTTTTCTCGTTCGCCGGTACCGTTTCTGTGCCTGTGCTCAGCCAGCCTGTGCTCGTTAGATCTGTCTGCTGATTACCGCTGGGTAACACGTTAACGGCAAGGAAAGAGAAGCGGAAAATAGCGAGTGGCTCTGTGCTACAGTCCTGCATGTGGCTACGGTGGAAATAGAAGAGAAATAAATCCACTCTAGCAGTTATTTCCTTGTTTAGTAAAGAGTGACATCTCCCCAAAGTCTCTCACAACCGGTATATGCACCTTTTTTTTTTTTTTTTTGTCATTTGAGAGGAGACACTCCCTGCACTCCCTGAAGCTATTAAGAAGAATTAGCGTTGGCTTTTGCAGGGTCTGACAGCCTGACATTCAAGGAAAAAGGGGGGGGGGGGGGGGGGGGAAAGCCATGCCGAGCCTCTGGGGTTTCCGTAAAGCAACAGGGAAAACGTGCCGGGCTGAGCCAGCCACACCTCTGGCTCCCTGTGCGTGCTCGGTGCCCTTTCCCTCCGTGCACCCGACCCTCTTAACACCCGGTTTTAGCGTCCGTCCTCCTCGCTTCTCCTTCCCAACCCTTCCCAAAACTACTCCGGCGCAAGCTGGCGTGCCAGCTCGGGCACACGCAGGTTGCCGACATGTTATGGCACACGGTGCGCAGAGCCGTCCTGCCAGGTACTCGCACGCCCGGAGCCCTCCAAGTGCCACGGGGGGACACTGCCGGGGGAACTGGGGGGGGGCTGCGGTGCTCCTCACCTCCCCGAGCCACCCGCAGCGCCACGGGGGGCCGGGAGCGAGGCAGTGGGGGGTCTGCTGTGGGCGCTTTGCTCAGGGGCACGCTGCGATGGGGAGGGGTAGGAAGGGGATGTGGAGGGCTGGGAAGGGCTGGGAAGGGATGAGAAGGGAACGGGGAGGGATAGGAAGGGAAGAGAAGGGAAGGGAAGGGAAAGGAAGGGAAGGGGCTGCCCGCATGCAGCACCCCCAGAGCATCCCCGGCGCCCAAGTGCTCGGCAAGTTGGAGCGGGGCAGCGGTGCTGGTGGGCAGCAGCAGCCGGGGCGAGGCGAGGGGAGGCAGGAGCAGGCAAGAGGCGGCGGCCCCCGCTCCGCCGGGCTGGGAGCCGGGCTGGGAGCCGGGCCGGGCGTCCCAACTGTTGCGGGGGGCGGCGGGGAGGTGCGGGCACGGCGGGGGCCGGGGCGCGGTTACCTTGAGGATGAGATCGGTGTGGTGCTGGTCCAGCATGTTGGCCTTGCGGAAGGAGGTGATGATCACCCTGCCGTACCTCCCCGGCGTCTGCAGGTCGGAGTAGAGCCGGTGCTTGGAGCGGTTCACCGGGAAGAGGCTGTCCACCAGGTTCCTCTCGATCTTGGCCAGGCTGTGCGTGGGGGCCAGGAGGTGCTCCACGCTCTCCTCCACCTGGTAGCGGCTGAAGCTGGCGCCCAGCAGGATGGAGATGAGCACGGGCGCCGAGGCGAAGAACACCGGGTGGCTGGCGACGAAGTGGCCGAGCCGGGAGAAGGACGTCCCCAGCCCCCTGTGCAAGACCTGCCGCAACATCCTAGTGCGGAGGGCGCGCAGGAGGGCGAGCGCCGCGCCGGGGCCCCCGCGGCTCCCCCACGGCCCCCGCAAGACCATGGGGCAGCCCCGCCGGGCGCCGCCTCCCCGCCGGCCGCGGCTGCGGGGGGCCGGGGGCCGCCGCCGCCGCCGCCGCGGGTGCGTGCGAGCGGGGCGCGGGGGCGTGCGCGGGGCGCGGGGGCGCGCCCGCCTGCCTCCTGCGCGCGCGCGCCCGCGGGCCCCCGCCCCGCCCCGCCCCGCCCCGCCCCGCCCTGCCCCGCCCCGCCGCCGCCGCCGCCCTCCGGGGGGAAGGCGACGGCGACGAAGGGGCCGGGGCCGGCGCCGCTCCGCCGCTCCCCCGCTCCCCGCCCCCGCCGCGGAGTTTGCGCGGGGCCGCCCGCAGACTGCTGACTAATCCCCCCGCCGCCACCGCCACCGCCGCCGCTGCAGGCGGGCCGGGCACCCGCAGCCCTCCGCCGAGGGGCCGCGCTCCGGGGGCCCCGCCCCGCCCGCACCGGCACCGGCACCGCCACCGGCAGCGGCAGCGGCAGCGGCACCTCGCCCCGGGGGGGAACCGGGCTCGGGCTGTGCGGGAGGGCTCCGCGGGGGGCGCCGCACACGCCCGTGAGAGAGGCCGGGGGGCGTCGGGCAGGGCTGCTGCCGCCCGTCCCTGTGCTTGTGCGGAGCCCAGGCGGGGGTTTCACCAGCGCCGGGAAGTTTTTCAGCCCGGCAGCCCGTTCACCTGTTGCTGCCCGGAGCGGCAGCGGCTCCCCGCTTGGGCTGCACAGCCCCTTGCGGTTCGGGGGCGCCTGGCCCCAGCTGGTGTTTGGGCACGGGCGCTGCTTCGCCTCCTTGACATCGTTCCCGGCTCCTCGCTCGCAGCTGGGTCACGCAGGCTGAGTGCTAAACTCTGCCCGTGTTTCACCGCGGATCGCTCGGTGGAGCAGTGCCGAGTTGTGGCCAGCCGTGTCCCCGCTTCCCCCGATGCTGCTGGCTCGCCGTGCCCAAGGCCAGCACGCAGTCGGGAGGCTGCCCGCAGTGCCAGCCTGGCTCCCTCTTCCCCGCCGAGTCCGGGGATGCGGGTGTTTGTCGTGCCCAGATCAACCTAAGGAACGCATTTCATATGAATAAAATCAGAAGGAAGCGTCAGAGATGGAAACGGCAGCCGAGACACTGACAGCGGAGACGATTTGTCTCAAGTCTCCGCAAAGTTCAGCAGCAGACCAGGACACGGAGCCCAGGTCTCTCGTCTCCCTGCAGAGCTGTAGGCAGATGGAGCAGAGGCTGGCTTGTGTTACTGTTAGGGTGAAGCATCGGGATGTGCCTGGTGCCTTTTGTCATCAGCAACGAGCAAAGAGCTTTTGTCATTGCTACTGGCAGTGTCATTTGTGCTGGTATTTTTTTTTCTTTCCATTAAGCGATTTTTATTTTATCATTATTAAAAATGAAGGGGGCTATTAATTATTTCAGCAACCAGCCAGTGGCTGATTCGCGAGCCTTGCAGAGTACCTCAGTGAAACGGGTCTGAGGACCTGACGTTAGGCCCAGTTCTCAGCACGTTATGGTGGGGGAGCTGCAAGGAGGGGAGCAGCGGGGCCTCAGGTGCTACTCCATGACGAGCAAAGCCTGGCCGAGCAAAGTGCCACCCTCACTTGTAGGGGAAATCCCCAGCAACTGGAGCTCCTGGCAGCAGCCTGCAGGGCAGCGGCGTTCACCTGCTGGGTGACACCCAGCTCTGCGTGTCTCGTGGAGGAAATGGAGGGGAGGGCAGGATTTCTATCATGTTTGTGTGCTACTCTGCTACAGCCCTGAATGGCGCTTGGCAAAATAGATAATGATGTCTCATTGCTCCAGAGTGTTTCCAAAGTGAATTAAGGCAAGAATGATGGGGAGAGATGGCCGTACGATGAGGTGCAGATACTGGGAAGAGGGATAATAAGGGGGAGGACAATATGATTATGTCTTTTCAAAGTGAAGCCTCAGGGCAGCTACTTTGGGGGACAGAGTGTAAAAGGGAGATGGGGAAGACATGACTCAGAGAGATGGCATCTGTGCAGGGTTCAAGTCTGCTCTCAAGAGCAGACCTGTCCCCTGTGAAGCCCTGTTATCGCTCAGACCTGTGCAGAGACAGCCTTGACCCATGCCTGGGAGCTGTCAGGAAAGGAGAAGGCCAGACGGGTCCCGTTGGCTTAGCATGAGGCCAGGCTCTCACTGCTGGGGCTGAAAGGCTTGGGTAGGCTCCCCACAGCCTAGGCCACAGGGCTTTAGGTCTTTGCAAGCACCAGGAGGATGCTTTGAACAGCCAGGAACGAGCATCTGCTCCAGTCTTGTCACAATAGCAAATTTTTAAAATGAACGCAAGAGGAAGAAGTTGGCAAGGCTTTCTTTAAAATAACCCCTTCCTCCTACCTCCCCAAAAGGGGTCCTGTAAAAGCAAAAGCTGAGAAGCGAGGGAGGGGGAGGGTTTCTGGTGAGTGACTTCAGACGAGTGAGGAGGGCCTAGGGGAAAGGAAAGGTGGCAGGAGCATCTGGGATGGCTGTGGGAGGTATGCAGAAAATCAGGATTTTGCGTTGTTTAGTTAGGCATGAGGAACCAGAGAAGATATTTTAGGAGCGTCTGCATGGGCTTTAGTGCTGTGAACGGGGAATGATTTTTGCAAGAGAGCACTGAGCAACTTGTGATGCAGGTTCCAGCTGGAGTTTGGAGAGAATGAGGTTACCCACAGTGAGGAGATGGGTAGCAAAGACTTTTTTTGTTTTTGGAAAGGAACTATAAAAAGACTTCCAAGGAGAGTTTAATAATTATGGCCAGATTCTTAAGGAATGAAAACATTTTTCACTGAAGTTCTTTGTGTTAAGTTCATTTGTACCTGCTGAAAGCCTGGCTGGTGATGTGCAAAGCCGGTCTGCTTTGTGCCGAGGGATCAAAGTAACATGTGGCTGGGGAAAGCAGTAGTTGTCATTGCATCACCCAACCGTGCTCGGCTCTGTATTGCTTGGCCTTAGGCCTGGGACCTGGGCCAATGCCAATTAAGTTGGTGAGGGCACAGACAAGGTTAATGATAAAGTTAATCTCCCAGTGCTGATTTGTGAGAGAACCTCAGAACTGGTAGCTTGAGTTTGCAGTGAACAGAAGAGCGGAGCAGAAGCTCTCCTCGTTTCCAAGCTGGGCCCCATTGCAATTAGGAGGATTATCCAAAAGAATCGATCTTTGCACTGATAAATGCACTTCTACCGCAAAGATAGTGATTTGCTTATACCAAACAGGGCATTACAGAAGCAGCCATGGGAAATCATAAATTGGTGTTAGTGCAATTAATAGTTTACATTTAATCACATCAACCTGTGCCATGACTTGCCTACAGCTGGAAGGAGGCAGCAAGGGAGAGCCCTGGACTGGGAGACAAGGTGATTTTTAAACCCTGCAACCAGAGAAAGACAAAATGATCACATCAGAATTTTTGGCATGCGTGTTCCCCCTCAGAACAAGTTCGAGGGGGCCATCCAGACAATGGCTGCCTTGTTAACCCAACGTACAAACAACAAAACCAAGGGGTGGCCACGCATTTTGCCCCCTGCACCCACGGATTTCATTGCCACGATTCAAGATGGCTGATCTCTTGCCTTCTGAAACAGGCTACTGCCAAAATCAGCCCTGCTGAAATTCTTCCTTTTGCGTTCGTGAGCCCCTAGTGTTCGCCAAACGGAAGGGAAAAAGGTGAAGATGAAGTACAAAGGGCTGTACATGCCCTTTGCATTGCACTCCCCAGTGTCCTGATGTTCTGCCACCCGTGACAGGGCGTACCTGTGCTAACTGGGCTTGCTAATGCAGATCCTGGGAGAGAAGTCACAGGAACTGGGAGATCTTTTTGCATCAGCTAAAAGGAAAGAGATCCACCCTCCTGGTGCTGCATGACAACATCTCCTTTTTGCAGCCTGTCCTGTAGAATGCAAATAGGTAAATGCTCTTTGCTGGCCTGTTCCTCCTACTAGACACGGAGACATATAAAAAGAATGTAAATCACCAAGAAATACTTTGACAGCTGGCACCTGATTCTTTCCCGAGTGCCCTGATGGTCACTCTTCGGCAGCTCTTTGCTGATTCATGAAGACTGCTAAGAGAAAGTGTGTGTGACTTATCTTTTATAGACAGCAATAAAAAAGGGAAGTGCCCTGTGTGGCTGGAACTGCAGTTCTGTGGTCTGTCTCTGAGATGCTCCATTAGCCTGCTGCTGGCAGTGATGACGCAAAAATTGGAGATTCCCGGTTGTACCATTAGCATGAACGGACTGAAAAGCACAAACGGGAATGTCACAGGGAGCCTGTGCTTTTTCTTTGCTTGTACAAAAACTCAGTAGAGGGGAAGGATGATTCTGTTCCCTCGCACGTTGGCGCAGGCTGCACAAAAACACAGCTCTGCTTTTGTTAGGATTCTCCCATATTCTGTTAGATCTAGACTCACTTCTTAAGCTGAAGCCTTTGGATTGTCATTCTCTGGCTGTATTTTCGGCCAGGCTCTCTGATTTTTGTGAATGACCAGATTGTTAATCGTGGCCTCTCACCTGTTTATTTTAAAACAGTGACTGCTGGCGCCTCTCTCAGCATTGCCTTTGGCCTTAAGGAAGGGTCTTTGCTTCTCTGTAAACAATAATGGCCTGGAAAAAAAGTCCTTCATTGCAGTAAGGTGGATTAAGTTCTTATTTTGAAATGCAGTCTAAATGGTCCTGATGTACTGCAATGTAACAGCTAATATAAGCAGACGAGTCAATTTACAGCTTTCATACTACATTTTAAGAAACAAAAGAAGCAGACAAGACAGCACAGTAAATCTGCCTAGTGTCCTAGCCTGGTTGATGTTAATTGAACGCAGTTGTATCAGATAACTGGATGACGCAGTTTCCTAAAAATAGGGAATGCACCTATTTTGTCAAGAGTATAAATTTGTCCAAGGAAGTACAGGACAGACTTAAACAAGATATTAGTTAGGATAAAAGTCTGTGAACCAATGAAAGAGCATAGATGTTTATGTACTATCCTGCATATGAAATACAAAGTTCATATTAGAATAACCCTGATGATACCAGAAAACCAATTATATTATGCAGGATTCAAGGGACTGACAAAAAAAAAAAAAAAAAGAAAAAAAGAAGAAGTATCATTTATGAATAAAATTTCCAGGAAAGTAGGAATTTAAAATTTAATCATCACAGCTAAGTGTGTAAAATTATGGCTTCTTTGCTTTAACAGTAAAAGCACTGCTTTAAGAGACAAGTTTTAGTGTAAAACAAAACATTAGCTAGGAGTTTAGTAAATATGTCTGGAGACACTGCAATTTTGGCAGAGTGTATCTCCTAGAGTAGTGTGAATGTTTCTTTTCTGTTTATGTGTCTTCACATAAAACTGGGCAAAACAAGTAGGTTGCAAGTGAAAGCAAAAGAAAACACATGGAGCTATTGAAATAGGATAGTAATTGATTTCAAATTCAGGAATAAATGTATACATATACACACACGTATACACACATATACATGTATGCAAACATGCATATACACCATATATACATGGCATATATGTAGGTGCTTGTTTACTTGTATATATGTATATTTAAATACAAATGTATATATATTTACACACTGGCTGAAGTGAAAGCAAGGGACATTTAAGTCATACGCTAGCCAAGCTTTTTAACAGCAGTGTCTTTCTAATAGCAATGCAGAGTACTAGGGTCACCTAAGAAGGGTGTAGACTTTTCCATTGCAGGATTTTAAAGGCAAGCTGGATAAAGTTGTAAGGTGGAACATAAGCATTGCTAATCCCACCTTGGGGTAGAAGAATGGAATAGGTGTGCTTGTGATGTGTCTGTCAGCCAGCACTATTTTCTGTGACTCCGGGATATAGCTGAAGAGTGGGTTGGATGTCTCACACACCATTGATGAAGTATAATGTAAGAAAAATGGTCTGTGATTTGTGGATGCAGAAACACTTATTACCAAGATGGAGGACAGCTCTGTAGCTCACCTACAGCAACAGAAAACATGGGCTTGTTGGTAGTCCCTGGCACAGCAGCCAAGCTGTAAAGGCAGGGCTGGTCACCCTATTTCTCCTCCTCCTTACTGCTTCGCATTCTGACTTCTATCCCCTTTATAGCCTTTGGCTAGGCTTTGTGTCTCTAAAGCTGTTAGTAAAGAGAATTATCTAAATATAAATTACAGATGTACAGCTTTGGGACAGCACACTCTGACTCAGAATTTTCTTCATACTGCTCTGTCACGTTCTTCCACCTGCATTTAGATTGCATATTGAGTCATATTGACAGTGTTGCTGGCTCTAAAGTAAGAGACCTTCAGTAAAGGACATTTAAAAACATCTCCTATATTTTTCCCCAGCCTTTCAGAGTGTGTGTATGAACTGGTATCAGGTTGACTAGGTTTTAGACTATCACAGAGTTTTTGCATCATTTACAGGAGCAGCAGCGACTGTTGGTGGAAGTATGGACCAAGGACTGAAAGCTCCAGGAATCAGGTTCTACCACTTCTCACTGTCAATCTCCCCATGCCTTGGTTTCTTTCAAATCAGGATGAGAAAAGCTGCCTCTCACAGGGAGTGGAGTGAGCGTAATTAGTGATTTAAGAGCATCTAGGAAATACAACGTGATACAGCAATGTTGAGTTGTATTCATTCAGACCAGAGAAGCCTTATTCATAAAATCATTCTTAATGTTCCCTTTGTTATGCTTTATCAATTGTTATTAAGTGCTAAAATGAGCCAAGTAATACAATGAAAATAAAGAAGTGAGTTTTAATTACTCTGTCCTCAGCCCATTTCCAGCTTCCCATGAAAATATGGATCCCTTATGACCGCTGTCACAGCCCTGCCCCAGCTCTTCTTTCTCAACGTATGCCAGGCAATTGTACCAGGTACATGGTTATAAGAGTTTGGATGTGCCTCCGTGCTGTTTCTCTGATGTGCCTTGAGCTGCTACTGTCCTTTCTGTCTGTCACAAAGATGTCGTTCCCTTGCACTGCTCTAAGTGCTTGTGAATGAAGTCAGGGACTGCCTACAGCCAGGAGAACATAGAGGAAAAGCAATTAGGGTTTTTAAGGAGCAAAGCAAACAAGCAAAACAAAATAGCCTCATTGTTTTAAAGCAGGGGAGTGCCATTCACACAGCTCTTATATTAAATGTGATCACTAAAAATGTATCACAGCCCTTAAACAGTGCTTAAAAATGTCATTACTTGCTTACTCTGTGTTGCCGTGTGGACAGCATGCAGGGCAGTAGCTGAAGATTTCTGGGCACTGCGTTAGGGTAAGACAACAGTCTGTCTGGCTTTCTTTTTAAGCAATAACGAGCTCCCTTGACAAAAAAAGGAATGCACAGTACTGAAAGAAACCCATTGCAGTAAGTCACAGGTGTACATCTCATGAACAGGTGAAATGCACGGAGCATTTGACGGAGAGCACTTACTGTTATGGAGCACATTTTCAGTGCAGAAGCCTTAGACATTTAAGCAGGCGGGTATGCAAAGTAAAGGAAACAGCTTCCTATTTCTCTTACATGCTCTCAGAGGAGTGGCTTGATTTTCTGATTGTTCCTGATGTTCCTGAGATAAAAACAGAAGCAGGGAGTTCTCCGACTGTAAGACATACATTTGATCTTTACTGGGGTTTTGGTTGTGCTTTCTATGAAAGCTGCATTCCAAACAGCACTTTCCACCCATGAATACGAAATTATATTATTACTGTGAATGTAACGTGCTATTTCACATTTTAATCAAGGAGTTGGTGGTCTACCCGGTTAAGTGCCCATCAGCACCGGATGACACAATTAAAACACAGTGTCAAAATGTAATTTTCTAAGGCATATGTTTAAAATGGCACATGTGCCTATTTTTAGATCAAAAAACCCTTATCAATCCGTACACTGGCTTTCCTAGCAAATACGAACGTGCAGACCATGGCAGTATGAATCATCAGCTTGCCTCTGATCAGAATTCAGGGTATGTTCTGGTTTGTGTATAATACTAATTGAGTTTGGCTTTGCACCTGAAAGCACACACTTTATTTTGACTGCATGGGAATATCATATGAGGAAAGACTGCTTTATATTTCAATGGAATTTACTGTAAGTTTTGAGGAAATTATTAAGATTATTATTATTATTATTTTTCTTTCAAGGCTGCTGCAAGCATGCATTTTGGTTCATGGGAGATGAATGTTATTCCTAATACTAAAAACAGTATTTCATTATTCTGTAATATTTGTGTCATCGTAGTACTTAGAGCCTCCTCTTGCTGTTCCTGTAAAGTTCTTCCAAATTCACTAAATCATAATAATCTCAAAAGTCACTATTTGCACATGCTTAGCAGATGGTTCCTAGGAGATGGCTGCTAAAACCATGCTGCATTTAGCATGCTCAGTTTGGGGCTTTGCAATTGCTTTTTTTGGAAGCCAGGGGCTGCTCTGGTCCCTGGCAATTCTGCTAAGTTCAGGGAGATTGTTTTCCCACATATATTTTTATGCATCCTCCGATGATATCATGGAAGGTGAATTAGTCTGGCTGGAATGGAGAGGAACAGGAGTGCATGGAAATATAGAAATTTTAGGGAGCTGATGGGGAATAATGGTGCAGAGGGGAACTGGGACCAGCAGGTGGGATATATCAGTAAGAGAGTGAATCCCAGGCTTGGGGAGCACATTGCTAACAGGAAAATGAACAGAGAGATGTGTCTGTAACCACCAACAGGCTTTCCCCTTCTCCCGTCTTGCATTTCTGGGTCTCCTCTGCTGCCAGAGAAGAGTAGCAACAATCACAGCAAAGGGAGTATTTCATCCTCCCTTGGAGTTTCCCTCTTAGCTAGCAAAGTCCATATATTAGGAGTTCAGATCTGCCAATGGTCCCTCCGAGACAATACTGTACATGGGAATTCACATGGGGGATGGGAAGCCATCTGCTTTAACACCACTCCCTTCCAGTATTTATATACAGATGTATGTTTAAAAACATTCAGGTTGCAGAGTCAAGCACTGAAGCGTTCAGAAACACCTAATTGGAGATGTCAATACGACCTTAATTTGGCCTTAGTGTGCACACACATTGTACTTGCATGGTTACACATTTGCTTCTTTTTAGGATTGACCCCTTCCATATCAGGTGTCCAGGATCAATGGAAGTCACAGAAAGAGTTGCATGTGGAATGAGTCTGTTCCCTGGAGGCTAGACCCCGTGTCATTTGCTGTAGATGATGGAAAGAAGCTGTGACTGAGCAAAGCAGAAGCTATCAGAAAAAGAAGAGGAGGGATTCGTGAGTTACGTAGCTGTCTATCCTCTCGCAAATTAGATCTTGTCCTTGCCTTTTCCTGCGATGTCTGACTGCCTGGGGACTCTGACACTTGAGAGCTGGGAAGCACAATTTTGTCTGGGTGAAAATACAGGAGGAAAGTGCTTGACTGGGGAAGAGCTGAAGTAGAGTGGGTGAACTCAGCCTTGGCTCTTGAAATTTGTTAGCTGTCATCTTGTCAGGGCAGGGAGAGCCTCTAAGTGAAAGAGAAAATGAAGATAAGTAATGCTAATCCCTGGGTCGCTGATCTGTAGTCAGAGGTCCAGGAGGCTCAGAATGGCCTGGACAAAGGTGAAACCGGCTGAAGCGTGAGGGGGGAAGAACGGGGGCAGGATGTGAAGAGTAGCCAGGGTTTGGCACAATCAAGCTTACAGATGTGAGGAAAAAGGTAATTAGAAAGGGAAGCCTTCAGCAAGGTGGAATTTGGGGTCAAGAGAGATTGCTAAACTTCACTGTCTCATGGTAAAGCTTCATCATTTCTTCTCATTTACCACTGCTGAAGCTCTGCTGCTTTTAGCAGTCATTGGGGATGCCACCAGCCCGTCAATGCATCAGCAGCCGAAGGCTGTAAACACAGAGGATTACCTGGAAAAAAAAAGTCGATTAATTCTTGTAAAGAAAACAGGGCCTGCCATTTACACTGCCGGCAATGTTGTGGATTTCCCTCACCTGAAGTTCCTGGAAAAAAACCCGCAGAGAAAATCACTGGTGCAGGAACCATGACTGCAGCCACTCCTGAGTGGCATCCCCACTCACGCATGGCTCTTGCCAGCCGTCGAAGTCCGACACCGACATACAAAACGTTACTGCATCCCAATTTTGCCGTAAAGCTCTTATCAAATCACGCGTTTCCTCCCCTTCCTCCTTCTCCTTCATTCCGGCCTCAGTTTCCCTCTGCTCCCTCCCCCTGCAGCCCTCCCTGTGGCTCACACCACCACCCAGAGCCACGCAGGGCGGGGAGATACAGGCGACAAGCCCCAAATAAAACAAAACACAAAGGTCTCGGGGAAGGAAGGAAGGAAGGAAGGAAAGGAGGCCGGGGGCAGCCCCGGGCCCGCGGGGGCGGCCGGGCAGAGGCGGCCACGGGGCGGCGGTGTTGTGCAGCGCTCCGGGGCCGGGGCCATGAGGGGCCGGGGCCGGGCCCCGCGGAGGGGCCGCGCCGCCATTTCGCGGCCGAGGGGCTGGGTGGCGACCCCGGCCGGGCCCGTCCCAGCCCGGGGTCCCCCCCGTGTGCCCGCTGAGGGGGGCAGACGGCACGGTGTCTCGGGTGTCCCTGTGGGAGAAGGGGTGGAAAGCCGTGTGGGTCGGCCACTTCAGCTCCCGAGTTGGAAAAGCGGCTGGAGGTGCTGAGTTCGGCTGCCTCAGGCGCGGGGGTGTTACCCAGCCAGCGTATCGAAGTGTTTTTGCCCGAGAGAAATGGCCAGGCTGGATTTATTTATTTATGTATTTCCCCCCACACACCTCGCAGGTGTAGAGGCGGGTGCAGTTGCAGAGCAGGAAGGCAAATCCCGAGCCACGGGAAAGCAGGGCAGAAGGCTGAAGCAGCATGGGGATGGCTCTGGTGCAGCACCGAGGTGTAGGAAGTGGAAGCATTTCTGAACAGCAGCAGCAGCAGCAGACGAGTGTCTCTGAGCAAGTGTCAGAGTGTCTTGGCAACAGTACAAGATGTCTGCAACTTTCCTTCACTTCTGCAGAAAACACGTCATGTAGGCAGTGCAGTGGTGCGTGAACGCAGCAGTGGAGGCTTGGTTTCGAGATTTTTGCATCAAGAGCAAAGGCTTGTTTGGTCGGTGTAGGGAGACTGAAAATTTTGTGACAGAGGCTATGGCATTTCTCGCTCTGACCATTAATTGGTTGTTACAAATCTGCAGTGCAGTCATGGTGGTTTTTTTTTTTTAATTTTTTTTTTTTTTTTTTTTTTTAGCTCCTCTCCTTCAAATTATTTATTCTAATAGCAATATTAGTTTTAACTGGTGTAGAAAATGAACTAGTTTCTTTGGTAACCAAGTCAGTTAAACACCCACACAAAGTTAGAATGTGTTAGGTGCAGACATTTTCCCTTTTGGAAAAAGATGTGGGTTTTGAAAACCTCAGCAGTAGGGCAGCAGTATATGTTCTCAGGGAGTCGTTCCAGAAAAAGTTCCGTGTACCATATGCAGATTTATATCTAAGTCCTGATCTTTTGTTTATACACACATATGGAACTTGAATATATTACCTATAAATTGATTTCTCCACTGACTTCACGATTATGTACTTCTTTCTCTTCACAGTATTTCATCCATTCCACTTTCCCCCTTACTCTTCCCCATTTGTAGGGAATAGGTGGCTGTGAAACAGCATGCAGTGGGAATACAGCACAGGCGAATAAGCTTGCAAATACATGCTGCATTACTTCCCACTTTATGTGGTGCATGTAAAAATGTGAACTGTTGCTTTGCCCCCCTGAAATTGTAGAGGTGAACCACAATGGCTTTTGTAGATAGCTTCCTTTTAGGGATTTAAATATAAATGTGGCCTTCGTGTTCTTGGTAGTTTTTTGAAAGCAGATAGGTACATCCAGGATTAAAATTAATTTGCGAATATGAATTGTAAGAATATGTCTAATAATCCCTGTCATATTGTCTTGATCACAATGAGTAGTTTAGTCTATAGCAGAAGCATAAGCTTGGAGACTTTTATTGCACTTTCTCTAGAGAGACAATAAATCTCCCCAAATTAAAATGTACATTTTTAAACATACTTGTTCCCGTGTATGAGGCAGGATTGTACTAGTACCTGAGAACTGACAGGTAGTCATAAACAGAGGCTGCGCCTGACAAGGCCATTTCATTGTTCTTGTCTGAATGAGGTATTAAAATGGAAACAAACAATGAAGAGTGAATTGGAAGGTTTTACATTCTTTGTTTTCCTGTACTGAATCATCTGTCATAAAACAGAAAAGTAGGTATGTTTTTAGGTAAATATGTTTTTATGCTAATGCTATGACTTCTAATTGCAGTTCTTCTAGAGTGGGAAAAGCCTGACACAAATACAGAGAGCACCTGAAAGTACTCTTATGCAGTACTTGTTATTTCATAACACCCGTTCCTGCACTACAACAAAGTACATAACACACTGTGCAATTCTGCACTAGAGAGCTTGAAAGGATGCATTTCCTACTTTACTGGAGACTGATGAAGATAAAACTGAGTGATAATGTAATAAACACTTTTTATAGTACTGCATAGTTAAAAAATAATCCATTATGAATAAAAGGTAACGAAAACATTAGTTGGAAGAAAAGCTTGACTTGAAGAAAACAGAAACATATTGCTTACTCTCCTCTGGGTCACTTATGTCATCCTATGGCCACACCACTTTCTTAAGCCTGCAGGGAACATTTCCCTCCAGGCTTCTGCACATTCTGCTGTCTCCTCCTGGTGCCAGACACACTGTTTTCTGCAGCATCTTTCTCAGGCGCTTCCCGTCTCTCATTGCCATAGAGACAGTGTGTGCCTATTAGAGACAACTGCAGAGATGTGCTCACTCGAAACCAGGGATGGCTGGAGAAGGCAGACCACGAGCAGACCCGTAGGCTTCAGGTGCTGGGGAGAGGATTTTGTGGCAAAGTCCTGAACTGCATCGTTGTTTCAGTACAGAAAAGCAACAGGCTTCAGGAATCCCTCAGCAGGCAAAGCGACCTCGTGAAGTGCAACCGAAAAGCTTAGGAAACCCATTCCAATGCTCTGGGAACTATATCTGAACCATGTCCTATTAAGAGACTATTAAGAGCAAAAATAACTATTTGTATTAAAGATGACGCACAGCATGATTTCATATTTTTAGTAATAACCAAAGTGCTGTACATAGCAGGAAGCTAGGGCTTTTTAGGGACGAGCTAAGCAAGGACTCAGGACAGCCTTAATTCCTCCATCTGACCCATGGCTTCTGTGTGGTCCTGACCAAATTGTCTCCCTCAGTTTCTTCTCCTCATCTTATTGGTATTACTTTCTTTTTCCCCTTTGTAGGCCAAGTAGGATCCTATGGCCACCGTCCCGGCTGATCTCCATGTGCATACACACCGTGCAGTCACTTTCACGTTTGCTTCAGAAAAGGCCTATGAGCCTTGAAGCAAGCTTGAGCAGCCGTGGTGAGCAGCCGTGTATGGAGAGACAGGCTCCACGCAAGGTGCCTCAAAACACAGCCCATCATGAAGTATCTTAAATCCTCATATGCAGTGACAGACCGTGTGTAAGCCTCTGCTTAGACCCAAACTTGAGCTAGCACAGCTACTGTAGTTGGGGTGTATATTGTTAGTCACATGGTGAGGAGCAGCTATAGGGTAGAACATTGCTGAGCTGGTCGATGCCTTCTGTGCTTGCAGGTAAGGAGCAGCGGGGAAGAAGTGGGTAGCAGAGTAAATCATGCCCCTACTTTCCCCACCTGGCCACTGTACTGGGGGAACTGGGGTGGCACACTGCATCAGGAGCAGACCCAGGGCACGCAGCACCCCTACGTGCAGGTGCCTGGTGCCAGGACCTGCGGCCCTGTGCTGGCCAAGCTGGTGTCAAGATGAAGCCTGAGTCTCAGTGGGGCCAATTAGCTTCAGTACAGCAACACGTGGCCAAATGAGCCGCAGCTCTGCAGCCACCTTACTGGGTAGTCTGCCTGGGTCAATCTGTTGTGGTAAAGCCACGAGGACAAGGGATGTAGCTGCCAGGAAGGAGTTGAGGTACAAAGGTGGTATCCATCATTGCTGTTGTTTCTGTAATGATAGCTAAAAATAGCAAAGGCCAGCATTTACAGATACAGTTTCTTATAGATATTGCAGCTCTTTTAGCTCCAGTTTTTAACTCTTTTTTACTTCAGTTAACTCCATTTTCCCACTCTTTCTGCTTTTCTCTCTTTGTACGACGCACATCTTAGTCCACAGCAGCCCTCAAAAATGTGTGTAAGAATATGTTAGCATGTTGGGCTGCAGTAAACACTACTTTTATGTGAAGAGAAAACAGCTTGCAAGAAAACTTAGTGTAAACTCTATAGAGAAGCACAACCAAGCCTATGCCTATAAAGTGAATGAGCACATAAAATACCCAGGGATGACTGGAGAAGGAAGAACATGCTCAAAGAAGGAGGTGATGGGGCATTATTCCCCAACTTTTCTGCTCCAAGCCCACTGTTGTGAATTAACAACTGAAACCCTTTATACTTCCCTCATTTAGGGAGGCCCCAGTGTGCGCATTTATTACTTCAGGGTTTGTGTTCATGTGCTTACATTTGTGTATTTACTCAAGACACAGCTGACGTTCCCACCTGGCACGAAGGTGAGGGAGGATGTGGTCACCTGCAGCGTGTGTAAGCCCTTCTGCACATTTAGTGCCTGGGTCAGGTTTGGGCTTCCTCTTATTTGGAGTCTTGCAGCGTTTAGTTTGCCAAACAACACCAGCTCCAAAGTAAAAGCGTCTAATGTAGCAAAGGCTGTGTAAGAGCTTTACGGTGCTTTCATCAAAACTTGGGTTAAGCTCATAATAATGGCCGTCATGTGCTGCAAATACATTAACACACTTCTCGGAGACGGAGCCTGCTTCCATTATGCTGGTTCCTGTGGCACACAGAAATTATTGCCTACCAGAGAAGTGTTAAGTGAAATGTCGCCAGGGGATTATCACCTCCCTTTCCCGCATGGCTTCGCTGAACTGAGCAGGAGAAGAGGAGCTCCCGCCACCCTGCTAGGAAGCCTTGAGGAGGATTCCTGCCTTGTTCTTTGCTTTAAATGTATTTTATTTTATTATATTTTCAATAAAGAAGGAAGAACCATTGTTTTGCTCCATGTTTATTTCTGCTGTTCTCATTCTCAACACTTCTAGCTGCCTTTGGAAAGCCTTGGGAGCTTTCATGCTGCCATGGCCCTCCATCTCCCCCTTCCCCTGCATGCTCCAAACACATTTCCAGCAGAGGCTCGCTGTATGTACATTGCTTGCAACAACCAACTATAGTGTTATCGCTCAAATTTTTTGAGTTAATCGTATTCCTCATCTGGCTTTTTGCTGCCAGCACCAGCCAAGGTTTCTTGACCCTTCTGCCTGGTCACTCTCACCTCCCCTGAGACTAATGTGCTGTGCTGTGAACTCTGCTCATTATTCACTGTGATCGTTGCCTAATGGTGACTTATGCAAACCGGTGTCACCTCAGAAGAGGCGTGCGTACTCCTCAGCTTGTGTACGCACACAGCTGATGGCAAGCTGCTGTTTTATGGTGTTAGGTGGTTGTGTCCTGGAGTGTATTTCGGCTGTGTAATGCTGTAGTAGCAGGGGATCATAAGACATTTTCTATAGCAAATATAACACCTGGGAGATAGATGCACAGATTTATGCAGAGATAGATTAAAACCTAATTGTGGTGCAGTGCTGATGCCAGTTTAAAAGGTTAAACATTTAAAATAACATTTGAGGCTTGTAAGCTTCTGTCATAGCAATACTGTCTTGGACAAGCTGAAGGTCTCGCCTCCTCTTTATTTTGCATTTTCCCACATGCTCCTAAGCAAAGAGGGCACCTGATGTACAGGAGCAAAGGGGCAGCCCCTGCACAGGAGATCAGGGTATGAGCAGACACTGCCTGGGGCTGGGAAGAGGCTGCCAAAGGGCACAGTGGCAGAGAGCTTCTGAGGGCTGCAGGGCACTGTGCCATGCATGCCTGCCAGGTAGGGTCCCTCTTCTGGCCCTGGTAAAGTGTTGTTTAAGCTCTGTGAGGGAAATAAAGATCATAAGCAGGCAAATAGATGCGAGGGAGCAGAGAAAAGGAGGTGGGGAAAGCAGGGATGACACCATTTCCCACTGTAGCATGTACGTATCGCAGGGTCCATTTAATTGCAGCTGTCCTCCTCCCTGTCTTTACCCTGCCGTCCCCTCTCCAGACAACTTGTGAGGGAACTGGAGTGAGGCAAGGGAGATGCTCTGGGAGTGAACTGAATGTAAAGAAGTGTGTGGAGCAGAACACGAGAGCTTGGGAAGAGGCACCAGATGCAGGGACACAGACAAGCAGATGTCCTGAGCTGGGTCAGTGGCTGAAGGTGACTTTTGAGTAAGCACCATTAATCCTCAGTCAAAAACCTTTTCAGAAGTGTAGCCAGGCTTCCCCTATTGAGAGAAATTAGGGTTGTTAAGTTGTTGTTGGGGGCTGCAGAAAAAGTCCTTGTCACAGAGATGACAAGGAGATGTATGGGACCCACGTTACTGAAGGCACAGTTGAGGAGTTTGAACTGGGCATCCTAAACACGGAGGAGATGCCTGCTCGGCTGGTTGCACAGCCAACACCGAGACAGCTTTGGCCTCCTGTAAGGCCTCCTGTGAGAGACTTCATTTTCTGTGACTCAGCTTCCATACCTGCTCACAAACAGCAGCGTGTGCATCAGTGCCATGGGAGTTGGTGCATCAGCGCTGCTAAATTGCTGAGAGCTCTTCGGAGGGACAGTGCTATGAAAAACATTTTAGTCAAAATATCTTTGTAAAAACGCTTAGCTTGGTGCCTTACCAAGAATAGTTTGTCCTTTTTTTTTTTTTTTTTTTTTTTTGATTTCAGGCTTGGGAGACATAAAATTAGAGTTTGATGAAAATTCTTTATTTCCCCCCCCCCACACTTTAATTTTTTTCCAGCCAAGAAAAAAAAATTAAATTATCTTTTTTTTTTTTTTTAATAAATTCAGATACGGAAATGATAAAATGGCCATAAACAATGTTTTCTGAATAGCAGTTTTTCCAAATTTTGTAGTCTATTGAAAATAGACTTGTCGTAGGGGAGATGAGTCTCTTCAGGAAAACTGACCCAAGCAATGGAAGAGCATTGAGCTATACAGTTCACACCAGGGAAATGCACTGTTACAGGGTAATCCAAACAAAGTGCTTTGAAACATAAGCATTTGTTGTCAAAATAACTTATTTACATTTTAATGGGACTACCTAAAATGACATACTTCTAAAAATTTTAATGGTTAGTAAAGAGAAAAATCAATATCACCCTCCCCTCACCCTACCACCAGTATTTTATTATGTGGTAGATATTATCTGCTGGAAGATCTTTCTAGTGTATAATTTCTGGTCCAATTCCACAAAGTATTAACCCAAAATATAGTGGGTGTCATCGTTGCCTCTTAACTCCTCCTGTACCCTAGAGTATTTTTTATTTGCTACAGAAATGAAGCATGTTCTAAAATGTTAGCTATCTGGTAAAAGGGAAGGATAATGCTGTGAACAGCATTTTGGTAAGTCATTAACTTTGTATTTAAGTGAGAAGTATTTTAATACATGTATGTTAGCTTACTCTTTCTATAGTTTGTTCAAGTTAAGTTGGGTTTAACACAAATCTGCATGATACAACTACCCAGTTAGGCATGTACAACAACACATGAGAGCTCACATTCACGTACATATGTGATATATTTCTATTTTTAAGACAATTCTGTTAAATTGATGAGGGTGGTGAGGCCCTGGCACAGGTTGCCTAGAGCAGCTGTGGATGCCCCATCCCTGGAGCTGCTCAAGGCCAGGCTGGATGGGGCTTTGGGCAACCTGGTCTGGTGGGAGGTGTCCCTGCCCATGGCAGGGGGGTTGGAACTGGATGAGCTTTAAGATCCCTCCCAACCCATGTGATTCTATGAAATGTAAAAGCTAGAATTTAGCCACCAGATGTGACTAAAAAAATGGATTTCTAACTCTACCTACATGCCATTGCTGAGAAAGCAGAAGAAAAAAGTGTACACATAGAGTACACATCTAATGATTTTATTTGTTGCAGTCATCCATTAGCAAAATGATAACTAACCAACCTTTTTGTCAACAGAGCACTATTAAATTTATCATTTAAGTTGCTAGGTAAACAAGAGAGTTAATGAACCAGAGACAAGCTGGTCATGATGGACAAGAAGTAAAGGGATTCTGCATTGCCTTCTCCCTTGTTCATCCTTTCATACCTGTGCTGTTTTGATTTGGCACTGATTTCACTCCCATTTTACACTTGTCTTGCACTGCAGTAAATAATTACACAAAGATGAAGACAATTGCAAATCAGGCTTGACATATTTCAGAGAGCAAATTGCAGGAAGTGTAGTTAGGACTCCTTAGGTGCTTGCCCTGGTTCTGCAAATCGCTTGCTAAGTGACCTTGGACAATTAACCTTTCTGTGTTTCTGTTTATCTAACTGTACTACCTCCCAGGGGTGTTATTAGGCTTAATTTATCAATCACTCAATACATTCTTATAAAGTATTTTGAACTGCCTGCTGAAAGAGACCATCTAGGTGCAGAACGGTATTTAGAAGGATAATTCACCTGTTAAAATTGGTTTGTAGCTAGTTCAGTGTTCTTGGTTTTATCAACAGAATTTGATCCGAAACATTTAGCAAGTAGAGACTGGAGAAAACTAGGAGAAGGTTATCAAGATCATGGGTATTTAAAAAGAAGAAAAATTTCAAGGAGTGGCTAATGGGTGGGTCTCCTAGACACAATGAATGGCACTGAGTCTTTCAAACAAGGTTAAATAAATCAATAGTTGCATTAGTATGCGTTACTCAGCAAAGCATCCTCAACATTTTTAGCTTGCAAGCCAACCCTGAAAAAGTAGGAAGATTAAAAAAAAAAAAACAACTGTAAATAAGGCTGGTCAGAAAAGACAATTTCCAGGTTTTGTTCTTATCTTTTAAATGAAAGTTTCACCTCAGAGAGAAACACAATTTACAAGGTACTTTTCCAAGCTCCTGCATTTCTGTGACTGCAAGGTTTAAAGTTGTAATTCCACCCATGAAGTAGGCAAAAAACAAAACAAACAAACAATCAAAAAAAATCCACAGAAATTCCTTCTTGGTTATGGGAAATTGTCTTAATTGACTCAAATTTCCTAAGGACATGGTTATTTTTGGTGAGAAAATATTCCTGTGTAGACTACCCCATAGACTCTGTGTGAAGCACTGGAGACAACCCTTTATTTGCCCTACCCCTGTGCAAGCCAGGAGTGTGTTGCAATGGCTGCTTCAAGACTCACACCAGAGGCCCTGAGAGCATCCCAAAAACTGAAGGCAACCATCTGGGTGCCAAGGGGAAGCTCAGCAGAAACTGGAGCCACAATGAATGCATGAAGCAAGGTGCTGCTGTAAAAGGCAGTTCTGCTGACAGCTAGAGTACTTCAGCTTCACTGGGGAGGAGAACAGCAGAGCACTTTGTGGATAGCCTGTTGGACATGTTACGTCGTGAACAGATAAAAAGGAAGGAAAAATGAATATGCAGCCACCAGGGAAGGTAGCAGTAGAGCTTGAAGGAACTGCTATTTTATAATGAAGAAAGGTTTGGAGATGTATGCATTGTACAAAATGACTTGAGATACGATGTTAAGCCTGTGTATCATTTCATTTAGAAATCAATCCTGCATGCTAAATAGCTGTGGTAACATCATTTCTTTCCTGATTAACAGGGCATTTTTCCCTCTTCTGAAGACACAGCACTGAAAAAAAAATAATAAAATAAAAATCTCCCTTATTCTGCTTATTGCTGAATGTGTTTTCTAGGATTTGGAGAACTCGTTTCTCTGCCCAGGGAGAATAGCCGGGAGCCCAGCTCGGTGCCAGGCTCAGGCTGCTGACTTAGCTTTTCTTCAGTGAGCACTGCAGCCCTTTTGCCTCCTACTCCCATCCCAAGCTGCAAACTAATCAGGCTTTTTCTCCTGCTGGCTGTGAAGAAAGAAAGCAATTGAAAGAGTGTCGTATCTATGCTGAAATACTTGGGAACGGTTGACATATTATGGGATGGGAGGGCCATAAGAGTGCAGAGATATAAGAGGATAATTAAATCGATGTGAGAGTGATTTCTGCAGTTTGCTTGTTCTGAAGCTGAAAGCACACCTTTATTTTTACATCTATTGGAAGCTCCATGGATTGTCTTTGGTGTGAGTTAAATTCTGCCTGGTTTCAAGTGAATGCTTTCAAGCCCAGCAGATGAAGTGACATGACAGCTGCCAGATCAGACCCTGCTATTCACATTAGCAGCAGCATTTCTGGCTGGAGTTTGGCACCACCTTGTTTTTAATTCTGCAGGGGAAAGGACGCTCAGACACAGGAGTCACAGCTGGGCTGCTGCTCCATCCTCACTCAGCATGGCATATCGTTAGTTTGTCATCTCCTTCCTCTGGGCTGGGTGAGGAGGGCTTCAACTCTGTGTAACCTTTTGTTCAACCACCAGCACACCTGGCTTAGGGGGTATGAGTTACAGTCCCTCCTGCTTTCTTTGGGGGGTTCAAGCTCTGTAGACAGGCGCTGATAAAGAGTCATGACTCTCCCTAAAAGTTAGCAACTTCTGAGGCTTCCTGCTACCGAGGTGTTGTGCTCACCTTCTTACAGCATCTGGCATTGTCATAGCTCAGTGATCGATTGCTGTATCTTGAGTGGTTGAACATAGTTTATTTTATTGTATGATCGCCTAATCTAGGAGACAGTGGAGGCCTGAATTTCCATAAATGCCCTTTTGTCTCATTCTGAGTCTGCTGATAGAGGTAGCTTTGCAGTACTCAGCTCAGCATTATGCCCATTTTCATCAGCCAAGAAGGTGTAGGGAGCAAAACCCTTTGAAAAACAAAATTTGTTCATCAATAGTTTATACATTGCTGGTGAGTAAATTATTTGGGAGCACCACTGCACTGCTGCCTGCAGAAGTGTTATAAACCCCAGGCTTTACTTACCAAGCCCTGGCCAAGCCTCCCCTGCTTGTATCCACTCTGTCTGGTGTTTCCTTTTTCCATTGCTTTATTCATAAGGTGGTGATTTTTATCGCTCTCTGCTCAGTAATAATGTGGTTCCTATCCTTCCTGCAAGAAGAAATTTCTTATTCTTTTTATTACGTATAATCATTCTTTCCTTAATTTATAGCGTGTCATGTATTATTCAGTGACATCTCTTGGCTCTGATTACAGGTTCTATATAATCTTACACACTTCAAAAATGATTGTTTAAATTACAATAAAATAATATCCAGCTCATTTATCTGGTGAATTTGTCTTTCATTTGCAGTTATCGGGGCCAACATTTCACAGAAAAAAACTTTCTTCAAGAGCCTTGCAGAGAGGTGGAGCTGATGTGCTGGGATTCCTTGGGAAGGAGACCGGAGCAGCCCTGGGGAGCCCTACCTGTTTTGGGGAGAGATGTTGAGGTTGGGTGACCTGTACCAGGGACAGCCACGTGTGGTGTGGTTTGTTTTCAGGTGGGAGGAAGGCTCCTACAGGAGGTAGGGCCAATGGAAGTGAAGAAATGAGGAGAGGCTCAAAAAGATGTTCTTCCTTGACCCCGATGAAATTAATTTTCACACCATTTAACAAGATCAATGAAATCCTCTGTGGTGGGGTATTTTTCCATCAATCCAGATACAAATTGCTTCTATTAATAGTTAAGTGTTGTGGTGTTGTTATGCAAGGCCTGTTGGAAATGGAGCTTCTGTTGTTTTTAGCAGTGGACACACACAGAACAGTGTACTTTCTCCTTTTGATTCTAAACAACCTTCTGCAAGTTTCAGCCAAAACATTTTGGTCCTTATATTTACCCTTTTTCCATGCATTTAGAATGTCTCTGGTTCTCTCCACAATCCCAGTTACCCGCTTTCTGTCTGAGAGGGAGAATTTCCTGCTGTACTGTTGTATAAACAGCAAGCCATAAAGTGTTCATGCCTGAGCTAAACCCTGGAGTAAAGCTACTAGAAACATGCAGGGTTTTCCCTTGCTTTGAGAAGACCCCCCGACTCAAGGGAGAAGATCTTTGAATGTTTTTTCAGAGTGCTGTAGGACTGAGTACAGCTGATGGGTGCTATGGGTCTAATCTGTCTACCCCTTCAGCTCCCTGGTCCTTATGGAGTAATGCAAGAAGTTCATATAAACTCACCTTATTTGCCCCAAAAGGTCTAATTTTTTTTTTTTTCTTACTCCTTCAGTTTACCTCTTGTTCAGAAAAGTCTGTTGGTTGCTCTTGTAGCTGGTGCAGCTCCTCTGCCCACCTTTGTGTTTAGCAGGAGCCATTTCATAGGGAAGTCACTCCTTCATGCCTCAATTCTTCCCATCAGCTGCAGGATTTATTTTGTTTTCTCATGCTAATGGTGCATCTAGGTCCTGACCCACTGGACAGGACAAACTGAGATCAAAATCTTGTATCTTGGGCCTGTTTTTAACCCCTTTCTGTAAAAGTCTGTAAAAACAGAATGGTACTTAGCGTTCTTTTCCAGGGTTACTTCAACCTGTTATAGCTGCTGTGCAATTTCTGTCTGGATGTCCAGATTTCAGCTTCAGCTGTCTCACTTTCTGAGGGATTGGGAAGGTGCTGGTTATCCACAACTAATCCAGACCCCTTGGCTCATCCTTTTTGCACTCATTTGGGTTAGGTGCGGGGTCAGCTGCAGTGAACAGCTCTTCCCCAGCTGTCAATCCCAGCATGGACCAGGAACAACAGGAAATCAGTTCCTACCCCTATCACACAGATGGCTTTACACAAGTTCTTTTATCAAATAAAGGTGAGGGAGTTCTTTGTTGTTGTTTTTTGAGGGTTCTTGATTGAAAACCTGCAGTACCTCCTTTTCTCTGGTTAGGATCCAGCACTGCAGAAACTCATTTTCACTATAGTTCAGCTGAAAACTTTAAAGACTGCAGACAGGAGTTGGAGCAGTCTCTGGGTGCTGATTCCTGTCAGGTTTATAGATGTATTCCTAAGCAAGTCGTTTCTGTTCTCTGCAGGATGTTGCTTCTATCTCTAAGGGCTAGGTTATGTAAAAATAATGGCAGAAGCCTGCCTGCCTTAACCTGGCAAAAGCTAGGAATCCTGATTGTTCAATGAAATGCTGCCTTTTCTATCGATCCTCCTCCCTAATTAGTGCTGCACGGTGGAGCTATCTTTTAATAATAGTAATAAAAAGAGTAATTTAGTTGATGATTGATTGGAGAAAACCTGAATATGTTATTAAAAGCACCAATCAGCTGTGTCAGAGGGGTGGGGGAGTGGGTAATAAAAATGGTATTTGTCAAAAATCATGAGATAGATTTGTCAATATCAATCACGGGAGTGGCTCCACCATGTAAGCATCGTACGTGATGTGGTCTGGTGTGAGAGAGGCTGCCTTCAGACATCATACATGAGGAAAAGTTGCCATGGACCTTAGCAGACCTCGCTGAAAAAAAATAAATGCATTTCAGTGGGATACTCTGAGTGTGCACAAGAATAGAGTTGGCCAAGTAAGCCCTGAGGAGTAGAATGAATGCAAAGCTGAGTTGGTTGGGATATCATGGATATGCATTAATGCAAAGATTGGTTGTGACTAATTATCACTTTTTGGCCTGACACAATACTTTTTTTTCCCACAAATTCCAGTTTGAGGGTTGGTACTAACGAGTCTCAAATTGTAGCCCTGAAATGTCATACTGTCTTGGTGTGGGAAGTACTTCCTGGGTTAAAATTCTCTTACTTTACTGCAATATTAACTTGAACAAATCGTGTGAAGGGATATGGTCTTTTGCTATTAACCTGCATTTGAGGAAACAGCTAATAAGACTCCTGCACTTATATCCCACAGGCCTCAGTACAGACATACACAAGAAGCCAGAGAAATGAATTCCTTTCATCCAGAAGAAAAAGGTAAGAAGAATCAGAGAACCTCGTCTTTGATGGTTAGATTGCCTCAGTCATGTAATGTCTCAGAAAACACAATATTATTAAAAACACCCTACAAAAATGTATGCTTACACTCTCTTGTAGCTCCTCCTAGCATAACCTATAAGGAAGTATTAGGGGTTCCCTGAAACCCCCCAAATCAAGCCTGTGAAGTCTCATACCCTGCTCTATTGCTGTGCTATGGCCTGGCTGGTTTGTGGTGTGAACTGCTTTAAATCACTGAGATGATGGGTGAGGATTAACAGGAAATGTATCTGAATGGTGCTGTGGGGAATAGGATTTTGTTAAAGGCAGGAATGTCTGTATGCTCTTTCTCAGACACAAAGGGCTGGGGGCTGCTGGTTGTTGTCCTTCGGTACTGCTGTGGGAGCAGATGGAGGTGCTGGCTCCATCCAGCTGTAAAATCCTAACACAAGAGGCTCAACGAGAAGCTCCTTTTCCCTGCTGAGGATAGACTCCTTCAGTGGGCTATCTAGCATGCTGAAATTAAACCCCGAGTTACCCTCTGGGGAAGCTTACGTCTTTCCACGGATGATATAAAGAGGCTAGTCTCCCACTTTGGGTAGCTAATTCGGTTGTTGCAAATACCCCCATAGTGCCGGATAAATAATCTGACATCACAGCCTTGGTTCCTATCAGTGTGAGCCAGGGCAGAGACTAACTGATTGCAACAGGGCTTTAAAAGGAAATGCAATTAGATGTAAGTCACCATTTCAGAGTGGTTGTGCTGACAGCTAGGGGATTAATTCTGCTCTCACTTATTAAGCATATGCTCCAGATTTTTGATATAATTTAAGTTGAAGAGAATATTACACGACAGGCATCCCTTTAAACTTTTACAACTTCTTGCATCTCCTTCCAATGCTAATTGTAATCCCAGGTGACGAGGCTGCCCATTTCATACCAACTCACTCGTGTGCTCTGCCTCTGGTGCAGCGTGGCGGAGCTCTGCTGCTTCTCTCCAGGCCTGTGACAGGGTGGGTGAAGGGACTCCCGCCTGCACTGGCTGCCCTAAGTAATTGAGTCACAAGGAAAACAAAACTCCCGTCTTGTAAATTGGCACTCCCCTTAGTTCTGCTCTGCTCTCCCTGCCTCTTCTCCTCTGCTTATTGTGGAAAAAATGTTTGTATACTGATGGCCATAGTTATGGGCTTTCAAAGGCCTGGACAAGACAGGAAGACCCAGAAAACTCATGTAGGCAGCTACAAAGAATGCTTTAAATCACTTTGCTTTAAATCTTTAAAAAATGCAACCCTTAAAATGCTTTAAATCACCATTGGGCTGGTGGGACCAGAACAAGCCAGGCTAGAGAGAGGTCATCAACACGGTGACCTCACTGGGCGTTTTTGGAGCTGGAGCCCTTGTTTCTCTCGAAGGTAGAACAACATAGGTGCTAGTGGCTCCCAGGCTGTGGCCTTCAGTGGGCTAGACTGTGAGTGAGAGTGATACTGGTGGTGTTGGTGTGAGGCTGGGCGAGCAGTCAGCCCTCTGCAGGCAGGGCGGCTGCTCCCAGGAGAGAGTCACACTGCTGGTGAGATGTGAGTACCAAGGAGCTTGTAGTAGGCAGGAGAGTGGGCATTAGGAAAGAAAGCCTTGGCTGTTTCCCTCAGCAAAATGCTCAGCTCCCTAATGCTGGTGTAGCCGTGTCACCCACCTCAGTATTGTGTTATTAATGCTGTAACACCAGTGCTGCTATTCTGTACCATGGGCAGGGGTTTTGGCTGTTTCACTAGCCTGGTGGGAATGGTGTATGGGAAAGGTTTGATGCTGTAGGATTATACTGAGGCACAGCACTCAGAGGAGCACATTCCAGGATAGCAGAACCAGTTTGGACACCAGCAGCCTCCTCACAGCACAGACTCCAGCAAAGATCTCTGACTAAAATATGCAGCTAAGACAGAGCAGAATGTGACTCATAGGCAGTAGCATGCTGACCTGAATACACTCGCCGAGTACGTGCTGTGGGTGGGCAGCTTAAACGCTTCATAAAGCCATTTCTCTTAGCCCTGTTCTTCCCCTGTCCTGGTCAATGGTGAAAACCAGGCTTGAAGAATCTGAGTTTCCCCTTTGCCCTGCAAAAGAAAGAAATGTGTGGTTCCCACCTTGCTGACATCAGGGGCTCCTCTGTCAGGCGTGTGTTCCCGAGCTGCTGCGAGGTGTGGGAGGTGAGGGTGAGATGGAGAGAGGCGGTGGGTTTGTGTGAACTGGTGGGTTGTTGGAGGGGTCTGCAGGCATCGCTACAGCTGGAGGAGGTGCGGGCACATGCATGCTGTGTTTGCTGGATGGTGGTGTTTGGCGTGTTGTCATATGTCTATGTACAGGCCACTCAAGGAAGGCATGAGCCAGCACAAAAATACAAACGTTGATAGGATTATTATGCACGTTGGCTTACAATAGAAAATATTTCACAATCCCTAATCCCTACCTTGAGCAAACAGGGATGAAACTTCTTTTCTTCATCCCCTCTGCCTTTAGGCAGCGGCTGTGGTTAGGCAGCCGGGTTGCTGATAGCCCTGATGCAGCAATTCCCATTGACTGGGTTCAGGCACACACTCTGTTACAGGCAAAACCTGCCTCTGTAAGGCAAATTCAGGAGAAAAACAGGGGCTTATACTTTCTTGACATTAATGAGAAGGATCTGGCATTAACTGAAAGTAATTGACAACATTAGGGTAATGATTAAGGGCTGGCCTTGTTGCCAGAAGGACAGATTAGAGAGAGATTTTTTGAGTCCCTGAATTATTCCAGAGGCAAGGAAGTGCATCCTCTCTAAATCCATAGGGATATATAATGGATCTACTTAAATTTTCATGTTGCAGCACAAAAACTTTCAGTCTCTGAAACAGGGAAACCATTTTTTCTCTACTGTGGAATAATACAGATCAGTATTATATGTCTGTGGAAATTGTGTAGCTCATCTAAAGGCATCTTGTTCATAACTTCTCTTCCTTACAAATAAGAGTGAGACAATTCAGCACCTTTAAAATATAACATGTTTTTTACTTAGCTAAACTTCTAACTTTTGAGTCACAAAAAGTGCTTGAGGGATTTTGACAAAGTGGAGTAGAACAAACTAAGGGAAAAGTGCAACATTCTGTAACACAAAATATTTGATCTAGCCCTAGTCTTTTTGGCATCAGCACTAAAACCCACACCATCTTCAGTGCAAGTTGAATTTGGATGAGTGCTGTTGAGTTTTGTAGCAAGAAGGTATGCCACTGACTGGTCTCTGCACATAGCTGCAGGAACTCTGGTCAATATGATCTACATAAACTTCCAAGTCTTTTGACAATGTTCTCTCAACAAAGGCCCCTTTAGGATCATAGACAGGCATGCGATAAGAAGGAGGGCCTTGTAAATGTAAATAGTTGTGCAAAAGATAGGGAAGAGAGGGTAAAAACAGTCAGCTCTCCCAATGGAGAGAGGTTACTAATAAATGTCAAGAATGCGTTGTGCTGAGACATGTGCAATTCATCACACAAATTGATGAACTCTTGAATACCAATATGAATTTATGGGAATTTATATGATTTATGAATTCATTTACAAATACTGCTCTGTAAAAGTGGGTGAATATGGACTACTGACAAACTTGGACTGATGATATTACATTCCTCAGAGCAGTGAGGGTAAGAGCTGGTTGTGCAGAACTGCACAAAGAAATTGCATTGGCTGAGGGACAATAAAATAAGAAAAATAGAAACTTTATTTAAAGTGGTGCATATCAGGAATCAACAATCCTGACTTCACACAACAGAATGATGGACTGAGCTGGCCATTAGCACACAGTAGAGGGGCCATGGCGTTATGTTGAAGGTTGGTATGGACCTTTGGGAAGGCTGGAGAGAGTCATGGAAGTAAAATCTGTGGAGATTACTGTCTGTGCAGAAAGCACCTCCACTTCAGAAGGTCCCTGAGCTGCAAACTGGTGGGGGCTGGAGGGTAAGTAACTTAAATGCCTCCCTGTTGCATTCTGCTTTGGATGTCTGCTGCTGGCTGCTGTTGAAGGCAGGATGCTAGCACAGCTGGACTTTCACCCAGAGACAGGACTGCTTTTCTTACTGTCTTATGCTTTCAAAAGATCTCTCTTTATAGTGTTTACTGTCTGAGCCAGAAATACTTCTCACTTTGGACAGAGAGTGCATAGGAAACAGAATAAAATATATCTCCAAATGTATTGGCTAAATCCAAAATGTGTAATGTGTGTGTTTAAAGTAAAAGAGAAATGAGATATACTGAACCTGTGATGCTCAGAAACATACCACTGTGCTCAGCAGGTTAATGCATCCTTGGGTCAAGATATGTGAAACTTAGTTATGGTTATATTACAGTCTGACTGTAGAAACAAAAGGATTTATTTTTAATTACATTTTTGAATCATCCAGTGTAATGCTTGCTTGTATTTGTCTCATCTTTAATTGCAGAGAGATATTCATGTACAAACATATATTCAGACTCAGTGGTTTTGGAGGAAAATATATTCTTATTTTAAGAGAAAATATCATTCTGTGCCTCGGCATCAATAAAAGGAAATGTTTTTCTTTGCCTGCTATTATTTCTCATTTTGATGATAGAAAACACAGTTAAAACAGAAAAAGGAAATTTTAGAACCCACTTACTGCTTAAGACCTTGGGATTTCTGTATATGCAAATGAGAACATCCATAGGCAAATGTCACCAGAAAATGCTTTGATAAAGACTGCTAAAAATTTATGTGCATGTAAATCCTCTCTGTACAGAGAGAATCCTTCAATCAAGGAATTATATACCTGACTTTTGGAAATTGGTGTCACCACCCTGCTCAAAAAGGGCCAAATTCAAAGTAAGACCAGGTTGTTCATGGCCTTGCCCAGATGAGTTCTGGATATTTCCAAGGTTGGAGATCCCACAACCTTCCTGGGCACTGGTTCCAGTGCCTGGCCACCCCCTCCTCAAACGTCCTGTGCTGTGACCCCTGACCATCATGGTGGCCCTCCGCTGGCCATGACCCAGTGTGTATCAGGGAGCCCCAGAATGTATCTCTCCCCACCTGCAAACCCACTGGTATGAAAAGCTCTGCATTAGCCAAAATAGGTGTTTAATGTCAATTTAAAGAATAACAATCTACAGTGGCCATCCCTGAAGCATTTGACCTGTCTACCCAGCCATGTGCAATTTTTAGCTCTTATGTACCAGTTGTAAAGTGGACACATCATATTTTTTTAATATAGTTTAAACATAAGAATATATGAATATTATGAGAAAAATATTTGGTTACCTAAAGCTATTAGCCAAACCTTGTGCACCGATACTGCATGTTTTCAAACCAATTTGGCTTCCATATGGCCACGTTGTCAGAAATGTCTGTGATAATGCTTTAAGCATTGCAGTAAAGAGCTGGCTTCTAAGTCCTTTTGAAAAATGAGTCCTCTTTCAAACCCTGAGCTGGGAGACAATCAGCCTTTAGCCCCCAAATCTAGAAACTCCAGGGATTTCTTTGAACTTTTATTTCCCAAATCCTTTTCATATCCATTTGCTTGTGTGATGAAGTCGTTTGAAAAATCAGCCTTGTGCTTACCGAGGTGCTTAAACATATTCCTAACTCAGAAGGAACCCTACTGAAGGCATCTACTTAAAGTTAGGAATGTGGTCTTTGTCCTTCATATTTAATGAGACAAGGGATATGTACAAGGAAGACAGTCCCTTACTTTAAAAATATTTGGGCTTTTTGTCCCTTGGTATAACCACTTTTTCAGCCTTAGCAAGACATTCCCTTCCAGAAGTAAATTGTGGCATATTTTTGCACAAATATTCAGGCAAGATTTCTTGTTTTAAATGTCATTTAATTTGTCAACTTTATTGCAGATTGGGGAAATGGTGCTGAATGCAGCTGTCACCCTCACTGCTTGGCCTTGGCAGGTTTTCTAGCAAGAATGAATCTTACAGCTTGTCTACCCTCCAGCCTTTAGTTAGCTGGAACTGTTTTTTGCCATTATAGCTGCTCAGCTGCAATTAAGAGGGCATCTGAGTATTTGGGAATTCCTTGGACCATTAGTTTGAGCAACTCTAATTATACTAGGAAAGGTTTTTTTTTTTTTTTTTAATATACATTTTTTTTTAATTCCATCCTTTTAATTACCTAGCAGCAGTTTATTTGAGAGGAAACAATCTAGATTGGTGAGCAATTTGCTATTTTGTAAACCCTGTATTTCAGTGACACAACTGTAGCCTTTAGCTAGGGCTGTGCGAAACCCATCAGTTTAATTTCAGTGGACCATTAGTGAGAATTTTCACTGTTTCACTCAGCTGAATGTTTCTCAGATTTGTTTCATTTACAGTTAGCACAAAACACCCATATTTACAGCAGGAGAGTCCTGCCGTGGGCCTCCCCACCTTCTGGCTTTTACTCATCTGCATCCAGCCCAGGGACGCATTGCTGGACACGGCCTCCACCTCTCCTCACCTGTCTAAGGCTGCACAAGTTAGAAGAAAATTCCTGCTGTTCAGGAAAGGCCACCTTGCTTTTGATTTTACTCCACAGCTTTTGTGTTCTGCCAAGCTGCTTCTGTCCAAAGGCAAGACTTTCCCTTTGATTCTGGTGATTGCAAAGGGCTTCTGAGCCTCCAAAAGACTACTTAGAGGAGTCTTCCCATTGACGTCAAATAGCTTTAAACCCAGGGAGGCTCCTTCTGAAGACATTGAAAACAATTCTGATTTTTTTTTTTAAAGCTCTACATTGTAATATAGATATTTGCAACTTACCTGCTCCTTCCAGACTGTTTTTCCCCAGTTGAATTTAAAACTACTAGATTCTTCAGCTATAATAAACACACACACATATATGTAACCATAGAATTATAAAATCACTTACAGGAACATTTTATTTCAATATGCTTATAGAGGTAAATATTGTCAATAAAAATTATTGTAGATAAACATACTGAGACCATTTAGTTTGCATTTATATTGATTACTATTTATTATCAGTCCTGAATCTTAAAATCATAGCTTTTTTCTTAGAAGTCATCAACCACCTTTTTGTAGAATGGCTTTTTTTGGATGGCAGAATTTCCTGCAAGTCTTGAGTGTTTTGTCACCATTTTGGTGACAGTGAAATTTACAAGAACAGTGTTGTTTTTTCTTTTTGTTTTGTTTTCTTTTGTTTTGCTGTATAGGTGTCAGCCAGATGCCGTCCAGAAAAAGTGCTAAATAATCAGTATTACAAAAAAACAAAACAAAACAAAGCAAAACCAAACCAAACCAAAACTAAACTTTGACAGCAAGGCAAGCAGCCTGTGCTTATCAGTTTGGTTGAAGCAGGGCAGTCTGCATCCACAGCTGCTGTCTGTCGCTGAATAACCACACCAGAGGAAAATGCTGGGAATGGGAAAAAGAAGGCGAGACATGCTTTTCTCACCATACCCAGAGCAGCTTTTCATCAGTCCTGTTCTTGGTCTGTCTTCCTCGACTCGCGTAACCTCTGTGGCAGTGCATGAGTGGAGATGAGGGTTTCTAGCTTGCCTGGTGTGCAGTGATTTATGAGGAATGGTTGCTTGTTGTTCTTGGGTGACTGCAGAGTCAACAGAAATATCTCACAAAAAGATAGTTCTGCTCTCCCTACTCCAGAGTGAATGTATGAAATATTGCTGTAAATTATTGGGATATGTGTGCCTGGATAGTCAGCTGTGGCTGACAACGTGGATTGTGCAGCAGCAGGAACAACAGAGAATACAGAGGAGGATCTGCAGCTTTGCTATAAAGACAGCCCTAGCACTTAGTAGTGATGGAAGATGTGAGGAGCACACAGCTGTTTATCAGTGTAAGTATCAGTATATTCACACCTTCAGTGCTGGCATAGGTGTAATGGAAACTCATGTCATGGACACGTCTCAGGGAGAAGAGAAGGGAATTGGCCCCCCTTTCTACCTGATGGGCAAGTCAGAAGATATACAGAAATTTGGCATATTTAATGTCAGTGACAGGTTGGTTGGATTTGTTCCCCAAAGGAGTCCATGTGACTCATTACTGACCGGTGATATTGCAACTGGCCTTTTTTTTAGACTGTCATGCACTGCTGTTTGTGACCTGGCACTAATTTTTAACAGAAAACAGTTCTTGGATCTTAATGACTTTGCTAGCACTAGCATGAAGTAGCAAAACTTCTTCTTTGTCTTGGAAGATCTTAAAGCCTCATCTCTTAGCTTTCGAAGGGTAAAGAAGTCCTGAGCCATAGTTTTGTTGGCAAACTTGAGATGCACCTTCTTTCCTAGAAAAGGGAGCTCATGTCTACTTGGTCATCACTTGAAACTGTGCCATAACCAGAAGGTGATCTAGATATATCCATGATCCAAGCAGCGTCATCTCATGGACTACGTCATTATGTGAACACTCGACTTCCCTGGTAATAGGATCACCCTAATGTGTGGTGCATACTGCTGCTCAAAGCATTGTCAGACTTCAAATAAAAAGAGGTCTTTGCCTGGAAAATAATGTATATACATGTATATATAATATATATATATATATTGTCACAGAAAATTCATATTGCTAAATCTAAACCACTGCAAAGCTAAAAGTGTATTGTAAAACAGGCATATGGGGAGTTGTTTCATGTATTTCCATCATCTGTTTCAGGACAGAAAGTGATGCCCTCTGGAGTGTGCCCATCTATCTCAGCTGACTACACAGGGACAAAACCTGCTGAGTTTAGGCTAGACTTGTAGACAGCGTCGTGTGATGAATCTTACCCTTAGTGTACTAGCTCTTGGTTTGAAGAAAATGGTGATACGGGAGGCAGGGGCAGGAAAATGTCTAATATCTTCTGAGCTCACACACAGCCTAACACATCATAATAATTGTCCTTATGACCTTATCTTCTGCAGAAGGACTCAGGCATGCAGAGAGCTAACTTCTCTCGTGCTGAAAGCTTTTAGCAGCAGTGGGGGTTTCTGTGCAGCTCATGGGGAGTATGCATCACTTCCCAGGATTAGGACTTTGGTGCTCCCATGCTGCTTCTGACAACTCAAAGCATCCATTTTAATGAGGGGACAGAAAAGCCTGGAATTGATTTATGACCAGGTAGAGCATGTAGGCACACTTCTCAGAGCAAGGCCTGTTGTTGTAGCTGTAAACTACCCGATTAAACATTAATCCTAACCATGTGGGACTTAGCTCACCAGAGGTGTAATTATTTAATCTGTAAATGTAATGGCTTTGGATATATAAAGAACTGTTGTGCACTTTGTTACAGACAGATGACGCAAACTGCAGTCACAGATTTGTGCTTTGAACGTACCCCATGAGTCCCATCACAATGAACAGTTCATTTGTATGTCTTGTGCTGTCCCAACTAGATGGCATGTGTGCTCTTAAAATTAAGCAAAGGAACAGTAACACACATCTATACGGAGAGTAACATAGCCTCTAAATACCATCTGCAAGTTTGGACTACTAAAGACTATTCAGTTAAGTACAATCAAAGTATGGGAAAACATTTTGTGGAGACAATGAGGCACTTTTTTGTGTCTGTACATGTACAGGTAATTTTGCATTTATCAGCTAGCTCTTTCAATTTCTGCTCACAAAGGTACCCTCTTCTGGCCTTCTGTAACTATGTTATGTAACACATAACTTAATTCATTTGCAGAAAGGAGAAATCAAGTAATGTTTTCTTCCTTACATTGTAGCTTAATTTCCCTCTCCTGGACTTAACATTGGTATAGAATGAAATGGTCTGTTAATAGCAATGGGTACTTTTATTCTGTTGTGGTCAGGGCAATTTTTAAAAAAGCTTTCTTTCTTTTTCTTTCTCTCTTCCTTCTAGTTTTAACTTTTAAGTTAATTACCTGTCTTAACCAACTTCATGACAAGAGTATAAATCTACAAGAAAGTCTTGTTCTATCTGATTTTCTTTTTTCCTGCATAGGGAAGAGAAACACAGCTAAAAATATCACACAGTTTGAATCGTGAGCATAGAAGAGAAACTGGATGGGGAAGAGGGGGGCAGCAAACTTCAAACACACAAAAGGCTATAGCAGGAAGCAAAGGAGCAGTCTCTTTTCCAAGCATATGGTAACCACAACAAGAAGTAATGAGCTTAATTTGTAGGAAAAGAGTAAGAAAAAAATTCTAAACATAGATGAAGTTGCCTGAAGGATGATCTTATTGGAGATCTGTAAAAAGAAATCAGGCAGGCACCTGCAAGTAACAAGATAGGTGTGATTAATTGGACACTGGGGGGCTGAGGACCCTTCCAGCTCAATTCATTGGCTCTGTGATGTAGAGCTTTCTCCTTGCCATGAGATCATTAGGGAGATGGGGCCAAGTGAAGGAAACCTATTGATAGGAGTCACCCTTGTGCTATAGTGGTCTTTTTGGGAACAGACAATACAAATGAGAATGAAGAAAATATGTTAGACAGCCTGTTGGTGATGGAGGACTTTGCTGAGTGTGTTCTCCCAGGCTGCAGCTGATCTCAGTCCCTACAGCACCTTCTCAGCCCAGTGTCCAAGTGCTGGAGGATGAGGAATTACTTGTTACTGTGCAGGTAAGTCCCCATTTATCAAGCAGAGCATTTACTGGCTATCAGTGAGCAGATCTTGACAATGTTTATTTTTCTGAGTTGGCCTGCTCCTGAATTTTATGCAGCTTAGGTCTTATATTGCTCAATCAGCAGATCTGATAGAGGAAATCTGCACAATTAAGATGATTAATTTTCTATGCCACCTGTCTTAAAGTATATAAAGTATACCTGTTCTGCCATGAATGATTACTACAGATGATGAATCAGCAAGGATGGGCCCATGTTTAACACTTTGGTTCGTGATTTTGTTATAATCTCTGACATGACTGATTATGCTGTGGCCTGGAGCAATTTATCGAATTAATGAATTACTTACTAATACATGAGTGTGATTAATTGAGATGCCTGTTTGGATCCTATTCTGTGTAATGAGGCTTGAGCACTGACAGGTGCAGCCTGTGGGCCTGATCCTGCCTTCCAGGAAATGATGGGAAGTCACTGAGATAACCCATGCCAACAAAGGTCACAAGACTGTGTCAAGTGAACTCCCATGTTGAAGGTAACTGGTACCCCTTAGTTCATCTACCTGGTAGACTTGCAACTGTGCATTTCTCACAAGTGAAAATGTTGTCCCCCTCCTGCCACCTCCTCTTCCTTTTCCTCCTTCAGCTCTTACTTTTCTGTCTACTTACTCTAATTTACTGCCACCACCTGCAATGACAAGTAGCAGAAGCTGGGGCCTGCTCCTGGAATGCTGGTGTGGAATTAGGACCTGTATTCTTGAAATGCAGATGGTGAAAGGAAAGCCCTTGTAGAGCCTGGATCCTTAAATGTATGTTTTCAGGTCTGATACATCAGCATTCTGACTATGGCAGCACCTGGTCTTCTTTTGGATGATGACTCTGAGAGAAGTTTTTGCACTGACCAGCAGTAACCAAACACTTGTATATTCCGTGCTATTCTCACCTTTGACAGCAGGTAGGAGGTGAAAAAAAGAAAATCCAGTTGTGTCAGATTAGTGTTTTTGCCCCCAACGTTGCCTGCTCTGCACGTGCAGCTGGACAGGCAGAGGGGACAACAAAGCAATATGTCCTGGGACAGTCCCCACTGCGTTCTTCCTCCTCAGCCTGCCCAGTTTCCACACTGGTGGTGGGTGGCTGTGAATGAGAAACCCAGCTAAATTGCTTCCCCCTTGTTTAGATGAACCATGAAGGAGCTAATCTGAAGAAAGTCAACAAGCCTTGCTGTATGACAGGAAAGTTGTAGGCTTGATACTTTCCTTCTCAGAGGCGTGACTTGGGCCTGCCTTGGTAGAAAAAAATGGTGTAAAGCTACTTGAATGAGGAATTGGGTCTCTGTGTGCTTTGGTTGTGTGTGGCTTCTGGGAACTGAGGAGTAAGAAAGGTGGACACAAGGCTCTGTGGCCTAATTTTTGTGCTGCTATGCAGGATGCATCTATATAGGATCATTGTTATTTTGCGGAGGAGCTGACTTGTTGATAATGGCTAGAAAGCCACAGAGCTTATTGTTCCACAGAGCAATACACCCTTTTCTACAAATGGGCTATTAGCACTTGTGGCACAATGGAATGACTGTCTTTTCCAGTCCCTCGTTACAATAGCTTAACTGTAGTTTCACTTTTGCTAACTCTTACGGAACTGAAGGAAAAGATGTTAGTAGGATTACTGGAGAATGACTTCTGGTGGTAAAGCAGAAGTATTGGGCGTAAGTAGTTTTGGTCTCCAGGTTAATGGGTTTCAATTTAAATTGAGGAAGCTTCTCTTCTACTGAGCACCTTTCCTTAGGGTGCTTCTGGTGATTCACTTCCATGGCAGAGCTGTTTTAAGTCTTCCAGATTCTCTGGTGCTTGTACTCCAGCTGTAGCTCCTGGGTGCCTGCACTTGCAACACATTAACTACACCTGGAGTTTCTGCTCAGCACCCCTTCCTACTACTCTGGTGAATCTGAAGGCACAGCTTTGTAAGACTGAACAGTCTTGCAGTTCACCTGGCCTTGGAAGGAGAAGCAAGGTGAAAGGGGACGGGCTGTGTCAGAGGCAGTGTGTGGAGCAGCTTAGTGAGGAGCCTTCCAAGTAGCCCACTTGGGCAGCTGGGATTCACTGAGGGTAAGAAAAGTCTGAGAAGTCCATGTGACTCACTGCTGGCTGTTTGGGTTCCTGCCTGGAAATCAGGACCGAGGAATTCAGACTGTGCAGCTGTTAATGACATGATCTCTTGAGAGCAGCTTTGCATGTGAGGGATGTTTATTTTTTGTGTATAATTTGTAAGGCCATCATTAGCTTTTTTCTTGACCCCTATTCCCAGGATGGTGGAAAACAATTTCATCTGCAAATAGTGTATTTCAAGGTCTATTATTTGAAAAATCTTCTTGAAACGGCAATGCAAATACTTAGCACTGTCTCTGTGGCCCAGAGCTTGCATGGTAGCTTCCTTACTGTATTAGTGCCTTAGAGTATTTTCCTCTTATACAGGCTCTCTGCAATAGAGATATTGACAGAAAGATCCCTATGATTCTAAGTATAACTCTCTGTGAGAGAATAGAGAAAGTTATTTGGAGGAGAGTGGGAATAATTGTTTTTTCCCAATTGATGTGATGTATTGAACAATGAATTTTTTTCCACTCTTCTCCATGTGAAATAGACGTTCTATGAATTTTGGGGCTGAACAAAAGATTTCAGCTAGTCAGACAAAAGCAAATGCAAAGGGAATAATCTGGGGAGAAAGAACCAGAGGAGGATAACCAGAGATATAAAATGGAGTTAGCAGCTAACTGCTTGAAGCACCTGGCTGCCTGTGTTTGCAGGGGATTAAATGCCCTTTGGAAGGGATATGAGGCTAAGTCACTCAATCAGTGTGGGTGACCCAAAAGGGCTGGACAAAAAAGTTCAAAGTTCTAACAGTACTAAGCTCAAATGAAATGTTCTGGTTCATTATTAAGACTTCTAAAGATTTGCAGTAAAAGAGAGCATCACTTTACTAAAAGTGTTTGTGCTCTGGGGCTCCTGTCTCCATGGCAGAGAGCCTGAAGTGCTGACCTGGATCATTACCCCAGAGCTGGAGAGCTTGGAAAGAAACATCTCTTCTGGGGCTTGTCTCAGAGCCCTTTGGTGGGAACCCTGACTTTGGATTTGCCAAAAATTCACCCTCATGTTGTAGCTACAAGATGTTTGTGCAGTGGGGTGGTGTGTACATTTTGAAGCCTCTCTAGAGTGTGGTCTGTGTAAGTGCCATGATACAGGTTTCTGAAGGGTAGACACTCTCCTGGTTTTGGCTGAGATCATTTTATTTGTAGAGGATAGTATGATGCTGTGTTTTGGATTTAGGAGAAAAATAATGTTGATAATGCATGGATGTTGTTGCAGAGAAGTGCTTACATGGAAGCAAGGAGTTTTCTGCTTGTGCTGGCCTGCCAGCAAGGAGGCTGGGTGTGCACCAGGAGTTGGGGGGAGGACACAGCCAGGACAGCTGGCCCAGGCTGGCCAGAGGGATAGCCCATACTCTTCGGTGTTGTGTTGAACTAAAAAAAACTAGGGGCTGTTGGCTGGAAAGGCAGCTGCTGCTCAGGGGTGGGCTGGGTATTGGTTGGCTTGTTGTGAGCAATTGTGTTGTACATCATTTGTTCTGTGTATTCTTTTATCATTATTATTATTTTCCCTTTTCTGTCCTATCTCAAACTATGAGTTTACTTTTTCCCAAATCCTCTCCCTCATTCCCACTGAGGGGGGAGTGAGCAAACAGCTGTGTGGTGCTGAGCTGCCTGTGGGGCTGAGTCCTGACACAGTGCTAGGTACCAGTGCGAATGAAGCCTGAGTGCCACACAAGAGGTGCGTGAGGACAAGGCTTTCAATTTCCACTATACGGCCATGGATAAAGACTTAAGTGCATAAACAAGAAGGTACAAGTCATGATTTCTGATGCAGTAATTTTCCTTCTGCTGTGTTTCTTGTGTGTTAGGCGTAGACTCGAGGCATGCATAGTGTTACAGTTTGCACTAGTACCCTCTGGATTCTTATCCCACTGAACAGCTGATAAATTGCAGAAAAGCCACTGAAACACATGACTTGACCTGCCTTAACAAACCTCAGCAAAAATAGCACGAAAGGGAGAGAGTGCTGGGTCCTCCCCGAAGGTGATGCCTTGGTTCTGCTCCCTCTGCTCTCCTGGGGCTTTCCCCGGCATCGTGCTTTCTCCAGGTGCTGCAGTACAGCTATTCCTTAAAAGCCCTGCAGTGCCGGGGGCATTCTTTTCCTTGCTTCTATTCATTTTACTTGATGTGCTGACGTTGCTTTGTGGAAAGAAGCCCTTTGCTGAAGCCTGTATGGGAAGGGAAGCGACAGCCAGCGCAAGCTGTGGCACCTGGACCAAGTGCTCAAAAATCAAATTCACTTTTTCTTTCTCAAGCTATCCCGCTGTGCAGGCAAGCGGGATACATTACTCCTGATGGTCGTGGGTTACACACACTGGAGTAATGGCACTGAGAAACTGTGAAATAGCTTTCTGTATGATCAAATACTGTTAAAGATCAGAAAAAGCAACGAAAACCAGGGTATTCAGGCTTACAGTCAGATTTCTCCGTTTCAACTGTGCCTGCCCCCTGTGGTGTTCAGAAGTTGGACCTCTGAGCAGCAAAGTACCTCCTCCACTCTTCCCCTTTTACTCTGGTTTTGTTATCTGCAGCAGAGTGAGTTATGGGTGTCTCGCTCTGGAGGCTCCCTACACTGCCATGAGGTCAATCATGAACCTCCTCCCATGTGAGAGGAAGCTTCTGGGTCCAGGGGAGGACACCTGGCTGATGGAGTGACCCATATGTCTTCTGCACAGGGACACTTAATCACAGAGCTCATGACGCCTGACAGAGAAAACCAAGCCCAGGTGGGCAGATCTGCCTGCCCTATTGGTTTTGCAGAGGGCTCTGAGACTTAGTGTCCTCTCAACAAGTCACAGGAGCCCCGTCTGGTGAGAAAAGAGCCTCTCATCACAGTGCCTGATTGTGCTGGATAATTACAATATCCTGTGCTTCAGGGAACTCCCTTCTTCCTAAATCTCTGCAAAAATGACTCAAGGAACTAAAAGGGTTGCACTGTAATCAGCTGGGGATCACTGCCATCTGATAGGTCTGTAGTGTCTGCTCTGATTTTCTGTAGCACCCTTGATCTCTGCAAGTAAGCATGGAAAGGAAGTAACAGGCCTGGAGAAGAAGCAAGCTGAACAGAAGTACCTTTTTGTAATGACAGGTACAACCCAAATGTGAAGAGTTAGAAGAAGGCATAGACTCTTAAGCATGATGTTTTTCCAGGGGTGGGGTGAGATCCCTGAGCCAAGTGAAGGTGCAAACCTGGCTGCATTGGCTGAAAATATGCTGCTTAATAACACACAGCTGAGGAGCATCCTTGTATGCTGGCTCACTGATTGTCGGTGCTGCTTAAACAGCAGGCATGATCCCTGACTGCTTTGGCTCATGCCTCTTAGCGCTGTCTGAGGTGCTGTCTAGCTGGTTTGTGAGGCAGCTTGTAGCAGTGACCATGTACAAAAAGCATAAAGCTTTTCTCCTTGTGCTTTAAGCAGCCCTCTTCTGCTATTCACAGAGGTGTTGCACCTTCAGATGCCCTGCTATGCCCTATTGCCATCCCCCAGGCAAGCAGTGAGTGCTTTTGTCTTCACCATACAGGAGAGACTGTGATTTCACCCCAAAGTTATGTACTGTTCCCTCTGGCTTTCCCTCTCATTCCCTCTCTGTTCCCTCTCATTCCAGTAAACTTGAATCTCCTCAGTTTCCAGTCACAGTGGTACAATTCAATTGTGTTTGTACTCCTATAGATATGTAATTGGGGACTGGAAAAAGTGGAGCAGTTTTGAGCTGATGGATGGGAGTCCTCCTATACTTCAGTCCTTTTGCCCCAGAGATCTGTCACTCTGCCTTTAGTGAGGCAAACTAAACATTTATTGCCCTCACCTGCCCCAACCAGTGCCAAGCAAGCACAGTACCCCTTAGTGAATCTACGGTCCATGCAAACAAAGGGTTTTTTTTTTTTTTTTTAGCTTTTCTGATTACTGGTATCCTTGCAGTGCTGTTTCTTCTGACTCAGTCTGTAATCCTTTACTCGCATTTACACTGAAGAATTTTCCTGGGGTTGTCTTTTCAGTGCTATTACAGGTAGCAGGTAAGTAAATTACCACTGCAGAGCATAAGCCATGAGCACAGCACCAAATGGGTGATGAGTAGCTTCATCTTTCAGAGGTGCACACACAGAGCAACTCAGGAACACAGAGTATCCCCTGAAGTGTGGCTTAGTTTCATCTTTAAAATCTTCATTTCCTATTGTCATAATTCCTGGCTCACAGGACAAGGCAAGAAAAGGGGGACCTTTCTCAATGGCCAGTTTACCTGTGAGAAGTTTTGTTCTCTCTAGCTGTCAGTGCTGTAGAGAAGCATGTGGTACCCCAGGACCTTGTCTGAGAGCTACTGCTGTGTCTTACTGGTTCCATTGGTGGAAGGTACCAGTCCTTTGGGGCTCTGTGTGGTTCCATCCCTAATGGATCTGAGTCATGAATCTCCTTTCATAGTGTGTTATCATTGGATTGTGCTGTTCCTTTATACCTGCAAGTATAACTAATCGAGAAGGGACAGATGAGCTTTAGCAGGCGATATATTTTACTTACGGTCCATAAATGACAGTTTTGTTGTTTAATTCCCATTCTTTAAGAAGACCTCACAGGAGAGCTTTTGTGTGGCAGTGTACCATATGTCATTTTTCTTCTTCCAGAGAAGAGCTTGTTTGTGGAAAGGTGTATCCACAAGGACTAATAAAACAGTCCAAAAGGCACCTGCTGCTTCAGTGATTAGCGGCAGCACCAGGACATCCTACAGCATCTCCAGCCAAAGTGTGCAGCCCAAGGTGGCTCAGCTTGTTACCGGCTCCTCCTTCCCTTGGAGTTATCAGTCTGCTTTGACCTTTCTGTCACCTTTACCAGCAGACACTTGGCTGCTTGCTGCTGACTCAGAAGCTGCTGTCTCAGCTGAGAATACCCTGCTTTGTGAGTCATGCACTGTCTCTACAGGCAAATGGCTTAAAGGGCATGGTTGAAAGTTGGCTCTTTCTGTGCTCCTTGAGCCTCGTGCTGCCAAGTGGATTGGAAAGTGTAAGCAAGTGTTGAATCGTGTATAATTATCATTCTGGGTTTCCTTCTAAGGCCACTCTGTATATCTACTAGTAAAAATCTGTGATTGTAGTTCATATATGTGGCTGACGAAGAGGTGGGCAAGTCCTCCTTCCTGGCTGATCTTGTGATGGGTACGGCTGATGTCTCAGACAGTGAGTCATCACAATTTTTTTGATTTCATGGGGTTAGGCTGTGTTTTTCCAAGTCCTCCAAGTGGCCATAGCTGCTTCCTTGAGTGGTTGACTTGGGAGAAATATCAGGATCTGTAAGTAGGCATTGCAGATGAGTACGTGCCTGCTTATTCCGTGTGTTAACATCTCAGTTCTACTGCTCATTAGTAGTCAAAATGTAATAATGTTCTGTAATGGGAAAGTCAACATATGTCAAACTGGTAGTGGAAACACCTTTACCTAGAAATATATGCCTATGTATAAAATACATATGTAGGTATTCACACGTACACATTTGTGTGCGTGTGTTTCTGTTATGATAAACTGATGTCCTGGGTGCATCAATCCTAAACATTCATGGCAAGGATGGGTGTTGCAGCTACCAAGCTGGAATCAGAAATATTTTGGAAAGTCCTGTGAAACAAACAGCTTAAAACCTAGTGAGGCAATTTTCCAGAACTGTGGAGAGAGAACAGTGAAGGTCCGTATCATCAAAGAGCATGTGTGCTTCTTGGAGTTAGCTCTGGTAGAATGAGGTGCATATTTTTCTTGTAATTCTTGTAATTGCCAGGCACCTAATTTTTCAACACTTCATGTGTAATTATAAAAATTACTCTGCTATAACCTTTATGTACAAGCAAGATGATTAGCCTGCTGCCAATCACAGTGGTCTTTGTTGTACAACTGCGCATGGCAGATTTGATACCTAAAATGCTCTGTGTTTCTGCTAAAAAAAAAAAAAACACTGGCTCTTCAGGATGTGTTTGCTAAGTAAGATTTCGGTGATCTGCTCATGAACCTGGCTATGAATTTGTTTCTGGTTCATAAAAACTTTTGTCTGTTAGGTTTTCTTTGGAGGGGATTTTTGGTTTTGTATTTTGCAAATGAGTCCAAAATTATGATTGTTCCTTACATTTCAAACAGAAATTGGCAACATCTGTTGGCAACAGCAAGTGTTAACAGCACAGAAGAAGGAAAATATTTGTAAAAATCTGCAAAGAATTACCGTTTCTCAAAAAAAAAAAAAGTTACTTACTACTGAAGACATATGAGGTTACTTTCCCCAGTGGCACCTGGCAGAAGGAGGGAGAAATAACTAAATTTATCTGGGATCCAGTTGGTCCCTGCTGTTTCATTGCTGCCAGCGAGGGGGACCTGGCCCAAAGCTGGACGAGGAGCAGAGCTTGGGTTTGTTGGGACTCACCTGGTGATGCCCCAGCAAGTTGTGATCAGGCGTGAGCTCAGATGGAGAGCGAGCAGAGGGGTGATGCTGCCATAGGGTCTCTCTGCCTCCCTCCCAGGAGGGCAGGAAGGGGAAGACTGTGACTGTGGTGCTGCCCTGGGTGGTGCAGTTTCTGAGGTGTGTGTTCCTGCAAATGGGATGTAGGGGTGCCTTGCCATTTCAGTAGTCATGAGCTGGTCTTCAGTTTGCTGGTGTCTGAATGTGCTTGGTTACAAATGGGTTTAGGAAAAGCTGTGCAAAGTGGTAATTCAGAGCACATTAATTTGGCCCCTGCTGTAAATTACCTTTTGGAGAAGCCTTGCTGCCTTCTTTCTCTGTAAAGAGAGCTAGACACTACTAAGGTCAGACAGTATGAATATCCTCCAGGGATATTTAAACCCTGATAATGCAGTATGGCTATTTAGCCTGCGTCATGCAGCAGGGGCAGAGCAAAAGGGCTTGGCCATAATCATGCGCTGGGCCTCTGACTCTTGTTTGGGACCTGGCAGATCTTCTTTTAAAAAGAAATTCAGTATCTATTTAAAGACTCCAAGTGATGAAGAATACTCCATATCCCTGAGTAAGCTGTTTCAATGATTAATTATCCGCACTGTTAAAAATTCACACCTCATTTCTAATCTGATTCTGTCTAGCTTCAGCTTCCCAGTGTTGGCTCTTTAATAGCTGGGAGAAAAAAGACAGGAGATCTATCTGTGTCTCAGTGCAGCCCCTTGTAAATTGTGATCAAGTCACCTTTTAACTTTCTCTTAGATGAACTGCACATATAAAGATGACTTTCACTGCAAGGAAAGCTTTTCATTTTTTTTTTTTTTTCATAGCTCCAGTCATTTTTGAGGTTCTCTCCTGGGTTATTATCTTAAGCAAGGTGACTTTTGGGTGCATGTGGTAGCTCTGCATGCTCAGGGCTGGGAGAGACTCACAGAAGCCTGGCTTAGGTCTGGGATATCCCATGGGGATGGAAGCAAACCCATTTTCTCCTCTGCCATGCATGGGAGGGGGGAGGGAATAAAAAACGTCCATTACTCCTGCCCCGCCCCCCCCCCATTAGCTTTCAATGGGGCGTTTAAGATAATTGTGCCATTTCAGAACAGAAGATATTTTTTGTAGAACTGGCTTTGATGGGTTTGCACAGATGTTTTCTCCACTCTACTCTTTGTTCACAGATGGGGAAAACCTCCCTAAAGCCTTTTTTGGACAGTGGAAAAATATCCTTAATGTGTTCTCCGAAACTGCACATGATGTGGAGGGACAGCTAGATTTATGAATAACTGGGGAAAATGGGTATATCAATCCTTTTCACATCCAAGCTTGTCAAGCAATTTAATGTCCTCAAGCAGCAGACAACATCAATACAAAGATGCATATTACCTTTGTTTTGGTCTGACTGATATTTAGGTGGGGATGATATCTTCCCTGGTTTTTGGTGACCATGGCTTTGGTTGAAAAGGACCGGGTGACCATTTTGTCTAATACATCTTGACTGAAACATGCTAGCAGCTTGTAGGCAATCCTGGGGGCTGCCCCACGTTATGGGACCATGTGGATCTGGATGTTGGCACTGTGACTGGGTTTGCACTGCTCTTTTCTTGGGCTTTGCCAGCATTGGCCTGGAAGAAGGAAGATGCCATGCAGGCTTCAGACATCGTGTGCTTATCCTGGGCTACATTTGGCCATGCCAGGCTAAATTTTTGAAGGCTGTTGCTACTTGAGTTTTGCAGCTCCAAAGTCTCCTCAGAGCTGTCTCCTCAGCAGGCAGTGTGTGCAGTGGTATTAGTGGTTCTTTGAGTCCTGAGAGTAACTGGAGAAAAAGCTACCATGTTACCCTCAGCTTTGTGAAACTGGTTATGCAAATTATACCTGAGTTAGCTCACATTTGGCAAGTAATTTTCACAGGTCAATGAATTTCAGGTGAGAAACCCTTGTACTTTAGTGCCGGTAGAAAGCTGGCAACCTCACTGAATGTCTTTTTACAGCTGGGATGCTCCCAAGCTCTGCTGCTTGATGCCTTGACCTAAATGGCTGCTTTGCTTTGAGTAGTGACACCTTATCTACCTCTTCCTCGCCCCTTGTCTTAGCCCTTGTAGTTTACTGAGTGTTGCCAACAGTCTTAATGGAAATAGGAAAGAGATGCATGCACTTATGTGGAATGAGTTTTATCAGTCTTAGCTTTACTTTCAAATGGTGTATGTTTACATTGGGATTTAAATCACTGATTTGTAATTGTTATGCTGGCTGACTTGCTGGCAGGGTTCTGATGTAAGAGGTGTTTAGTTCTGCTTGCAAACACTTTACTTTAAGCTGAGGTATCCAGCCTTCCACTAACTTCCACTTAAAACTGGATCATTTGCACAGCTCACTTTGGGGCCCAGGAATAAGTAGCTGATGGGCAGAAGCAGCCACTGCTGACTGACCTGTTATTTGCTGTATCAGGGAGCTCCATAGGACTTTTGAAGCCATGTTAGATATTGGCCTGATTTCTCTTGATTTGTTGAGCAGGCTGTGGGTGAAGCATTACTTTTATATAGCAGAGGCTGGGTGCTTTTGCTCTGAAAGTCATTGTGACAGAGGGCATTAGATTTGACCTGCCACAGTGAAGCCTCGACTTCTCTTCCCAGGCAGGTGTGAAAAGCCCTGTGGTAAAGCTTGCAAATAGCAGAATATCAAGAGCTGCCTGGGCCAGAGGTGAGTACTACAGCTGTGTTCTTCTGACTAGCAATTTGGTACCAAAGCCAAATGGCTTTCATTCCCTTGTCAGTGGCTGTGATCGTACCTCAGCCTCGTGGAGAGGTGATGTGCTTGTCATATGCACAAATCAGAGAGATGTGAAGCCTGACAGCACTGCAAGACCTCTGCTTTTTGAGCTGATCACACAGTCACTGAATTCACCCTGGACTGAGGGAGGAGGAACTGCTGGGGACACCTGGCCAGAGCCCCTCTGTAGATTGTTAACATTGTGTCTTAGTGTCAGTGCACAGCACGTGGCTGTTGTCTGTAAATGTCCTTGGATTTCCTTTGTGTGGGGTAAGTGTGAGCCAAATGAACAGGCTGGTCTTTTTGTAAGTTTGGCTCGACTGATTTTTTTTTTTTTTTTGTGTTGACTGCAAAATGGGTGATGCAAACAGCACATTTTGTGTGCTGTGATGAAATGTCTTTACCTATCTGTGTTCAGGTGTATGTAGAAAGATGCTAAACTAAGTTTTGGTATGCTTATCTAGAAACTAGTGTTTGTGCCTGGAGAAACAGGTTCATAAATGGCAGTGGGAAGTCCATGATGGATGAGTAGCAAGATTTTAGGATATCCCTCTATGGGCTCTTCCAGAACTTGCCTTTTCACTCTCTCCCTACTCTTTTTCTCTTTGGTGAGCTTTCTGCTCACCAAATGCACCCTCTTCCTAGCTCCTCACAGTGGGTGAATCCCTGCTGTAGGCCTTGGGCTCGAAGCTTGCTGTTCTGCTTTAGGCACTCCTATCAGCTTATCTCCAGTGTCTCCACTTGGCTCAATGAGGTGTGGTGGCATGATGTGTGGTGGTATTTCAGTGCGTGAGAAGATACTATTGCCACCATCCCAAAGGCCTGGATGCCAGGAGCGTGTCTCGATTAACGGAGCCAAAATGTTGAGTTTTGGAAGAAGCTGTTCTTGTATGTATCTTCTGCTTTCTGTTGCCAGAGTGTTTGGACATCTCTTTTGTCTTGGAGCTGATCTCTAGATGTAACATGTAGAAAAAAAACATCAGACTTCTGGTTTTAATCCTTTCTGTTAATCATGTGAAAGAAGGCAGGTGGTGTTGACAACTAGTAATTTGCTGACTTGGCAAGAGGGAAGAGACTTGACGATGACTGAGGAGGAAATGTTATCCATACCTGTTTCAAACCCTTCATTTCATATCCATTGCATCTTCAAGATCAGTGTCTGCTTCTGGCAGAAAACAAATGGGTTAAAGGCTCAGTGCTGTGACCTTCTTCCTTCTGGTGTGAAGTGTCTGCAATAGCTCTCACCCTGAATTGCTCCAGCAGAACAAGGACAGGACATATTCCTCATCCCTTCTTCTTCCCCTATTGCTCCTAAAATACTTCCATGCATTCATTGGTTATCATGAAGAAGGGCACACTCTCTTCTTGTTGTGAGGCAAGAGGGGGAAGAAAGGAAGGAAACACCTTTTCAGGCTGCCTGTAACAGGAGCTGACAGTAGCAGCCAGCAACACAGAGGAGAGGATGTGTATTTTGGTCAACTAAGACACTTTTCTGTGAATCACCTTCCCTTTTTCATTCAAACCCATTCTGCTCCAAGAAGCCATCAACAAACTCAATAACTCAACAAAAACAAACCGTATATCTGCTCAAGAACAGACCATTAAGTCTGTAGCATCCTGCTTGTGAGCTGTATAGGTGTGGATCAGTTCCATGTAGTTAGGGATCCTGCCAAAGACTTCTCAGAAGTGACTAATGATTCTGTGTGCATCAGTTTTTTGGCACCTGAACACCCACCCCCTGAAAGTCTCATCCATTATACATGCTGTTATATAACAAGCAGCCTAGTCCTTCCTCATCAGGGCGGTGCTCTGGTTTCCAGGGGGAACAGATTAAGCCTTCAGGTTTCTCCCTCCTTGCATTCACCAAGAGTGTTCCATAAATAGTGTCACCCCTACGTACAAACCCTCAAAACCCATCTGGATAGCTGTGTACTGCTTAGGGTAACTTCAGTGCTAGGATCATGCAGAATTAGAGCAGTTTTTTTTTTTTTTTTTTTTCCTCAGCAGAACTGGCAAAATATTATCTAAATGCCACTTCATTTTAAATATATCTCTTCATCTGAGTTGTTTGGTACATATTTCTCTGGGTTGTTTGCATAAATTTAGCTATTAAGAAAAAAGCAGAGTGGGTTGGAGGAAACCACAACAGTGTTCCTTACGCATCTCTCTTTCACCAGCAAGCCAATGCTGTTTTGTACAGCCCTTCTAGGCGCTTGATGCATGTTTTTCTAGCAGAAGGAGCAAAACACCAGCAATTGCTGAAATGACTGGGAAATCCACTGCTGCGATCAGCAGAGCCAGGAACATACCTCAGGTGCTATGGAAGCACCCTGCAGATGCAGATATTCTGGCAATGAAGAAGAGTCTGAACCATCTTCCTCGGTTGCAGCTTTACTACAAAATCCAGATATAGGTCTAGAAAGTGGGTTATTTCAGTAGACCACTCCGCATGTCAGGAAGCTCATGGGTTTGGGTTTCTTGCTGGCTATTTTGGCTGCTGTTGCTGCTATGGGCAGGGCCGATGGGTGTGCAAGGGAAGCTGTTACCTTCCAAAAATCACCTGGATCAACATCAAACACTATTGTTGTGTTGTGTACCATCAGGCACAAACCCCAGGGCCCTCTGGCTGGCTTATAGCCGTGCTATACCTCCCAGAGTTTTCTTGGCAGGAGTAAATTTGTGTCATGTCCCTCTTCCAAGGGTAGGTGTAATGCAGTTCTGCCCACATGGATGAGGTGTTGTGAGCCTGCTCTGCCTGGTGTGAAGCTGTGGAGCTTGGAAGTCACGGTCTGTTTTGAGACAAAGCCAATCTTGTGCTGCAAGAGTGTTGTTACATTAAGCAAAAGATCATCAAACATTTCAGAATGGACCTCACTAGTTATATCACTTACGTACATGTAAACGTAATGAGTAATGGCCATTGTTTTTGCAAAGCTACTTGATAATTGTCAGCTGAGCTTGACATTTCAGCTAATGGATTAATACAGCTCATTGTACTGTGGAAGGGACCTTCTGTGTAGAAGAAGCCAATCTCACTTTCAGTTCCATGTGGGAGATAATGCCCAGTATTATTACTAGAGACATCTGGATTTAAAATCAAAGGTAATTTCAAATATAATTCAACTTTGTGCAAATCCCAGGTCTTTTTGGCCTGGCCAAAAATATAGTTATTTACTTTACTTAGTGATTAAGCTGAAAGCATCTCTTTTTTTCCTCTTTAGAATAGCTGTTACCCTTTAGTGAGATAAGATTTGAGTTCTGACTATCATTAATTCTTTCTATAAACACCCTCTGATGAAATACATTTGAAAAGCACACACAATGCACTTCTTTTCCTTAGCCACAAATCCTGCACACTCTGGTCTGCAACTCCTGTCTGGTCTCTCATCTCCCTTATGGACATTGGTGTTTGGCTGGTGGCTTAATTTTGATCTCCTTTCAACCTCCAGTATTAGGAAGAAAAGGAAACTCTTCTAATAGGATAGATTATTGCCACAATATACTCTTGTATTTTATATTTTTGTTATTGTTAACAGTCAGGAAGACCACAAACCTAACGTCTAGAAAGAAATTTTACAGATCAGCTTTAGCAAAATAAATGTTTCAGTAGGAGGAAAGTTTTAATTGGATGTAGATGGAAAATATAATTAATTAGGCTGTATTATGCTCTTGACAAACTGCTATCTGTTTAATATCAGTTGCTGAATTGCCCCTGCTGGAATCTTAAGGCTATTGAAAAACAAAGTTCAAGGAGTTGTAGCAATCAATAGGAATGTGGTTATTATTATATTTGCAATGAAAGTCTTAATATTTTTTTAAAAACTCTATTGACTTTTTATACTCAAATATTTTAATTAGTTAACAGTAAAAACATTTTTTCTTTGGGTAGTTATTTTTGCATGAGTTTTCATTGCTGCCATGTTCAAACATTATGGCTTTATTTATTTATTTATTTATTAAATGCACTTACATGTATTTCCTTGAAATTCCTGCTGGCCCAAACTCTTATAAGCTTTGTTGCATGACATCTGTGTGTAAGGACGAATTTGATTTATGATCTTTAAAGCAAAATAAGCAGTCCTTTTATCTTCATATACTGGTTGTTATTGCCTCAATATGTCTACTAAATGGGCAGATTTACTTGATGTTCCATGAAACAAGGCAAGTGGCAGAAAATGGCATTATCAGCTCTATGTGGAAAAAAAATCCATTCTTCATATGAGAAGCCAACAAAGCCAAAACTTAAACCAAATCTTTTGCCTGTTTGAGTGTGAGGACACATCTTTGATGCTGTCTGGCTGTCCAGGCTCCACCTGTGAAGTTCTGTGAGGAAGCAGACTACACCGTCTCTCTTTGAATGTGACCGTGAGGTACAGAATATGGTTGCACAATATTGGTGGAAGAGTTGGCCCAAAAGAATGTGTCCATATCATTCAAATACATGTTCTCATCCAGATGTGGCAGTTGGTTAGATCTCAGAATACTTGCTGCTTGACCACAAGAATTTCTCTCTCTTTTTATTTATTTTTTTGCAAGACCTTTTGTCGCAGAGCTGTACTGAATGTCTAGCTTCCAGGAGTACAATTTGATATTTCTGAGGTGACAGATTTTTTTTTTTTAGCAAAGAGGATTAGCTAGGGGAATCAATGACCAAGGGGGGAATGATGGATTCTTGATGTCTTGATATCTTCATAGCCTGTCTGAGTGCCTTTCTGAATGGTAATCAAAGAGGCGTTGTCTGGCTCTGTGCAGGGGCAAACGGGTGATGCTCTTTGGCTTGTGCAATGAGCAGGACGAGCTTAGCTGCTCCATTGGCCTCTTCTGGCCAATCTTTCTTGAGATCTAGGAGCTGAGGACAAGGCTCCCTAGGGAGGTATACCCTGGTCTGCTGCTTCACTTTCCTGGCATAATGACATTGATACCTGGTGGTTGAAGTACAGCTGTTGAGCACAGCACTGGAAGCTCTTGGGCTGAGGCAGTGAAACAAGTCAAAGGACTTGGTGCAGTTGTAACTGGGATGCTTCTGCCCTATGCAGATCTATTGGCTCCCTCCAAATTTGAGAAACTGTCACCTCATCTTCATTCTAATCCTGCTCTTCTTACTGCCTGTGCTTCATGCTGTCCCTGTCAGCACCCTTTTTTTTTTTTTCCCTTCTCTCTCTTCAGTGTCTTATAGGTCTCTCCTAAATTGTCCCACTCTCCAATATGATATGCCTTTCCCTGCGTATCTCACCCTGCTTGTGTGTCTCGCCTCCCCTCTCTTTTTCTTTCTTACCTACCCAGACTGTAAATTCCCATGGGTCCTGCTACTTTGTGCATATTTGGTAGAGCTGGCTTTTTAGGTTAGTGCTGTAGGAAGACACAGAAATATGCCTTTTTTGACCTGTTTGTTCCAGAGTGGGTCATGAGGAGGTAAGCACTCAATGCAGAGGAAGGTAGATCCCCATTTATCTACATTAATGCCTGGCTACATCCTCATTAATCCTTGGTGCTTCAGTTCTACTGTAGAAAATGTGATTAATAATAACAATAATAATTTGCAAAGATTTTTGTTTAAGGGGGAAGGAGGAGAGAGAATTTAAAACTTATACAAGTTATCCTTCAGATCATAAGGCTGAAAGTTGCACAGAAATTAAAAGTTGTGATTTCTTTTCTTTTAGTTTTGTACTATCTAGTTTAGTATTCTGCCTTTGCCCTAGAACAAAGGTTTGTTCTGAAGGTTGTGGTTTGCAGCTGAAGCCACCACGAACCGAGGACCAGCTGGCCTATTCACCTAGAAATGAGGAAAGGAACAATTTTGAATATGGTGGTGCGTCTTGCAGAATTTCCTTGCTGAAGCAGAAGGAGAGATGAAGTACTACGGTATTGCAAGCAGGGGTCCAACACTCACTTTCTCTTTAGTGGCCTGACCATGATCCTTCCATCCAGTGGAAGAAGAAAGCAAAACAGCGTCACCAGAGCTCAGCAATCTAGTCTCACCCCTGAAAATCCTGGGACTGAGAGATCCTGAAGTGTTTTCTGAAGTATGTTGGTGTTTACCAACCTTGGACTTCAACAAGAGAAGCAGCAATGGGGACTCTGGTGTGCATGTACATCTGAGTATGTACATGAACTCCCGTTAGAAGGGAGGGGGGAGAGAGAGAAAAAAAAAAACATGTGCCAGCAACATTGCTTACATCTCCTTTACCTGTTAATGCCCCTGAATAATTACAGTGTTTAAATATTAGCCATTCCTTCGGATTTTTTTTTCTCTTTCAAAATTAATATATTTTTTTCAAGCTAATTTGGGCCAGAAGGTTGCTCTTATTTTGGAGCTGTGCCCCTCTGAAGCAACCAAGGTGTGTATTTCTGCTGGCTGGGGCGGCAGTAGCCCCTTCCACCCCATTTACCTTGGTGCATACTGGCTTCATGTGTTGTCTCACAGTGGGGACAAAGGACCTGTGCCAATCAGTTTGGAAAGATAATTGACTTCGGACTGGTGACTGGTACTGTGGTGATTCTGTTTGGTGAGCAAAATATTGACTTTCCCTGGTAGGAAATGAATATTGTAGAAATGACTTAAGTGTCTTTTTTTCCTTATTCCTTTTTATAATTCTAAAAAAAAAAAAAAAAAAGAGAGAGAGAAAAAAGGGAATGCAACAGGAGGAAAAAAAAAAAAGAAAGAATGACTACCCTAAAATATGTTTTCACTTGTAATATTTGCAATATACTTTGGAAACTGGGAGATTAAATTTCTTTTCCTATTGCTGTTTGCCAGAATGGCACAAACTGTGCCTGTATTTTCTGTTGTGATTCAGTGGCACAGGAGCCAATGTGGACTAGTTTTTCAGCATTCACTGTGCACGCAGCATCTTTGATAATATTAACAGTGATGTGTACAACTCTGGGAATACTATTTAACTGCAGCAAGTAGGCAAGCATGTCTTCTTCTGGGAGAGCCAGGCTGCTGTTTTCTTTCTATTTTTTTTGGAAACATTCTTATCTTAGTGTAGTGGTGTGTATGTATATATTTTTTTAATGGTAAAATTTTACTGGTGGGTTTGGTTCAGATTCCCAGACAAATACAGTTCTGACTCTGCATATGCTTAACCACATGTGTATACTTTATGTATATAGTGCATATGACATTAAGAAACATTTTAATAGCTTGAAAAATATTTTCAGACTGTGCTCCTGAAGTCAGTGGAACTCTCTATGTACATGCAACTGCACACAAATAAATTGGTTTTGATCCTCAGAAGATTTTTGTTGCATCCTATTTTTAAGCTTAAATGAGAGAAGCTAAATAAACTGTACAGGAAATAAGGTGTACACACCAGCTAGCTATAATCACCTATATTCAGAGACTTGTATCCCTAGGGTCTCTCTGTAGTCAGTGGAGATAGAGATATTACTCCAGAGATGATTCAAAGCTCTTAATTTAGACACCTCAGGAGACTAGTCTTCTAATTTAGGTACAAAAATTAGGTGGTGTGAATAGCCCTCCCTGTTTTAATTCCTGGATGCAAGTCATCCAGAAAATGGTTGTTGTCGTGCAAATAAATAACGGGAACACAAACAGCACTGGTGGCTCTGACAAAGGCTTCCCGCGCCCCTGGCAGGCTAATTAACCTCCCCGTACAGCTCCGAGCCTCGAAGATGGGTGTGCAGCTCTGCGCGGCTTTCTTGAGCAACGCTCATTAATATTGGCAGCGTACCCTCTGACCCTGGGAGGGAATCGGGGAGCGAAGAGGAAACATTTTTACAGTACGCAGCCGCTTGATGTCTTCCCTATTAAGGGAGGTGATGAACGTGATGCAGGAGTGCTCGCTGGGAGGAGGGATGTGTGAAAAGGGCTTCTCTCCTTGGGGAGTGGGTGGGGAGGAAGGGCGGATGCAGCTGTGGGTACAGATGTGGTCTGATATCTTCCGTGCAGGGTTTGGGGACAGCTGGGCACACTGCTGGGGTGGAGGACAAGAAGATCTTTCCTCAGTCTGGTGGAGCACGTGGCAGCGCTGCTGCTAACAGCTCAATGTAAAGAGCTGTGAGGCACAGGATGAATGGAGGAGACAGGCTCTAAAAAGGCCCAAATTCCTTCAATACACAGGTGTTCCTGTAAATAAAGGAGGAAAACACAGCTTAAGTGCGTCACCTTGCCCTGGGAAGCTAGGCAACACCTACCCATGAATCCTATGCAACCCTGCCTGGCCTGTGTCCCGGGGGTGTTCCTGAGTGCCAGGTGCCCAGCCGGGAGATGACAGCTCCCCAGCTGTGTCTGTCATCAGTACAGGGGCAATGAGAATGAGTTTGGTGTCTCTGCTGCAGACTCCAGCCTGAATTTCCCTTACAGAAAATGATGGTGGCTGCCTTTAAACTGCAGGGGCAGCAGCACTGGAAACCAAAATGCGCAAGGTGGGGGGCGCACTGAAATTCATCTCTAAGTGCTGCGGACTTGTGAATTAAGTCTTTTACTATTGGAAGACCCTCGAGCAAAGCAAACTGGACTCTGGGCCCAGCAATCCTTGCTGCAGAGCAGAAGGTGAATTTTATGTGTTTTTTTTTTTTTTTTTTTCTCTTTTTTTTTTTTTTTTTAATTTCCCCTCCTGTTTTGAGCCTCCCCAGCTTTCCTTTTTGTGAACTGACTGTGAAAGGTGTTGGTTGTCTCTGAAGCAGCATGGGCAGACTCATGCTGAAAGACTTAGCTCTCCCATGAAAGGCTGAGTGGGAGGACTGGCACAGAGCTGGGCTTGATTAGTATTGAGCATAAGTTTTTCCTTGACAAGGCTTTGGCACATCTCTGGTTACTTACCTTTCCTCTGTGCCAAGTCCTTGCAAGACATGTACCAAATGTCCGGTGCCAAACAATCTTTTTAAATATTAATCACTAAGGAAGCACATAAATTCTATGGCTCAAAAGCTGTGTGTGTGTCATTTGATCTAAAACAAAACAACACTGGGCCACATTTGGTTTCAGTTTTTTGTTTTCTGTGTTTTTGAGATTTTTTTTTTCCCCTTCCTATTAGCCACTTGTCCATGCAGACCAGATCAGGTGTATCCCTAGCTTGTGTGCAAAGGGGTGCTATTCTGCTATTAACACTGCGCTAAGGCCAGCTTAACTTCTGGTCTTGCTGCCACTGTGGGTGGCAAGAATGACCATAGCTGGAAAACCCTTCTGGGCCAGGGCTGTCACAGGTTACAACCTCAGCCATGGTGTTTTCACCACGGGTAACTTTTTGCTCCTGCCCTACTCTATGAAAAGATGACCTCAGGTTTATAAGGCTATATCTTAGCAGTTGTCTCGGAGCACAATCAAGATTGGCAGGAATGTCAGTAGTCTTTATATTGCTCTTCTTACGCGTGAGGTCTGGCCAGATACTGAAGGCTAAAAAAAGGTTTGTGGGTGGCAACACAGAAGGGACCTCTTTTGCATTTTGTTTTCTCAGACATGTAGCCTTCCTACTTTACCTGCCCTGGCTCTGACTCCTGTCTGAACTGCTGGTGAATCGGTCTATATTTGCTCATCAAAAAAAAAGAAAATGATGCTTTCTGCTGGTTTTATGTGCAAAGGAAGAGCCATCTTGTGAAATCTCACCTTAAACTTTGCAGCCAAATAAGGTTTATTCTGGTCAGGTTGCACCATATGTTCCTCAAGTCAAGTCTAGGGAAACAATCCAGAGAGGATTTCAGCTCTGTGAGGACTGTATAGACATTGTTTTCTTTAAGGAAAAGATAGATACAAATAGATAAAAACCCTTTGAGATAAAAGGCTGAATAGAAAAGATGGTGTTTCCCTCACTGGAAGGGAATGCTTCACAGGACATAGCTGGTAAGTAGGAGACACCAACATTTTTACTTTCTCCTTTTTATTTTACTCAGATCAGCAGGCTTTGGATCTGTAATACCCCTCAGTGATGGGCTCTGGAGGCAGAAGATCCACCTGACTTGCTCTCAATCACATTTCAGTTCATGTTGGCAATGTAGGAGAAACTACTGCTTTCAGGGAAAACACCTTGTTATCAACCTTCAAAATGTGTGCATTTTGAAATTCATTTTTGTTTGGCTTCAGAACAAAATCCAGAATTTTTAAGATGTCACCTTTCCAAAAGTTGTTGGGTGAGGTAAAGTTTCTAAAATTTTAATTCAAAGCCCAGAAATGTGTTTTTCAGTTTCACACTTTCACTTGCATTTTGACTGTCTGTGGCCTGCCGATAATGGTAGTGGTGTAATATGTCCTGATCCTGTTCATTTATTTTACTGTAAAAGTAAAAATATTCTATTATTTTCATGTTTTTGCCTAGGGATAACTTATCAGAGGGGTAGTCATATGAGACTGATGATGTACCATAAACTTTTCAATTAAAATTTGAAATCAGTGTTCCATTTTAAATTATTACATATGAATACAGATCAAAGTGAACTTATTTTATGTAATATCAATTCTTAAACAATGTATTTTTGACCAGCGAATGTAAAAATTTAAAACTTTGTTGAAGTTTTTACAACTTGGCTTCCCTTTAGAAGTTGCAGTTCAAAGCCATAGGGAAGACCCATGATATTTTTACAATTTGATATATATATATATTTTTGTCTAACACTTGTCAGTTTTTCTTAAATATTGCTGATGCAGCCAAAGAAAGGGGCAAGTAAGTGGAGATAATGAACATCTATTTTGTGCAAGGATTTGTTGGTCTCTTTCTAGTTCAGCCCCTCAAAATAAGTGACTGCATACATTTTATTTAGCTCTGCGCCATTAGCAAAGCTGTCTTAACAGTAAGGTCGTTCTTTTGAAATGCAGAAGTTACAGTGAAATGCAGAAGTTACAGTGATGTGATGAGAGTCCCCAAACCATTTGTTGTGGAAATGCAGCCATCCCATTTATTTACAAGAAATCTGTCCCTACTTCTGTGTCCAAGTGAAGCGAGGTTAGCTCACTTTCAGGTTGTAAAGTAAACTCCGGCTGTTGACGGTGATTGAGATAGCTAACCCTGTGGTCCAGCTGTGGGACAGAGCTTTTCACTTTAAGTGTAACCCAAGGAGCATATCACGTCATATCATGTTTAAGTCTGCAGACTTATGGTTTCACTGGGAATAGCTCCAACATAGTGTGTGAATGGAAAATCATTAAAAAAAAAACCACACAGCTTCAGAGAGCATTGCTGAGAATAAGAGGCATGCCTTCCTTGCCCAAATTAGCCATGTTTGAGGAGATGAAGCAGTGGTGGTGGAGAAAGGACTGGAATTAGTCATGGTAATGCTGGCTCTGGGTTTGATCCAAATGAAATCAAGCGAATCATTTCTGTAGCTTTGTGTTTTCCAAGGCCTGTACGTTGCTATTTGGACAAATGATGTACTGCAATTCTTTCACATCCACAAGACCCCCAGTTATGTTTAAAGGATCCACCATCCACTCCTCTCTGCTGTCCACTTGAGGACATTTCCATCTCAGACACTTGAGCTGCTTGACCCTGCACCTCTGAAGCAGATCAAGTCACTTACCAAAGAAGAGGTGGCATTTCAAGCCCCTGGCAGGAGGAGAGGAGCTGGAAGACTTGGGAGTGATTCTCAGTCTCTTCATTAATGCCAGGTGTTGGGGCTGGCCATGGCTTTCAGAGAGTTGAGTGTACACTGGCTGGTGCTCAGCCAGAGCCCTTTGTAGGGCATCCTGGTGTTAAACACCCCAAAACTATAGGGAAAGCTTCAGAAGGATGTCTTATCATTCCCCTCCCCCAACTTCTCACTTCACCCAGGAACATGATGCTATGGAAAAAATTTAAAAAATGATCCACTCGCCGCCCCCTCCAAGTAGGCTAAGTGCTGATCTCCTTCATGTCTCTGATGTCTTATCACATTTCAGATGCTGTCACTACACCCAGCTGGGATATTTGCAGTGGAAATACCTCAGGAGAAATTAGAACAGTTTTGGTAAAAGTAAATATCCAGATCTCAGCCTCCTCTGCATTGCGATGTGATGGGATTTGGAAAGAGTAAAGAGATATGTGAAGGAAAGAACTTGTTTATGCGGGAAGCTGCTGTGAAGCAGGACAAACTAGGCTTCACATCTCTGTGCTGCCGTGCCCAAGCTGTTTCCAGCACGGGAGTTAGGCATTTGAAAACCACCTGTGGTGTAAACAGCCATCCGTCCTCCTGGGGCTTTCTCTGCAAGCCTCTCACTGGTGCTGTCATGAGGCAGTGCCCTGGCCCCTCCATGTTGGGGTGCAGGCATTCTCACCCCTTTAGCCAATTTCTACTTCACTCAATTAAAAATGTTGTGCCTTGCTGTATTACATGGTTGGCGTGCATGTATGCATATACTTCATGTACTTTGCAAGTCATTTGCAGCTGATAATACCTCACAAGTTGAGGATGCTGCTGTATAGCCTCAAAACAGGAATATAACCTCAGATAAACAAGGGAGAGGGAGCTGCTGTGGCTGGGACAGAGGAAGCTTGCTTTTTTTTTTTTTTTTTTTTTCTTCTGTCTTTCAGACCCAGGATATTGAGTTATTGCTTTCACACGTGTTAGCTTGGAGATTGCTAGACCAGAGAGCTTGCACACATTGATGGGATCAGGATCAAGACTGAGCTGCTAAAGACGTAATATATGGTTTTCTTAGAAAACTGCTTTCCTTCTCCAGGTGGTTGAGTGTTTGTCTTTCAGGGTCCAAACTGGTGTGTCTTTGGCCTTTGACTAAACTCTGGAAGCCTCGTAAAAAACCATAACAAAGTACTGAAACAAGTACTCCAGAAACAAAGCAGCAGCAGCAACAATATCCTCTCCTACTGCAGCGTTTTCATTATAAAGCTAAATAATATTTACAAGATTTGTACACATGTCTCTAAGGAATTCAGAAAACACTTTTAGAAATACCTGTCCCTCTTTCAATTATCTCCTTTCAGCAAGTAGCACTATTGCTGCTCAGTGGGGTCTGAAACATTAATGACATTTCCCAGCAGGGGCCCAGATGGATGAGGCAAAGTAGAAAAAATTGTTTTAGGCATGGAAAAAAGCATTGAAATCAGAAATCTCAAAGTTATGCTAAGTTTTGTAATTTTATTAGTTAATTTAACAGTTCGTTTAACAACTGTTAATCAGTTTTTTTTTTAAATAATTCAATCTAATTAGAAGCACTTAATATTATATTGGTATTCTTATTTAAACCTCATGGTTATCTTTCACTTGTGAAAACTATAAATTTAACCCTTTATATTGAAAACAGATCCTCATTATTTTGAATATAACTTTACAACATGGATATTAGATGTTCTGTGTAATTAATATTTTTAAATTATCATGAACTTTTATCTACGAACTGATAGAAGAAAAATAAATTAAACTTTCTATAAATCATTTTTTTTGGAAGATCTTTCAGATATGTTTACTTGAGACAAATTACTCATCCTTTATTTTTTTGAACTTGAGTGAACTCTCAAATAAACTTTCCCAAGCTTCAGATAATGTTAATAATCTAAAACTTCAGAAGGGAAGAAAACTATTTGTTTTCTCAAAAGGAAATTATCCTGTCCCATCCTATCCTATCCAGTCCCTTTTCCTGGTTTCAGGTAGTGATAATGGAGTGTTTTCCAGAATTATCTCAAATATATTCTGTTTATTAATGCTGAACTAACACTTGTTATTCGAATTTTATTCTTGCTCTTCTCCTCTCTCCCCAAGGGCAGGATTGTTTGAGCAGTTCAGTTTTTAAATTACAGTAGACTTTTCCCTCTTTTATTCTAAATGTACCTGTCACTTGGTGTTACGTAGGGAAAGAAAAAATGATGGTTGCAGTATTGCACCTTGCAGTAGGAGCTTAATCTGGTGAGGTCCGCAAGGTCTTTGCGTTCCTCCTTACACATCAAGCAACAAAGAGAAACCTTTGTTTCCTGCATAGACAGTCTTTGTCCTTGTGCAGTAAACCTCTGCTTCATCTTGGACTTGAATTCACCATCCTAACAGGAAGCAAGCATGTCTTTAAGAACCTGAGTGTTCAAAATGCTGATTGACCCAAGCTTCTGGAGAAGGGGAGAGTCGTAGATGCTCAGTGTTTAACAGGGTGAATTTTTACTGCCTTTAACACACCGGCCCATGAAATGTTTTTGTTTTGCTTTGATTTTCTTTGTTTTTGGCAGTTTTAAAGACTTTCTATTTCAGTGTTTTTCAGGTCAGGTGCAGTCTCTTTACTGAATTCTCCTGAATTGTTGTGGAATATGAAATCTGCAGCTTTGCTGCTGCAGCACAGAGCTGAGGGCCTGGAGCCATTTGATCCTATCAGGTTGTAAACCTTGCTAGGGTTGCTTATAAAGAGATAAGAAAGGACTGGTAGGAATAAAGGTTCTTGAAACTCTTTCCAAAGCCAGGGAGACTGAAGGTAAGGAGCATCTGGGAGCACTAACCTGGAGGGGGCAGAGCAATTGCTTTGCTGGACATATTATTTTTATCTGCAGAATCAAGCAGCCCTGAAATTATTTAGGCTTGGCACTGAATTGTTAATGAGCTTGTTGACATGAAGTTAAAAAGATTTGAAAAAACAACATATGGGCTAAGATATGATAAGGACAGAATGCGTCTCAGTCACAGAAATACTGGGAAAGAGTTATAACACTCAGAGGTTATATGGGATTTCTTGAAAGCATGTCTTGTCTTCTTACCACCTGCCTTTTTGCAAGTGGGACTCAGGATAATACCCTCAAGGGAGATCTCTCCTCTCCTGCTGTTTCACATTATCAGCTTGCAAAAGGAAGGTGGTTGGAAACAGCCCAGCTCCTGGAACTCCCCAAGTTATCTTGGCTCCAAGCTATCTGAAAGACTGCTTTGCTTAGGTGTGTTATTTCTATGGAAGTATAAACAATTTTTATTTTATTTTATTTTATTTTATTTTATTTTATTTTATTTTATTTTATTTTATTTTATTTTATTTTATTTTATTTTATTTTATTTTATTTTATTTTATTTTATTTTATTTTATTTTATTTTATTTATTTTATTTTATTTTTTTAGAATAATCACTTTAAGTCACTTTAAGGAATGCTTTCAGATAAAAAAAATAGCAAAGCAAAGGACTAAGTTTTTGAATATTTACTGGCAACCAAGTTCTAATGCAGAAATATGAAAAAATCAATGTAGACTTCAAACATACCTCACATCTACAGCTTTCACTGTCTGTCACATAAGGTTTCTTTGTGGAAGTCTTCTTTTCCCTTTCTAATCCACCTTTTAGCTTATTCTGCTTTAATACCCATTGAGAATCTTTGCAGTGCCTTTTTTTTTTTTTTTCCCCTCATACCTCATTCTCCCACAATTGTAAATACAACTACCCATCTGTAATGTAGCATTTGCCTAAGGCTTTTCATAAAGTTTCTTTTAGAAAAACTTCAGATTGTTATTTAGTTTGCTAATTTTTTTTGAATATTAGCTACAGATGGAAGGGGAATGGGACATGGAAAAAATATCCCTCTTCAATTATGTTAATTTTAGGGTATATCTTTTACTGAAACCTGAAGTAGTCCTATTATATATGTGTGTGCTTTCATGTCATTTAGAGCTTGCAGGTAAGTCTTATGCTTCATGACAATGTACGATCCTGGTACCTTTAAAGTCTTACCCTAGTATTACTGAAATTTATGGCCAAAAATGCATCTTTAGGATTTAACTGTGACCTCTTAGGAAGGAAAAATATGGGCCTGAACTTAAACCAGAAATCCTAATCACAGGTCGAGGATTTATCTAGTTTTCTCACTTATGTCTATATGGTTTCCCGCAGTACTGTATGACTGCTATATCCTTAGTTCTGTAAATATAAATTTACCAATGATGCCACCATAATTTTTCCAAATAATATATGTTCACACTATGTTTAAAAGCTGCTAGTAAATTTTGATTATTCCAGCACATAAATCTGCAACATGTTAGCAGTTCCTTTCCAAAATGGGAGAGGCTTATCACTTACAACTCACTTACAATCACCCTTCCAGGCTAGTTAGGGTAAGAAGTTTCAATGTATGATTCATCATGATATAGATGAGATTATGCTTTCAAATTCATCCTTGGCTCTGTCTCTTAACATTTCCACTAAATGCTGAGCTGACAGCTCATGTCAATGCACAGGCTTTGCATTTTGCCTTACTGTTATGAGATTTTGCAAGCTTTCTGCAATTTCCATAATAAATAACTAGTTTAAAAAATTGATGATGTATGAAGAAAGTTGCTGGAAAATTAGTAAGCTCCTGAGAGGTCAAAAATAAGTTCTGTGGATAGAAACAACGTCTAGTGTGCCATGCAGACCTTGTGCAAATTAGCTGTTATTTATCTGTCAGAAATAATCCTAGACATTGGCTCATAGAACCAAAATTTGGGAGAAGGTGGAGAGGGTTTGCCTAATTAGGTGGCTAAGGATATAATTCCTTACCACAGGTAACGATAAACAAATTTTAGTACACATTTGCTCCCAGAGCATTGACCCTGATAATGACATGTTAAAGAAACAGAAAGAGAGAGAGAAACTCTTTTTCAATAGCACTTCTAGTCTTATTAATAAGTGATTACATCTTGGCAAGGGACAAATATATAGAAAAATCAATAGTAATTCATTTGGATCGCTCAGCAACATATGATATGATGGACCACAAATCCATGCTGGGTTCCTGGTGACTCTGCTAGGGGTAGATATTTCTGTACTTCAGTTACTCCATGTCTTTCTTGAAAACTCTCAAAAACTGACATGAAGGAGATTATTATTATTTTACTTGAAAATGATATTTGATGTTCTGATGTATTTGAAGGCTGTTAGACAAGGCAAAATTCCCTAGGATCCTGCCAATAGGTGTATTTCTCACCTTCTCTGACCTCAGGATGGTTCTGTATGACACCTGGCAATAGGCTGAAGGTCATCAAATCATTAGTGGTGCTGGTAGATTCCTAGAAGCCCTAACAAGCATAAGAAAGACAGAGGATCTCTGGTCTTTCTGTTGGTGTTGGTTGGAGGCCTCCTTTCTCTGTGTTATTGTTTGCTGTTTCCAGACATAGCCAGAGGTAGTTGCAAATCTCCCCATCGATACATGGACTTAATTTTTTTTTTCCCTAGGTTCTCTTTTCTATATTTAGCTATACATCTGTAAACTTCCAAATAAATGTATATCACCATTGTTAGCACTGAAGAAAGCTTAAAAGCTTTGACTAAGCAGGATGTGGGTGGTAGGCTTATGTGAGTACTGCTCATACTGGTTCAGAACAGTTTTGGCATCTGTATTTCCTCATGGATTAGTTGGTATGAATAACTTTGACTTGTGGTGTTGTTTATAAACTGTTCATTTAAAACAAAAAGGCACTGGTTGCTTAGGTCATATGACATTTCTTTCCCTCATGGGACCACTGAGATCTTTCTGGTTTAAAACCCACAAAGTAAAAGCTCCATTAATACTGTTAACAGCACATTGAGTTCAATAAATTGTTAGTTAAGAGATCTATGCACAATGTAAGTTTCAATCAAAGATCTTTGCTTGGTATCAATTGTCATAATTCTACTGATACCAATGTAGTTATCCTAGCCTATGTAATTTGAAGATATGTCCTTCATAATAAGACTTGCATGGTATGTTTGCTCTTTTTCCTAGGCATGTTTTTTCTGTTGTCAGTGTGTCTGAATTATCTGTATGAATTTTTTAGTTTTGTTAGTTATCAATTTGTAACAAAGATTGTGGAAACCCTAGAGTTTTATTTGCTCATGCTGCTACTGATACTTAGTCATAGGCCAAGACCCACTCTACTAAGTACCGCACAAACTCATAAGAGGGAGTTTACAGTCTAAGGCTAACAAGAGACAACTGATGTCAACAGCATATAGAGGAGCACATGGGAACAAGGAGGTTTTCTTCAGGCAGCTCAGCATGACTGTGCAGTGATCTCAGCACACTAAGAGCTCAACTGCTGACAAATTTTGTAGACATCAGGCAAGAGAGTGCTTCAAGGAGTCAAGAAGACATGATAGGGATGTCTTCTGTTCACTTTTTTTTTTTTTTTTTTTTCCCTAGCAGCAATAGAAAAACATAGAAGGTGCTTGCTTGCTTAGAGAGATGTGTTACATATAACTTTAGGACATAAGTCAATGTACTGATTTGTTCCTGACATGGTTAGGCTATTGGTTCTTTTGGAAGAGGCCACCTTCCCTTTTGTGCAATTTAACATATGAAATAAGGGACATTGAGCTCACATCTGAAGGTTAGAGTTCAGAGTTTGAAGTGTCAGTGGTATATAGTTCTTACAGTAGAAAGCTCTTCTTGTACTCTGACAGAGCTCAGACCCCACTTTTAAGGCATAACAGTCTGCTCCCTTGAGGTTTTTCATGTTCCAAGTGTAGGCTGACTGAACTCTCTTAAATGCTTTCCATATTTTGGTGTATGTCAAGTTGTTCTGCAAATGCACTGAGTACATACTTATCTCAAACAAAACAGCAACGAGAATTTTTAAAATAAATGACTGAATCAGTACTTTATGAGGGCCATTTACATTAGACAAGTACTGACGGATCTTATGCCAAAGCTCTCTCTTTTGGACTATTAGCAAAATAAAAGGCTCATATGTTTCAATATCTAAGGTCTAGTTAAAGACATCAAGCTGAAATATGCTGGAGTTAGATATAGCCATAATATTTTTATATGGGATCCATCAGCCAGAAAGTGCATGGGCCTCAGGAAATGAAATAACAAGCTTAGTAATGGTGGGAGCTTAGAGGGACAATATAGTTAATGTAATTAGAAAGAGTTTCAATCAAGGAACAAGTTCATCTTACAAGTATTCTTCCACAGAGAAAGCACTTTCCATGAATGACTTTTGCTGCCCTGGCTTCTTGATCTTCATGCAAAATTAACTAAGACTTATCAAAATTTCATGGCCTATAAACTAAGCCACTTCAGTTTAGTGTCACCCAGATGAAATATTGAAGTGTGACCATGGCACTTGGTAATAAACTATCATTTAAAAAGAATGGGTGGGGAAACCTTTGGTGCTGAGGAAATAAAAAACAATTAAAATATATCAAAGAGGAATCACAAGAAGGAATTAAGATTCCAGGGAATGACAGTGAAACTCAGGGAAATAATTCAAGGAAGAAATGTCATACTAACCTTTTAAAATATTAAAAAATTAATGTATCTGAAATATCATCAAAACCCCAATCCTGTAAGCAAATCTATATTCACGGGCCTTCATGTCTGTCTTTACAGTGCTCTTTAAAAGTGCAAAGCATTGATCTTCTGGCCTAAGGAGAACCCTAGAGAAGATGTAAGATCAAGTTATAACTACAAGGAGAATGATGTTGAAATTTATAGATCCTCTTTTTCTTCTGGATTAAATTTTGGATTACATAGTAATTTATAACAAAGGATGACACCCAGGAAATCTTTCAAGAAATTGTACTCTGAAAAGCCTGTTTATAGCTGACACAAATCTATTTAGCAGGCTTGTTTATCAGATTTACTTACGTTCCTGGACAACTGAAAGGTGTTGATAGATGTAATGCGTCTGCTAAGCTCCAAACAGCTGCTTGTTGCTCTTGTAGCATGCATGAATGCTAGCTTGTAAAATGTAAATGATTGACTGATTTAATATCAGTGTTTATTTATTTATTTTTGATGTGGATTTGTATGAATATGTCAACACCTATGGGATTATCTTTGAACAATGGTCACAAGCCATTAACTACTGCTGGTGTTCCACCTCTGTCATCTGGCAACTTACAGACAAATTTTGTTGAAAACCCATTGAAAAGCAGGTTATAAATCACTAGCTGATGCTGTTAAGTGTCATGTGGCATTTACAGTAGTTAGGGATGTAAATCATTCATAATCCAGTATAAAACCGAAAAGAGCAAATGAGTTTGTCTCTAGTTAGAAAGAATAAGGTATCGATTACCATAACAAATTAACAACTTGAAACCTGATATATGTCCTTTGAGCGCTGAGAGCTGTGAACTGGAACAGTCATGTATTACACATTAGCCTCCCGAGATTTAAAAGCAATTGCAGTATAAGAATAGCTAGTTATTAGAAGGGTTCTGTAAAAATGATTTTAATGGCATTTACTGCAGGGCTAGAACAATTACCAACCTGCAATCAAACTAATAGCTTTTCATTAATTAAGATAGTTGAGCAAGACCCTGTCTTCCAAGTTTTGTTGTGGGAAATTATGCTGAGTATACTTTTTATGTCAGATAGGTGTGTGACAATGTGAGCTATTGCAGGATGGTAGAGGGAGCTAAAAAATACTTGTCATTTCCAGAGGCATTGAGATGGTTAGATGTCAGCTCTTGATAGGACTGGATTTGCATAGGGAATGGAAACTTACAGGGAAAATGAACCTAGAAACTCTGTGGGAGAGTGTGTGTGTGAGGGGAAATAGGTTAAACCTCTACTGATAAGCACTTTAAGGATGCTTATATCTGCTTTGGATTTTCTCTCCTTTCTTTTGTTATGAAGAGTGATTTCACCAGCTAACAGAATAAGATGTTAATATAAAAGAGCACTAGTTTGAATCAATATCCACCGCTACCCAGCAAGCAGCTTTCAGAATAGTACTTCCAATTTTGCTAATCCTGTAGGAGCCTGGAAACTGCAAAGGAACAGGACAAACATTCATTCATATTTTTAAGAAACTTCTCTTTGACGGTACTCACACTTACACACTGTCTTGTTTATGCAAATGTTTTTCTAAAGTGGTTTGTTGGCAACAGCATTCATGGAAGTTGAAAAACATAGCAAGTACCACAAATGATGATAGATTTCATTTTTCATATCCATTGTAGGGTGTGTGGGGAAAGCCACGAATTACATTCATAGTCACAGAACAAAAACACATCATTTGATTATTTTGTAAACCCAAATGCTTTCAGTTGAAGATGCTCAAAACTTTCAAGATATATTTTTCTGATCAACTACAGGTAACTATTCTTCTGGGGCTACTCAACACTGCAGAGATACTGTGGTATGTTGCTAGATATTTTGAAAATTTCTATGTTTTAATGAGTTGTTTAGCTGGTCTTATAGGCATTATAAATGATCCTTTTTGCTTGACTGAGTATTGAAAGAAACAGCTAGTAGACCTATGAAGCTAGGGAGTCTCCAGGATGCCAAAGGAGAGATTCTTTAGGTTTACACCTGAAATGAAAGCCTTCTTGTCCCTCCTTTAAGCTTCCAGCAGTGAGCTGTCATATGGAGGAAAGTAGTTCAAGATGTATGATGGTAAAAATTGAGTTTAGTAATTATTTAATGAGGGACAACATAATATACCATTGTGATTGGCAAAATGGAGTTTTCTGGTGAGTTCTGGCAGAAAGCAGGACATGATGCGGCTGTAAAATCTTAGTGAGTACTCAGGGAGCTTTGTCTGCATGGAAAGTCTCTTTTTCCCCTAGGCATCTCCCAAACTCCTTATCTAGTCTGATCTGGCTTGGGAGGAATGTCTAATACTAGAGTAAGTTGTTGCTGTAGTGAAGTTGATGATGTGTGTTGATAACATTTCATGTTACATGAATATAAGAATTGCATAAAAACTCACTGGAACTCTTGAACTAGTTGACGGTTACTTTAATAATGTGCAGAGAGCTAGGAACACCTGTGAAAACTGCTGCTGCGGTTTTGAGAAACTGAAATGCCCTAAAGAGTTATTTATTTGGTGACATATGACAAATTGTTCTATGAGGGCTGGGCAATTGCAACTTAAAAATAAATTAAAGCCTCTCTCTGGGTGTCCTGCCCAATTTTGGTATACAACACTCTAAACAGGAATCTTGGCTGCCTGGAATGTGTAGCGCTTGAAGAACCAATTAAAATTATAAAACTTTTGTGAAATTTCCCATCAACATTATTGCTTCTTCACTTTGTTGCCTTGTATATTGTATCACTGTCTGTTGTGGATATGTTTCTCACAGTAATAGAAGTGGAGTTAGTTCTTAATGCATGGAAGTATTCACTAGTGCTCGAGGATTTATGTGCCAAAGACTGCTCCATCCTTCTCGTCTTGGCTGTAACACCACTCAAAGGGAATGAGTGGTGGATAAGAAATGGCTTCTGCCCTTCTAACTTGTATCCATAGATGATACAGTCCCACTTCAGACTGCAGGAACTTTTTCATCTGACTTCAGCTGAATTGGCATCTGGCTGCATCGGTAGCTTCATGTGCCACTCTTGTGCATGGACAGTTGTCTCACTTTCCTGTGCCTAATCATCAATCAAAAAAGTTGCTAAAAGTGGATGAAATGTTCATTATCACTATGGTTGCCATAGAAAATTGGGTTTTGAGCAGATCAGTTCAGTGGAAGCACTTTTGAGCTTGGAATTGATTTGGAATGACAATTTAAGTGGTAGAGATTTTGGCACAGTAATATTCACATTCATACCCATCTCATAAGCTTTGAGGGGAAAAGCTTTTAAATATATTATTTATTTATTTTAAAGGGTGTTCACCTTTCTTTATTTTTCCATTATAACCTGGGGCTGCTGTAGAGTGGATGAGGCTTTGTCTGGAAAAAGAAATATCCCCACAGTGTAATGATCTGGTTGTGCACAGTGAATTCCCTCGTTTGGTGCTGCAGCCTTTGTAGATTATGCTGCTGGTTGGTGGAGTTACCTCTTCTGTGCAATCAAAGCACCCACTCATTTCCATTTCTGGTAAGGAAATTAATATCTTGCTGATGTAACTGTATATTGCTTTTAATTGGTATAATATTAAACTATCAACTACTTGAATGAAATGTTGTTGGAAAGTTTGTTTCTAGAAGGCAGTTTGTCTCTGGACAATTATAGGGTGTTTATTTCTGTGTTATTGATTCACAGGAGGGAATATGTCATGTAGAAAACGCTATTTCCAGAGAAAATAATGACCCTTTCATAAAACAATGAGCATTTTTTCTTAAACAAGATGGCTGACAAAAATGATACCACCAATTTGGTTGGTAACTAATGTGTCCAATAAACAAAATGGGTAAATATTTATGAACTGCACATCAGGAGCAATCAGGGAGAACTGTCAGCTTAAAACATGCAAATAATCATTTTTGACTATCAGACCCATTATTAACTTCCTAGAACAGCATTTCTTTGGGTTGGAAAGCCCTGCAAGCGACCCTTCCCTCACTGTAACCAGCTCAGAGTTGTCAGCCAGCTCTCTTCCCATGAATATCAGGATGGTTACTTCCATGTCACCTTGTACCATGTCAATGTCAAGATCTCATGAAGTAGACACAAACCTGGTGTAATCAGCTATTGCTGGAGCAGACTATTCCATGAACTTCTCTGGGTGCTGCAGCAGATGACATTAGGAATTCAGTTGATGACATTCTGGTGAGAGACAGCATAATACTTGTCCCTCAGCATGATGTCAGGATACAGTGCTGCTGAACAATGTGTAGAGCTGCTGCTAAGACCATCTGTAGGTATTAAAGATCTCATGGCTTGTTTTGTAAAACCTGGAATATCTTGTAATCCTTGCTACATTTCCACGTATGTAGGTATGCCTCAGGAAACAATCTCTCTGCAGTGCTTTTAATTCTGATGAGGAAGAAATACATGGATTTTATGTATTTAGAAGAGACTTTGACATAATCTGCTAAGACTACTGGGACTCACAGGTCTATGTATCTCACCTCAGTACTCCTCTCATGATCCCAGTAGTGTGTGTTTGGATAAAACATGTCTTCAGAAAAGCATCCAGGTTTGATTTAGAGACCTCTAGAAATACAGAATCTGGCACATCTCCAGACTTTCTCACTGGTCAATATCTTCCCTACTAAAACTACATGCCTAATTCCTGACCAGCTTCAGCTCCCAGTAATTCTTCCTTGACATACTTTTCTCTGGTAAAGAGTCCTCTTCCACCTGGCAAAGCTTGCCCAGGAAGATCCTTAGATACGGTAATCAGGTGACATCTGAGTCTTCTTTCTGTGGAGCTTTTAAAATGCCTTGTGGTGCAGAGTTATCTCCAGCCCTTGAATCATTTTTGCAATTCTTTTCTGAGCCTTCTATATTTTCAAAATTCATTTTAAAGATTTTGCAGTCTTGGTGTGATATATAGTGGGGGAAGATTCATACATAAACACATGCATAAATACAAGTGATGTATTTTGGACTGATTTCATCTTAAGTACCATATGAAATAAAATGTAGGTGCAGCCTTTTACATATTAGATCATATTTAAAAATAAGATCTCTACTATGTATTTGAAACAAATGTTACACTTACTGGACTTGAAAAGGTGCACTTCATCAGAATAATCTGGTTAATGGGTATTTTGCTTTCATGGCCATCCCCCAAATTATTGAGAAGTTCTTGTGGTCTGATCTGAAATACATTTAGATTTTTTTTGGCAACATGTATCAAAGGCAACTCTTTCAGGTTGACCATGAAATTTTCTTCAGCAAATAGTATTATTTAAAAAATGCTAATGTAATTTTACACTTAAGTTTTTCTCCATTTTCTACTGCAACTAATTGCAGGGCTGGACTAAGTAATTTGTAAGTGAGCATGCATATCAATTGATAAGATTTTGTACAGTAACAAAGGAAGTTTGTACAACTGAATACATCAGTCTTGTGTGTAAAGCTGCTTTGAAGCCATGGCTCCCATAACAAAGGTGTAGACTGGCTCCTGGCCTGATAAAGGGGGAGCACATCTCCCCGTGTCTCCTCTGGGGTGAGCAGAAGGAGTTCTGTTTGGCAAAAAGAAAAGGAAAAAAACAACACCCATAGACGGGAGGCCTTGGCTTGAGCTGGGGCAGGTGCAGGGATAGTCTGCTGTGGGAGAGAGGGGGCAGAGACCCACCAGGCTAGGACAGGGTCTTAGGGCCCAGGAGGTGAACTGGAGACATGGGTCTTCGGTGGGGTTGAGGAGGGGACAGAGCCAGGGAAGGGAGCCAGGGAGGGTCCCCAGCAGGGCCTAGGTGTAGACTGGGATGGGCAATGAGGCAATCTGGCCTGTAGGGAGGGAGGTAGAGGGGGAGTCAGTTCCAGGCTGCTAGAAAGATATCACAGATCTCCACGAATTCAGTACAGCAAATAGATGACTGCCATGAGCACCTAGCTGTCAGTGCCTACAAAATAGGTGGGTGCTACTGGCTTTGATTGTGACAGTCTTGTGTGTCAGGCTCGGGGCTGCTGTGTCACACCAGCAAGGGGTGAAAAACTCACCTTTAGGGACAATGTGATCCAACTTGTACTGTGTCCAAACTCTGACACAGTAGCAGACAGCAAAAGATCCAGCTCCTCGCTAGTCAAGCCTGTATGCCCTCAGCAGGGCTGGGGTCTGTGAGGTCCAGAGTGAGGGGAGAGGTATTCATACCACTGCAGACCATGGTGGGTAGTACTGACGCAAAGCTGTGAAGCCCTGGTTTTATGCTGGGGTGCTTCTTGAGCATTTTGTTTGTAAGGTGACTGCCACTGCTACAGCGTTTTGTGTTGTTCTCTTGCTTGTGCTCCCCTTCTCCCACTGATTTGGTAGGTCCACTCTTTAGTCTCCTATTTTCTTGGCAGGGTGTAGCACTGCATAGCAAACACTGCTTCTTCAGTTACACTTTGCACTGGGTATTACAGGCTGACAGTGACTCCTGATGTGAAGAGGGGGAGTGATTTATGGAATTATGATCAAGAAAGAAACCACTGATTGCAATATTCCCCTTCAAACCTCACTCCACAGCCC